>NC_069724.1:22136520-22474020 GCF_027358585.1 Pangasianodon hypophthalmus
GGGTGACCACATTTCCTTCGCACATACGTTTTTTCAATCATGTTACATGCTGACTGTTACATCATGGTGCAGATTTTTCATCTTTTTATCGTCAATGAAATTTGAAAAGGCTGTCATCAGCATTTCGATATACATTTCGCTGGGTGCCACTATGCAGATGCAGTCACTTTTACTTCTCGTCACTGCAACTGTTACAGTTGTCTCTCAACTCAAGTTGGTAAAAAAATTAATCTCATGTTTTGAGACAGGCTGTGTCCCCCTTGTCAGGTGAAATGTGGTCAAAGTGCTTTGTCCGAGCATCTTAAACAAGACAATGAGTACAATAATGACGTCCAGAACAACCCAGAGATTTACATCAACCCCTTTCGTGTACACATCATCAATATTTGATCAGTAGTTTGCTCTCTCCGCCGGAGACCACATAGGGTTTGTTATTGAGTGTGCGTGTGTATGTGAAGGAGGACTCCTGACGAGATGGCTGCCTCCTGAATAATAAATGTGATGCGAATCAGAGTGAGGTGGCTCGTTAAGGCACATTACACGCCACCCTTCACTCGCAGTCCATCAAGTGCCAGCGATTCATCTGACACTCCCACGAGTCCCTGCTGCTGGAATGATGGGGTGGGGGACCAACTGTGTCTCTGGGTGTGAAATTAAGATAGACATTTGTGTGTATGTGTGTTTGTCATGGTTAAGAAAGAGGAAAAACTGGAAACCAGTGCAGGAAGGGAGAGGAATGCACTTCAGAAGGACTGATCACTAATTGGCTGATCTCATGATGTTTCTCTCTCTTCTGAAGTCAACAAGGACACTTCCTGTCTCATTGTTGGTATCCTGTGATATTATAAAGACTGAAGATCATTACGAGCCACATAACAAGGGAATAATCAAAAAAACAACTTAGTGCTGTATTTCAGGTCAGGCTTGAACAGAATGAACTGAACCTGGACTGTGGTTGAGTCGCACCAGATTTTTCCCACTCACCTCGCCCTTTTTCACGGTCATGGACTGGCGACGTGGTGTGCTTTCCTCATTGATGCTGGACAGGAAGTTCTGCGAGATCCGCAGGGCATCTTGGAGGAGGGGGTGGTCCGGGTGACTGGAGGGTGTGTGCTTTAGCAGGTCCTATATCACACATCCAAGCGCGCACACACACACACACACAGAGCCCTATTAGAATATACTTTTTATTATGAATATTAAAGCTATTAAATAATAATATATTAAATATAAGCTATGTGGTAAACAAATGAGTGTAACTTACATGTAAAACTAGTGTGCTTCTTGTTACTCTATCCACTGGTTTATAAAGGAGAGCTGACACACACAGACATACAGAGACACTAATTATTAAACAGGACATCTTTTCATAGTAGCATCTGCTACAATCAATGCTGCACTCATAATTTTTTGGCAAGTAAATAATCTGTGGGTTGTTTTTTTATATATCTTACAGTAAATTAGGTGCATCGGCATAACAACAAAAAAGTGACTAGGTGAAACTGACATGTATTTACGATGGGTTTGAGACATAATTTCTCTTGTAGCTCTGAGGTCCCTGTAACTTTCCTTGAGATCTTCAGATATTTTAAACATTTTAAATTTGCACATTAATACAACACATTAAAACAACAAATGAAAATGCATATAAGAGGTCTTACTTTCTAGTGAGTACTTGGCTATCTGGTCCTTGCACTCTTTGGTACTTCGGACTTTCAGATTCTACAGAGGCAGAATAAAAGTAAGAAGAAAAGAGATTAGTGTGCAGAGATAGACAAACACCAAACCCTCTTCAACTACTTCACTGTTATAATAAACTTCATTCTTTCCTGTCACACACCAATATGGGATCCAGGGCATATTTGCATTAATACAAAGTAAGTATCTGTCACTGTCTTAAACTGCTTACATGTGTCCTGTGGATAACTTGTCACAGACACCATTACGTAGATGATTAATTGAATACTTAAATGTTCCTTAAACTATAACTGCTAGCACTGTTTTTAAAGCATTTATTAGAATAATGAAAATTACACTTATGTTTTTCTTTATCTCATTTTATGATAGAGCACAACACTATTCATAATTTTAAGGCCATGAATGAACATTATTATGTTGCATTTGAGCTACTAAGCTTTTGTTTTTATCTCCGTCTGCAGTTAGGTTCTTGCACAGTGTTAGTCACAGGTGTGAAGGAACACATTATCTTATTCACTATATATCTACATACAGATAAATGAGAGTGTTATTTTACCACAAGCTTGTGGCTTTGAAACCCACGCAACACTCTACATCCCCTTTGGTTTTCTCTGCTCTGCTATCCCATTAAACACAATTATCCTAACGTTCGGCTAGTGGTGGTGTCAGGGGACCGGGGGAGCCAGGCTCGCTGTATTAGATGAAGTATCAGTTGGCATGACGACGCTCGACTGGGAGGGGGGGGGGGGGGGGGGGGGGGGGGGGTTTGGAGTGAGTAGCTTTTTCTCCTTCTAGCGTTTAGCTGGCCATAAAATCTCATGCCAAGTCCCTGAGGACTGAATAGCTCTGTTTTCTACACTTCAGGTGGGGAGCCATGTTTTAGCTCTCTAGATACTCACAGTAACCGAGGAATCCCAAGGTATGGTGTGTAGTACAGATTGAAATATCTGCTGAACTTTTTTGAAAAAGAAAAAAAAGGCCCCATTTTCTATGCAGAGTTGGAGATTTCAGTCTTGCCCGAATAAGTAAGAAAAAGACCTTAATTTGAAAGCTGTTACCTCGGAGATCTCAGCGAACTGTGCATTGGCCTGGCAGCACTTCTCTGCCGTCTCCACAGCTAGTTCATAGTTGTCCACGAACGCCCGGTACACTCCTAGCTGACTGGCCTACAGGTGGGGGGAAAAAAAACAGTCATGATTACATTCATACTAATTTGCTTTATGTCCCAGTCAGGCCTGATGATATTTTGCCTGATGATTGTTATGTTCTTTATTGTGATTAACAATTATTTGTGTATGCTGTTGACTTTACACCACTTTTACAATAAAAGCCCAACAGAAGTGCAGTATTGCTGGACATAATGGACATTACATTTCGGTTTGCCTTTTATTCTCTACAAACATAACACAGATAAAACCTGTACTGAAATACAAAAACAGATTACTGAAGAATAAGCTTCAGTTCAATTAATGCTCTATAAGAGGAATAAAACACTTTGAAAAAGCACTTTGGGGTGGCAAAAGTAGCTACACTTTTGATTATTTACCTATAACAGCATACCCAGTCATATTGTTTTTACTTACTTTGTACCTGTAAGCTATTTATATTAAAATAGAGTGACATTATGAAATTGGGTTGTAAAAAATGCCACAGAACTTTTAAACGTTTGCTTGAATTCAAGATGGGGATCCAAAGGGCTGTAACTTTTGCACAATATCTGACCAAAGTGGGTTCGAAATTACCACTGTGATTTGGAATATCACACACCATGTTGTGCCTATTCATTTCTGGACATGGAATAAAACAGAATTTAGCAATATATTGTTATTACACCAAATCCATTCCATTTGCTATAAAAGATTTATTCATTCAATGCAAAAAGAAGCACAATATTAAACAAAACTCCCATTTCTCTTTTAATGAATTAATCCAGAGCTTGAAAAACAACAATTATCAGTAAAGAATTGCCGTCCTATAGTGATGTAGTGCGTGAGACGAAGTCATAACAAATGATTCGTGTGTGGACGTCCCCAGGTAGACAGATGAGTCAGTATCATCACTATCCGATCCGCTGGGCCACCACCGAGCTCAGCTGCAGGGCCTGGAGCAGTTTTCATGGCACTGAGGCCCAGCACAGGCTGTGCAATTAATGTGTACAACTGGCACATGTGAAAATCTAATTCAGTCATTGAAACAGCGCTGCAATTCATCCCTCTTCAGCTTAAGGGGCCAATCAATCTCCTTAAACACAAATATACATGGGGATGATAAAGGGCTTCGTCTGTTAGAGAGTGTGTCATTGAATGTGTGTGTGCGTGATGATATGGAGAGAAACCGGAGCCATCTGCAATGCTTCACCGGCCAGTATCAGCTGCAGAGTCGAGTACACAGAAAGGAGCTACAATCAGATGTCCTTTGTTTTTGCTAACTAATAATTAACACTAATTTATGTTTTTAATACATTTCTACACACCTAGAAAAAGCTCAAGCCAGGGGAGATAATAACTGCTGACCAGACAATTCTGAAATGTCCTGTCAAGTTTTCATATGTTAGCCATTTAGCTAGAGTTAACATTAGAGATTATAAACACTTATGTATATGACTTAAAAATCATCTCAGAAATCCAGTCAGGTTAGCTCATGTTAACTAGCTGTCTAGCATTAGAAGTAAATAAAATAAACATTTGTTTAAAAAAAATCTTAAACATTCTCTCAGAAGTCCTGTCAGGTCATCTCATGTTAGCTACCCACCAACATTAGCAGTGTACCTTATTATGAGTATGAGCTAAAAATCATTATCGTTAGCTTATGTTAACTAGCTAGCTACCACTAGGAGTAAAGACAATAAACATTTGTAGAAAATTACTTAAATTTTCTTTCAGAAAACCTGTCAGGTCATCTCATGTTTGCTAGCTGGCTAACATTAGCAGTATACCTTATTAACATTTATGAGTATGAGCTAAAAGTCCTGTCGAATTCTGCCAGGTTGGCTCATTTTAGCTAGGTAGCGAGCATTAGGAGCAAAGACAATAAACATTTGTATAAAAATACTGAAAATGCCTTTCAGAAAACCTGTCAGGTTAACTCAAGTTAGACAGCAGGCTAGCATTAGAAATAAAGATATTTTATGAAAATCATTAAAAAAAAAAATCCTCTCAGAAATTCAGTAAGGTCAGCTCATGTTAGCTAGCTGGCTAACATTAGCAGTGAAGCTTATTAACATTTATGAGCATGAGCTAAAAATCCTTTCAGAAATTCTGCAGGTTAGCTCATTTTACCTAGCTAGCTAACAAAAACTGTATAATAAGTGATTTACATATAAATATACATATTTATTTACATTATTTCTGGATTTCCTGATGAGAGGAACAGTGCAGGTGCTTATATGCCTTGAGCTGTTTAATGAATTTTTGTGGAGTGTCCAAGGAAAGGAGTCTTTAAAAAGGTTTGACCATAGACAGTTTTGAGTTGGCACTTCTGTTTAGGACAATCTCACTTCCCTAAGGCGTCAGTTTCACCTTGCCATGACCCAGCCCGTCTGGCCCAAACACAGACCTGATTCATGCTCTAAAACCGAACTTCAGCTGAACCCTCTCCTACCGTTACTGGAGGGCTAACAGCAAAAGAAAATTAGAAGGCATCCACAATCCCATCCATGCTGAGCTGGAACAGATGCTTCAGGCCAAAATCAATATGTAGTACGGATCTCGAGAACTTCCTGTGTGATAATCTGTTTAGGGCGCAGAGCAGAATGTGTGGCTCGGTGGACTCTCCGACTGAGTCTGCTTGCAAATTAATGCAAGCTGTGGCTGGATGCTTACTTTACTACACATACTGAAATGTTTGTAAGCCCACTTGTGTGTGACACTGTGTGAATGGGTATCAGCTTAGGCTGAGGATAAGTAAGGTGAAATCACTTTCAGTGAATAACAAACGCACGAACGCAAATACACACACATACAACAGGCGAAGTAACAGCTGACTATGAAGGCTGGACAGAAAACATCAGGCAGCAGTGCTATCTGCTGCTGACACAGGACGCTTTCGTTATCTAATCCACCTCCACAAACTGCCTCGTAACGACAGGAACATATGGCAAATCTGACCGGAAATGACCCTGAGCTCCTCTACAGGAGGAGCTTGCAGAATGCTAAGCTTCACTATAAACTGTAGAGATGCAGCATACATCTGCCATAACCTGGAGTAAAACGTTAAGAAAGTACTGAATGGCTGAATGGAAATCAGCTTTCTGTCACTCATACACACTTAACCTGTCAGTAACGTTCATCTGCACCTCTCTGATTTGAGGCTTCTTAAAGGAATGGTTCAGTGAAAAAAAATTTTTTTTTTTGTTCCAAATTTTCCACTTACCTGAAATTGATTAGTTTTGGACTGGATCTGTAAAGCTAATATAGCTAACAAAAAAAAAAAACATCAATATAAAATTTCGGCAAAATTCATGGGGTGGCTTTGCATATAGAAGAGTTTAGTACCTGTAATGTGAAACAGCATTTTTGTGTGTAAAATAATACTAATATTAATACTTAATAATAATGTGCTAAATCCTGTGGAAATTTGTTTTGTTATTTTATTAAATTATGTATTAGTGTCTTAAAATAATGAAATGTTTACTATGGAAAAGTTGATTTCAACTTACGAAAAAAACACTCTCATGTGTACACTTTTATTTTGTACTCATGTCCTATTTTTACGTGTCTCATTTGTGTTACACACTTGATGCATAATTATGTATATGTGTGTCAAGTTTCAGTTTAATCTTCTGGAAGCTTTAAGATCGAAACTCTGTGGCTATCGGGAACAATTAGCACACACCCACGCACACACACGCCACACGCACACACACACACACACAACACTCATTTACATACTGTTTCCTCTCCCTACTTTTTCTGTAAATCACCCGTAGCACACACACTAATTATCAGTGCACACACAAATTAGCCTTCCTTTGGGGTCTTACTGAAGAACTAGATATAGTTTGAGGTAAAAAGTTTCAAATTTACACATTAGCTACATTAGCCTTGCAGCTACAACATAAATTAAAGAAACAAGCATCGGATACCAAACTAAACCAAAAGTGTCAGTACCTAATAAAAAACATTACTTCCTACTGACTTGCTCAAAAAAAAAAAAAACCTCTTCCACTCTTTTCATTTTTGATGTTTGTTAAATGTAATACCTTCCATGGTTCATGTATTTTTTTTCAACGGTGTAAATCACCACAACCACGACTCTTTCAAATCCCTCCACCTGCTGCACTACACACGTGGACTGAGAATGTGGTTGGGCATCAGTCGAAATTATTTCTACTAGACGAATTAAATAGCATGTACGGATGCTAGGTAATCTTTTCAGAAGCAGGAAAATGACAGAAATGTGAAAAAAAGTGACAACAAAATAGAGTAAAGCAGTCTTTTTCTTATAATAAATAATAATTTTACCTGACACTCTCTGGAAGCCCCGCCCCTTCCCCACATTTTACATTAGTAATGTTTTGGAAATATGCTCTTTTGAAAGAGGCACTGATGTTGCACCCTTGCACCTCTCAAGGTAAACGAAGAATATTTTTGAATTCATTAACGTGAAATTAATGTAGCAATGTATGTCTGGCTAACATTAACTGAAGAACAGTCAAAAATGGCACTTTCAGTTGACGATTTTGACCGAAAAAAAAAAAAAATAAGCCTAGAATGATGGGATATTGGGGAGACACAAACTAAGAAGTGGGCCTCATGGAGAAAAAGTTGGCCTCATGAATACATCTGCCTTGAGGGGTAAATAAAGAAACAAATAAATGTAGAATAGAGCTTCTGCACAATCTGCCCTGACAAGGAGAATGAGGACACTAATCTATCAGCATCCAGAGAGAGAGAGAGAAGTGAAGTGAGAGAAGTGAAGATAGAGAGTTCGGGGATTCACAGTCCTTGTACTCTATGACTCTATTAATAGGCCTCTCCCTGAAACACAAAGCACACAGTGTTTCATTCGTCCGAGCTGCCTGGGTGAAGAAGATGGCATTGTGACAGCATGCCACCGTACTACCCACAATCCCCTGTGTGTAGTGCAGACACAGCACATACTACAGAGTAGCTTTAAGTGAATAAATACGTTGCTATTCATTAAGAATTTTCCGGAATGCTGTTAAAGATGATTCAGGCACAGTGGGTTGTGGAAGAACACAATCTCTTCCGTCAATGTGAAACAGGTTTGCTCTGGTTTGGGCTAGCAAGGTTTCCGTTTGTCTCACAAACTCCGGTGACTTCAGTATTATCCCAGGGCTGTTCGGTCACTTTGAATTAAAATCAGATCCAAGACAAGGGAAAGTGACTCACTTGTTTTTGGAAGAGGTCTCCCACACGCTGATGGTGGCTCCACTGTTGCACTCTGGGAAGGAGGTTGTCGTAGAACTCTTTGTGGATCTCGTAGAGCTCAGGCACTTTGAAGAAGATGGTCTCGATCTGCTGGATGGTCAGGACCGGCTGCGACGTGGTGGCTGCAGCTTTCAGTGGTTTCATGGGCTGAGAGACAAAACCAGAGAGCTGTTTTATAACGTTCATCTGATCAGATCTGATCATTAAATCAGTAGATTTGCTCATTCGTTAAACGTGACATAAAAATTAAGATTTATACACTCTTAAACAGACCTGAAATGCTTGGAGGTCTATGCAAACTTTTTTATGCAAGCTCACTATCCCATGATATCTCCCAGGAAATGACCATTTATCCATATTTAGGATTATTCTCCACATGTCTATAAATGTGTAAATGTAGCATGTCTGTTATGTTTGTGCATATTTTATTTGGTTTTAATTCTCCATGGAGACTGTACAACTTGACAATTAGGGGGGTAATTCAATGTAATCCAAGGGAAATTTCCATACAAGGTTTAAAGAGAATGTAAAGTCACATTTCTAAGAACAAACCCAAGCGTGAAACTGAGGTACAGTTTCTGAACGATACATTACGGAGGAACGGCCTGATTCAGGCATGTTTATATCACCTCAGTGCCAACCCCCTCTCAACAGACACACACACACACACACACACACACACACACACACACACAGAAAGAGAGAAAGCTGCATCACTGGCCCAAAAGGCAGATGGCTGCTCTTTCTATGTGATGTTGAGCACAGTGACATGAGTTAGGAACCTCCCTTTTCTTATAAAAAAAATAAATAAAAATAAAAAATTCACTAATTTAGGAAATCATGCCTATCACAAACTCTGCTACCTAGTTAATTTTGTTTGGCCAAAACAAAATTTTTTATATACATTTTTCATTAACTGTAGTTGATAAGTCATTTGGTTTGGTATTTAAATAAGGATGCGAAGCTCATAGCTGCCAGTTTAACATCACGCAAACTGCGAGTCTAATTTTTCAGCTAAAATGCCACACAGAATCTCATAATTATGCTCATAATCACAGTACTATAGAATAACCAGGAGAATATACATGTTAAGAGCTCTTACCAACAACAGCGCCTCCAGGTGGCTGAGGTAGACCTCCTCACTGGCCAGGATTGCAGACAAAACCCACTTACGCATCTCCAGTCCTTTCTCCAGGTCCAGGTCCGCCTGAACAGAGAGATGAAACACTATTACACACACACACATTCACAGAGCAGGAAATTCAAACTGACTTGTCTTTTCTGCAGAGTTTTAGTTCCAACTACAATTCCTGTATGAAAAAACTTTATTTCATACATGCCTGAAGCGGCAGGTGGGTCAAGTGTGTTAGAGCAGCCAGAAAAGTGAGGAATAAAAAAACTTGGGGGCATGCTGTTATAAGAAAATGGTGTGGTGTAATGCAGCCTGATGTAGTACCATCCTCACATTTTGCAGTAACAGCACATCCCATCATGTATACTTCTCTTATAACACAGCAGTTTGCCAATGATTACAATTTTTAAAAAATGTATTAAAGAACAACATGCTTTTTTAATCGATTTAACGTTGTCGAACATCTACAAAACAAGTTCTCTTCCATTATAATAGTGTAAACAGTAATTCCCTCATCAGCCTCTTTTTTCTTCCCTCTCTCAAAGTTAATAAAACTGAAAAATGAAGCTTGTCATGTTACCGAGAATCTGTTATGAAGTGTTAACACTACATATATATATATATATAATAGAGAGAGAGAGGGAGAGAGAGAGAGAGAGAGAGAGAGTCATGGTTATACATCTATTTAATGACAAAAATGTAGCTGCATAGAAAAATAATAGTAAAATGTATTGCTTTTTTTGATGGCAGATGAAACAAAGCGAGTGTTTATTCATAATATTTAGAGCGCAGCGCTCCTCTGGGAGTCTCCTTCCAAATCCACTTTTATCATCTTTAATTCATCCACATATTTATTATAATCCTTTTAAGGTTTCTGCTTGGCCTCAGAATTCATAAAAAAAAACACAGCAAACCTTAGACTTATTTTATTCAATAATAATAAGATAATTCATCTGATTCAGGACAGAGCCTTGTGCGGGGATTTTATTTCTCCAATAACGATAAGGAAAGGATCAAATAAAAAGCGAGGGGAATTTGGAGGAAGAATGCATGGTGAGTATTAAAATAAATCTGCTCATAAGAATCATTTCTGGCTGTCTGGAAGATGAGACACTAGTATAAAAAAATGACTCAAATGGAGCTGATGATATCTCATCAAGTATGATGGGGAAAAAAGGACTCGCTGGATATATGAGTGTCTGTGTGAGTTTATGTTCTTCCCTCTAGTTTATAGCATGTTCTTTTAAGATCTTTCCGGGCATCAAAGCCCAGAAGTTTACTCAGCAAATCCCTCTGCAAATCCATGTTATTACACACCCGGCCTTGCCTACATCTACAAATTAGATCAACATGTTCATGATGTTCATGTGCATGTGTGGGAGTTACAGATAGTCTGCATGCCAGTGTTAATTAAAAGCCATGTGGGAGCTGAATTCAGTGGTCAGAGTGCACTGGTTGATCACCGAGAGAGCGTATAGACTATTCCTCCCATCAGCAGAGCATTGCATTCATAATTCTGACAGCCAATGGCCAATTTTTCAATCTCAAATGTAATTACAGAGTGGGTATCTACACTATAAATCTCTTTTCTCTACCAAGACCACAAACGCTGCGGTCACTTATCATGGTCCACTGAAGAGAATTATGAATCTGATTATGTAACTCATAAAAAATAGAAAGAGAAGGTTGAAATTACTATTTTGAATTCTAATCCAAAGTTATGTTATCTAGTGATGTTTAGAAATGAATATGCAACGATAAACGTCATCAATAAATGAGTCCTCCATGTGTGGGCAATAAAAACACTAAAAAAAGGATTAATGGGGTAGGAGCACAATTTTTCACAATGTGCTGCAGGGACATAAAAGATGCCTCTTTCAGGGACCTCCAAGGTGTGAAGGGACAAAAGGAACACCTTCTTTTTTTCAAATTTAGTAGCCGGGTTTATTATTATTATTATTATTATTATTATTATTATTATTAGCATTATTACCAGCAGAAACACTGATTTTTCTTGTTCAATTCTGTTGGTACAAATTTCACCTTTACGTAACAATAAGACAATCTCAACCTCAGATGCTTCACCAGTGGGCCACTGATCATGTGATATCTGTTGTAGTTGGCCACAAGCTTCAAAATTCTGATGGACATTCCTGTCAGAAGTGCCAACACTGACAGATAGCCAGAAAGAAAGAAAAATTACCACCAAAAAAAAACCCTAGACAAAAGAGTTTCAGAGCAAATTATAGCCACTTGTCTGGAAAAAAAAATCCAGTCTTTAAATATTATTTCAGTTTAGTTTGTACAATACAGTGTTAAGTAGACGAGACACTCTTGGTATGTTTGAGAACAGGCTCCAAGGAAAAGTGTCACATTAGTCAGATGGCCTCTTTCTGTGTTACTCTGGCTCTTCTAAAAGTTTCTTCCTCATGATGTCTCGAGGAGTTTTTCCTTACCACTGTCACCTCATTAAGGATCTCTGTCTGGATTTCTGTAAAACTGCTTTGTGACAATGACTATTGAAAGCACTATGCAAACAAAAACGGAAACTGAAAAGTACCGGAATTTCTAGCGACAGCAGGAATATCATAACACTGACAATCTCAAAAAAACATTAGCTTGACAGCAGGAATATCATAACACTGACAATCTCAAAAAAACATTAGCTTGTTAGCTGGGTGACTCTTGGCATGTCTGCCATTTTTCATCATGCTCCCTGTCTCACTTTCCCCTCATCCTTTTTTCTTTATCTCTTCTTGATTTTTGTGTGCTGTTTATCACAGTACTATTTTACCCAGGATCTTTACACCAACTTTACGTATCGGCATTTGGGTTTGACATTCACCAACTGGGAATTTACATATCGGGGTTTAATCAGCAGGACAGTGGTCAAACTGAGTGGAAAAAAGTACATGTCCTGGTTAAAAAAATGTTCGTTTTGAGCTAGCATATTAGGCAGTGTGTGTTATAGCACACTTACAGACTTGGAGGACTCGAGTGAGCCAGAGGACAGTGTGTCTCTGCTGCTGCGGCTCTTGGAGCTGAGGTACGGCGAGGATGATGGAGAGTCATCGATGTAGGGCAGGATATCGTGGTGACGCCTCTGCTCCTCGGCCCGGTCCGCATCGTAACCGTATGTGGGAGGGGTCCCCGTGAATGGACCATCTGAAAAAGAAGGACAGAGGTGAACGTTTGTGTAAAATTATAACATGCTAATAAGAACATAGCACAAATCTTAAACATATGATGTTGATCACTGACATAGTACAACACTATAAAAGCAACCAGACTCAGACACAAGATCCTTCTGTATCTCTGTATTTTTTTTAGTTAAGACCTTTTGGTAACCCACACCAGAATCTCCCATATTTTTCTGCAGTGATGGGGTCACGACATTCAGCGACACAATCAAAACTCTGTCTGTCTGGGGTGAAGGGTTACATTCTTATAGCCCACATCTAAAAGGGCAGCATCTAGGACTCTCGCCCACAAAATACAGCCATGTGCCAGAGAATTAAACAGAACAGAATACAACACAACACAATCATGTCAGAAATCTGACATATTCATTAACAGAAAAAAAAAACTCCACATCTGGAGGTTTCCTGTGCATGTTTTGATGGGTTTTTTCCCCTCACAGGTCATGATGCACCCAGTACGACCTGTAACAACTAACCGTAAAGCCCGTTGAACAGGACGTGTCTTTTCACTGTATAACCTGAAGCCTTCTTCTCCTTCTTTGTCTTTGTCATTGCGTCCTGTTATTCTCATCAAGTCAAGTGACCTACTTTCACTCAGCACACGCTGCTAATTTCATTCTGACTATACAGAACGCTGAGCTCTAGCCTACATGCCTCAGAGGAAAAACCAGTGGATTTAGGCTTACGTTCAAATCTAGCTGCTGGTAGAACTACATCTCTTTGTGTAAAGAAAGAAAAGGTGGTATTATACTGTATTGTACTATACTGCTTAATACTGACACCACCAGCTGATGGCCTGCACACATGGAAATAGGTAAAGGAAATAAGTCTCCGCACCACAAGGTCAAGCTAATACATATTTGCAATGGGGAAAGAAAAGAAAAAAAGGAGGGCCACTGGGTTTATTAGAAGTGGGCCACCACGTTATGCGAAGATGTAACATATGGTACATTAGGACACTTGACTGAATCTCCTAAACGCTACAAGAGCGCACGCACACGCACACGCACACACACACACACACACACACACACACACACACACACAGTGATATTGGATTGCTAATGGATGATCTGCTATGCCAGTAAGAGTAACATGATAGCAGCTCTTGAGGGATGTTACAGTATAAAGTACATGATGAAACGATGACCTTGCTTTAAAGAGGCGTATTCGCTGCTTTCACTTATGGAAACCGATACTCTCCGTGTCCTAATGATCAAATATCTCTCTCTAAGTTATCAAGTATGTATTTGCATTTTACATTCAAGTCAGCCGTTTTGTTTACTAGCACACTGTAAACGTGCGCCTACATTTGTTACAGTCATATAGTCATACAGTCATCAATGACAGCTGTGTATGTGTGTGTACACAGGAAGCAAGATGAATAAGATCTGTGCTGCATGAATGTGACTCACAGAAGCCTTATCACCATAAAGCCCATCCTCCGCCTCGTATCTCTACTGTCCATCTATTCCCACTGTCCTCCATCGCACGCTTTCTTCCTCTGCTCCCCCGCTCTGTCTTATCCTCCCCCAGCTCCATGCAGATGGCCGCTGCTCTTTAGCTTTAGGGCCAGCAAGCTGCAGTGTGCACATGTGGGAGCATCATTGTTACTGTCTTTGTGCTTTTCCACAACTCATATTACTCCAGTTCAGTGATATAACATCTCTCCATTCCCAGATTCGAGCGGAATTAGAGAATTAGTTGATCTTTAAAGGAAATGGGGGGACACTTATAAATACACCACTCAATTTCTCAGAGTATGCAAACTCCTCTTATGACAGCTTGTTTAGATTTGAATAGGATACAGGAAATAGAAACTATTTATTTTCATTCTGGTTTATTCTGAAAAGAAACATTATTATGGAGTTCCTGCTTTAGCATTCAGCAAACCTCTCTTTAGTTGGAACCCAGTTAGAATGAAATAAATGTAAGGTTAATAACATTTTTTACACATAATAACCTAGTCTGCTTATAGGAAGCCTAATGTATAAATAAAGCAAATGCTGTGTTTAACCAGATTTTATTATTATTATTATTATTATTTACATTTTCAGAGCATACTTCTACTTTGCAGTGTGATTTCTTGTTTGCAGAACCATAGAGAAAACACGCTTTCTTCACAGAATGTACAAAGTCGTCGTCCCATCTTCAAGAACCCGGCTACAGCAGCTATCTGATGTCACATCTTCCTGTAGCCAGGCGTGCAGGAATGACAAATTCCGGACAGGAATTTAGGCCTATTTGGAAAGTTTTAGGCTATACGTTCTTTAAATCACACAGGAACAGCAAAAATAATGTTATTAACCTGTTAACCATTTTTTAAAATAATGTTTGCGAATATGTTGCAAAAAATGGAAAAATTCTGTTTGTTTTTGAGGTTTAATCCCTGATAGTATTATGTGTAATGCTCAACATGATGAAAAATAACAGAATGACAGAACTAACAGCTGGTAACAGAAGTGGTGACTCGAATGCCTAGGTGAACGTTTATACTCACCCTCACAAATAACTCAAGCTACTCGGCAGGTGAAACATGAAAACAACATAAAATTATTATCTTTTGTGACTTGGTAAAGAAGACCATGCACTTTAGTGGAAAATTACCAAAGAATTTTGTGTTTATTACACATAAACTGCACACAATCGGACCAAGGAGAAGGAGTTAACAAGATTAAATGTGCATAAATCTGGTGAGATATTTTATTCCTTCATTCAGAGTTTTATATAAAAGTTCATGAACCTGGGTGAGTTGCTATGGAAGGTTTCAAGACTGTCTGTTTGCACAGCATTAATGCCATCAGCAAAATGGTTCCAAGACACTCACACACACACATACACACACTTGCTACATAATTAATTATCTGAGACATCTGTTTTGCCCTTTATTGTAAACCTCTCTATCTCAGCCCAAGACCCTCTTAGGCTTTCGTTTATGGTAAAGTGGCCTTTTTATGTGGGGGGTCGAAAGAAATGGATCAGCGAGGCAGACTGGACACGCCCTCTATGTCCCTAGTGCTGCTGATTCCATTAAAGCACTGAAATAACGAGTGTGTGTGTGCGTGTGTGTGTGTGTGTGTGTGTGTGTGAAGGGTAACATAATAGTAAAGACAGAAAGACAGAAACATATCAATGACAAAATGTCACAGAGATTCCCCCCACGCAGTCAGATTGTCAAATATTAAATTTAAACGCCATTTAACTCTGGGGAGAAGAGAGATTGTAAAGAGAGTAGGAAGGCAATCAAAATTAAGTATCCAAAGAACAGCTTCAGGCAAAAATCTGACCGTGTGTGGATTTATTTAATGAGAAGCATCATTGCAGGAGACCGAAAGTGGCACTTGGATGTCTGCTAAGTACTAAATGAGACGGGAAAAAAAAAAAAGCAAACAAGGCACGTGGCACAGAGTCACATGTAAGCCTCTAATGTTTATATAAAAAGCCTAAAATAAAAACCTAAGGAGTGATTAATATGTTTCAAATGCCAACTTCCTGTCTTTATGCCAAGTCAAGACAGACGTCCCTTTTAAGACTTTGAGTCACAGCAGGAAAGGTGACAAATCCAATAGTTTATATTCCGTTTGTCTATAATTATACACCACAAAACAGAAATAATTATGTGTTCAAAAGTGTATGTGTTTAAAAGTCTTTGGATTATCATGCCAAATGCAAATAGCTTATTTTCCACACAATAAATCCCTCCAGAGTAAAACACGTAACCCTCTAGAACATTCTGCTGCATTTTACAGGATAGCTGTACTGCATCTAAAAAGGCTTCTGAGATGCCTATAGGTGTAGGCCTTCACTACAGTCCTGTTCTTAATCCTATGTTCTTAATCAGTCCCAGAAAAACATCTTTCTATCCATGCAATTACGTGCTAGGCTAGCACCAAGCTAACAGTATTGTACTTTTTTCCAAAAACTGCTGGAGTAGGCACATTACAATTACTGTGAAAATACTTACAAATTGTTTATTTGCACTGGAATGAAAACTGCCAAAACAGGAATAGGCAATGAAAAAAGTCATCAGCCAATCACATACTTGATCGTATGAAATGATCTTTATTCTCATTTTACATACTGCTTTGCATAATATACTGGTTTCAATTCCACAAATATAATAGTTTAGCAACATGAAGTTAGCTAGCTAAGTACCTAAAGACAGCACTATCTCACTAGTTAATGATACCCTTTCAGTCAGAGGTCTTTGACAATAGCATCTACCAACGTTTGATGAGAATCCCCTCTGTTATATATTCCAAATTTATAATTCCCTCTGTTATAAATTCCAAATTTATAACATATGTCAGTTCACTGCAGAGACAAGTCCTGCCTGAGGCAAAAAAATGATGATGACAATAAAATTAAGCCTTATTTTTTGGAACAGAGAATCAAGGCGGGACACTTTAAGAGGAAATAGCAGATAAAGTCCACGACAGTGAGTCATGTCTAAATTAGGAATCCACCTGAATCAGATAAAATGTCCACATTAATATTAGCGTTATTGTTAGCATTAAGTTTTACAGATACAATCTTAAGAGGTTAAGCAATTTCCCAAGGCAAATTTATTTAGAGGACTGAAGGCTGATGTGCTCTGCTCGTACTGAAAAACTTATGTGGCAACAATCCGTATACAGGGAGAAAAGGAAGAAAAAAAACAAACCAAAAAATTTTAATATTATGATTTATAATATATTACTTAACATTTTAAAATCAAATAACAGTGTTAGTACTGTATGTCACGACAAACATTTTTTAATTTATGACCAAATAATTTGTGCTACATACGTATAGTTACACTGTTATTTGGCTACATCTAAACTGTAAGAAAAATGGGAAATATCAAAAAAAAAAAAAAACTAAACACAATGAACATGGTCATAAGAAGTCGCTTAGTACCCCCATGCCACCAGCAGTCAAGACAGGAGCCTTTAAAATTTATATAATTTGTAAAAATCATCTTTTGGCGATATGGGACGTTGGTTGTTATCATGGTATCATGGCCCCCTTATGTCTGTAAGAGATATGATTAGGGAGAGAGGGGTGGTCATGGGGGCAAGAAGGATATCGATTTGCACCCCCAAAGGTTCAGAAACAGCATTGACAGTGACTGTGACTGTGACTCTGTCAGGCTTGATTTCAGGAAATCAGCTGGAACTGGTGACCTCCTACCGTGAATTTAATCAGACTGTGTCCTGAAGTAAAGAGAGTATAATCACAACAAACACTACCACTGCAATCAACGGCGTCAACCTGTGTTTATCTGTGTGTCTGGTTTTTGTCTTGTTTTGTTTTGTTTTGCTTTTCGTTTCTGACTCCAATGTATGTTTCTGTCTATGTCACCGATTAAAAAAAACCTGTACAGAAAGCATTTCGGTGAGAAGAGAGAGAAGGAAGGAGAAATCGTGCGCTGAGCAAAAGTCTTTAAAACTTAGTTTTAAATATCAATTAACACATTTTAAGTGTAAATATTTTTCCCCCTGATGATGTATGCCTCTATAGCATTGTGTTAATGGCATTTCAGAATTCCTTAATGCTGTACATTGGCACACAGCTACTAAAACCATGCTAACACACTCGGATACCGGCCCCAAAGAAGCAAGTCAGTAATATGCATAGTAGGTTTATACATAAAATAAGTATTGTAGTTTGCACAAAAATTTTGTTAAATTTCACTCTTTTCCCAATTGTCAACATTGGTATTTCATAATATACTGTAAGGTTAATGTTGCTAACAAGTAAAGATTATATCTACTAGCTTAGCAATAGTTAGTAAGCTAAATATTAATCATCACAATTGTCTCAAAAGACATCCTTTGGCTCCATAATACCATTTGTATAAACAGTTTCAGAATACACTGTGTCTGTAAGCAAAAAACTAAATACTAATACTAAAATACTAATATAGTCTGAAGCTGGTGCAAAGTGATAACCAAAATATTTTTGTAAAGAAAGATATTGATTCTGGCTACAAGATGCTGTTTTTACTATTTTTAGCTATTAGCTATTCTCAATTTTATAGATAACAGTATATCATACAACTTGACATGGTCTGAGGTGATTTCACACAATGCTACACTGGTAGCTATATGCTAAACTGGTAGCTATATGCTTCTCTAACTTGTTACAAACATTCAGACAGCAAATATGTCGTGGCTGACTACGCTCAGGAATCTCAGGAACAGTTTTCATTAATTAAATCAGGATTAACTCAGGTCTGAGGAAAGTCCAAGGCAAAACAGAAAGCACACAGAGCAGGGACTTTCTAATCTACAATCTGTCCTAATGGAAGTGTTTATCAGCTCCTAAATTTAACTCCAAGTGTTTAGGGGATTCTTTTGTGGCAGCAGGAACTGACCCAGAGTTTCTATGAGAAAAGAGAAGGAAATTGCCCCAAGAGTAAAAAAACAAGAAAAAAGATGTATGCTTGAGGATCCCATTCAAGTTACAATGTTGAGCTAGCTATTTTTTAAGCTATTTTATAACAGTAGCTTATTTAATACCTTATTTTATCTGAATTTTCTAGCCTGCTGGCTAACTAACAAACTAGCTAACAATTTAGCTACAAACCCTTGGCTTGCTGCTATCCAGCTAGATTTCTTAATACCATATGTTATCATGCTATATGCTAGCTAGCTATTTATGTTTAGCTAGCATGCACCAACAGCTGGTAGATAGCTTATTAGCAAGCTAACACTATTTAAGTGGTTTTAGTAAACAGTTTAACCTTTTTTTTAATAGCTTCCTAATCAATAATTTGTCTAATGAATTGTGTTTATCAGCAGCTAAATTTAACTCAAAGAGCCTGGTGTACTTCAGCTAATGTTTAAATACTGTCAGTGTAACTGCAGCTCATTTAATACCTCATTTTATCTGATAGTCCATGTTCTAGCGTGATGACTAACTAGAAAGCTAGCAAACTGTTGACTTGATGCTAACCAGCAGGCTTTATTTAATACAATATTTTTTGTGCTTTTTGCTAGCAAGATATTTATGTTGAGCTAACATACACCATCAGCCCCTAGCTATCTTATTTAATAGCAAGCTAACACTAGGTACCTTAGCAAACAGTTTTATTTTTTTTATGAAGAAACTTTCTAATCTATATTCAGCTTCTAAATTTAACTCAAAGAGTCTAGTGTACTTCAGGTAATGTAACAGCAGCTTATTTAATACCCTGTTTTATCTAATAATTCCTCTCCTACCATAATAGCTACCAGTCCCCGGTTTAACACTAACCACTAGTTTGACTTATATTTTATGGTGTTATTTGCTTGCTAGGTATTAATGTTTAGCTAACAGCCCCTAGCTAGCTTCCCTAAAAGCAAGCTAAAACTAGTTAGGTAGATAATTTCTTGCTGGAAACCTAGCTAACAATGTAGCTATAAAATGTGTCAAGCCAACTATTTATGTTACTATTTATCTTACTAAATAGCAACATATACTAGTTCGGGAGCTTTAGCAAACAGTGTTCCCTTTTTCAACCATTAAGTTTTTTTTTCTATTTATTTCCAGCAGGCAAGACAAGCAATATAGCGAATCCACGTTGGAAATTTCAATCAGTAAACCAGGAGGGACCACCCAGGTCACCACAATGAACAACATGGTGAGGAACAGAGCTAATGTCTGATGCGATTGTCATTTTTTAAAGCTACATCATTTCCCAGAACGTGGCAGAGAGGGACTGGTCTCGCCTTTGATCATGCGACACGTTTTCTCTCTGCGGGCGTTTCAACTAAATACCCTCATTAACGCATCCCGTCATCTGCATGTCTCTGATACTTGCTACACTTTCTGACCCATTAGCATCATTCAGACAGCAGGCAATTATGCGATCAGGCCTAATTAGAACTGTTATGTCAAATATGTACACTATCAATTATATAAGAGTGCTAATGTCAGAAATGCAGCAAATAGTTTCCAGAATTTTCTGCTGTTACTTCTGAATCTTGATCACGTCCGATAGTAAAAGATAGCCACTTGTCTTGCTCTTATTTCTCTCCCTGTTTCCATTTTCTTTAAAACCTTTTTAGAAGCACACAATAGCTCTCCATCAGATAGGACCTGCTGGAAAATCGTCTAGGAGCCCTAAATCTTAAGGGGGCATTTAAGCCTCTGTGTCTGCCCTCTAATGCACCACCAAAGTGCAGCAAACATCCCTGATGGCCTACAAAAGCAGCTAGAGGGGTCGTTATCACTAATTTATCTGCGGGCAACCTGGCATTTTAGTCAGCAGCCTATTTGTGTGACCTACAGATATGGAGGCAGAAAAAGTGATAGAGCGTAAAAGATCATTTAAAAATCTGAGAAATACAATGAAGTCAGAATACAGAAAATAATTTATCCATGATATACACTGAACAACTTACATATACACAATTATCATTAGTATGGCATGTTCTGAAAAGATGTTCACTCAGGTTAGTAGGTCAGAGGTGACTATTGCCTGTGTACACACCCGTAATGTACATAAATCTCAGCTTTCATTTCAGCGCATGTTGTTTTACACAGGTCAGCTGACTCAGCAACTCCTCTAGCCAACTTCATTAGGACACACACGCGCACACGCGCACACACCTCCTTAGTTTGGCAGGCCAAGAGTCCACTCCCAAAATTATCATTATTAAAGACTTATTATTCAAGAACACATTAAGTTTTTAGTGTTGATGTTGGAGTGAAATCCTTCATTCTAATGACAGCATACAATGACAAAAAAATGGTGAAAATCTTATTTATACAATTTTCCACATTAACTTGAAGTCTAACATTTGCTTCTTTAGTCTTTGCATGGGAAACAAGGTCACCATGGTGTGCAAGCATTTCTGATTTGCAGCATCTGTAATATACCTTTTTTTTTTTTAAATTATCGCCTGATGAGGTCTCCCTCTCCCAGTCGTTCCCTTTGTTTGCCGTAGTCTATGTTTTTGGAAATTGTTTAGCTTTAATTCTGATTACATGCTTTAAAACAAGATCTTAGCGACTGTGGACTATTTTTAAACCAGCCCCCATAAAACCCTCCACCCGCTATCTTGTTGCAAAACAAGCCCAATTTGGGGTAAAAGCACCAAACCTGCAAACCTGGCAGGTTTGATTTCAGCTTTAATCACTGGGGGGCGGGGCCTGGGGGCGGAGTCGAAAGTGATTCCAGTGATTCTAGAGGGAAAAAGTGATTCCAGTTGTGGAATATGGCTGTCTGCATACTTTTACAACGTTCAGCTATACAGTGAAGTTTTGTTCATGTTTAGAAATTGCAGTAAGTCATGCTCTTTCCTAAAAATGTCAGCAAGGACTTGATGAGATTACTTATGTCAGCAACGAAGCAAGAGAAACAGAATTTGACAAAATTGCATTAGGAAATAAAACAGCTTTTCGGTTGTGGACTCATTCTTTCGGCCCCTGCTGTAACTGAAACCTGGTTTAATCAGGGAGATATGTGTGTAACTGATACAGGCCCTCAGACTCTGGACCTGTATGGAATTCCTGATAACAAATCCATGCCACCTGAAACCAGGCTCCAGCGTAGATACCATGTGCATTGTGGAGAGACGGAAACAGAAAATACGGGAGGGTACTATTTACAAAATCATGATCCTATGCTTGTGTACTTGCTGTCTCTCAGTTAGTTCTGCACACACACACACACACACACACACACAAGATAAATGAGAGTCCTACGAGCAGTAGCACAAAGACCAGCAGCAGCCTTATCATGAGCAAACAGGAGACTCAGACAAAAGGGGCAAATCGCTCTTAATCCCCAGCTCAACAGATGCCACTATTATACTCCTGGCACCGTGGTCCCAGCATTCGCTCTCTTCCCAAAATGCACTGCTGTCACTGGTGTCTCTGAACCAGAGTGAAGGATTTGTTGTCTGCAGCACACCTGTTGCTCAGGGAACCAGGAAACAGTCTGAGCTCTGATTGGCTGTGAGCATGATATCAGATGGTAGCCATCTTATTGTAATTTCTAAGGGCAGGAACAAATTATAGAGTATAAAATTTTTTAATTAAAAAAAAATATTATTTCATAAGAAAAACAGATTTGTGATGGTTTCATGACTAAGCAGAAACAATGACCCATTGCTTTTGTCACTTTCATAGTCTTGCATTTGCTCCTGGCTTTTAGGATCCCGCTTTATGAAGGCCATGCTATAATTAGGGTGTGCTGATTTCTTATTTTTCTGTCTTAGCTCATCTTCATAGATGAACAACATCCAAAGACATTGTTCCAACACTGCACAAATGAAGAGACTGATAAGATAAAATTTCTTATCAGATGTAGACGTCACATTATTTTCTTCACTTTCATCGTCTTGCATTTGCTCCTGGCATTCCACAATCTTATGAAGTACTTAAACAAGGTTGTGATTTAATTAGCTTGTCTGAAACCTGCTGATTTTCAATGACCTGCTCCTTTTCTGAGGTCGCTTCAAGGTTAAGTGCTGGTTAGCTTTGACTCCTTTAAAGAACGCACATGAGCACACAGGGTTTATACAGCTCGGGCACCTGAATCAACGCCAGGCTTAAATAAATGGCAAAAGGAACTGGTGTCATCAAACATCCTGAACTCAACTCAGTAACAGAGATGCTTCTCATAAGAGTGTCTGGGTTTCCTTGACAACAGGCACTGATACTCAGGAAGCTGTGTGTGCACCGTTTATCACCTTCCTGATAGAAACAGCAGCTGTGGTCTTATGGCCTGGACGAGAGCAGAGACGGGAATCTAGAAATGAATCACTGCAGTAGCAAAATGCCTATTTTTTTTTTTACTTTCAACTCTCAGTTCATGTGGTTGAGTGACATTTTATTTTATAATTGTAGTGAATGTCATGATGATGACACAGGAGCCAAGCAAGATTATGGCTGTGTATTATGCTGATTCTCCTTCAGATTTGTTTATGTCCTGAAAATACAATTATATTGAAATACACTTTCCTTTTTTCCACTATAGATGAATGATGTACCTTTCCTTTTAAGTTATAATATGTTTAAGCAGCTATTAATGTCATGAACGAGACTCGACCTCAATGCCTATTTGACTAGCAGGGACTAGCTGTGGCTAAAATAAAAAGAAAAAACAAGGATAAAAGCACAACTTTGACCAGACTCATAAACTGTTATGTGAAATGACCGAAGAATAACATATGTGTATTGGATGGTAAGAATTCATAATTGTAGAATGATGGTGAGATGGAACTACTTCTTAAGGTTACACCTGGGTCTTAACTGAAATCTCCATTCGCAATGAGGTTTGTACTCTTGGAGCAGTGGATTCAGGCAGCAGCACAGTGTGTATCATATATTTTATAGCTTCTACATGAGGGTGCACTATAAAACAAAGAAAAATGATCAAAACATTATCAAATAAGAAATTACAGACCACAAAGTAACAACCTGCCATGATAAACGGAGTGCTAGCACATTCTAGTCCAGATGCTGAGATATTGGGCAGAGGCAGAATAGTGCCAGGCAGCTGAAGGTACAGCTTAGAGAGGGGAAGATTTCTCCTGTAGCACATCAGCATAAGCTCAGAGATGAAGATATCAGCCAAAGCAGGAAGCAGAACCAAGAGAAAGACAAACTGGACCAGTGCTGGTTTGGTGTTTAACCTCCACTGCAATGGATTTTAATTCAAAGTCATATAACAATTAGAAATGTATAAAATACTTTGGCAAGGTATCTCTCTAGGATTATGAAACATGATTGGTCAGGGGCATAACCGCATTAGAGAATATAATAACATGCAAATTCTTGTCCTTATTATCCAAGTTATCGTCCCTGGGAATCCTTCATTCCATATACAGAACTCAACCCACTATTAATTAAAGATGAGAAAGGTGTCAGTGTTTTTAGCTATAGTCAGCAAATCAAAGTTAGCATTAGAAATTCAAAGTTTGTTTGTCAGTAAAACAGGTGTTTCCTGCAGTTAGCAACTGACTTAATATTGTAACGTCTACGTAATTAACATGATTTAACATTGTGGCAATGTTTTCTAAATCAGCAAACAAGCAGAATACTGTATCTCTGAGGCGTAAATTGTGCACAGTGCGCCGACATTGGCAATATTTATATTATAACCACAATTAGTGGTGGAAAGCTTGATTTAGTTTACCAAGTAGATTCTTTCAAACTGACCAATTCAACTCCACGATAACCTTCTAGCCAATTCAACTGCCCGATAAAATTCTAGCCAATCAGAGTTCGTACCTACAATTTAAAGGGATTTAAGGAATAGTTTTTTTAAGGCCCATCTATCAACAATATACGCTACCATTTTTGATGTGCATCTTTGTCAAGTGCAGTGAGCATTCCCAAATTGATCCACATAATTTAGAGCCACAATCTCTTGTGATAAACAAAAAAAATCACAATGAGATCATCTTTTACGTTTCTGTTTTTCGGTGGGTTTTAAGGCAAACATGAGAGAAGCAGATTCTGATCAGACTCAGCGAGTGAGGTAAGTGATGACTCGGTAAGTCCATCCATTGCCAATACATCTTAGATTCAGCACATTCACTTGCAGGTTTTTAGATTTTCTGTTCCTTTAGTCGAACATGGCCGACAACAGTGACGTTTGCTTCAGTGAGTGAGTCCATTGTGTCATTTATCGTTCAACAGTTCAGTTCAGTGCATTTCGATTTCACCAGTCAATCAGACAGGCTCGCTGCAACAGGAAGCCAAGCCAACTAGGCCAATGGTCTTCATTCAGGCAGAAAATGTGGCTGAACACAGTTGACAATGATGATGTTCGGTTCACCACCTGAGTCGATCATTTCATTTATGGGTTCAACCTGCATGTGTTATCAGCTCAGTTCAAAATATTTGTTCTTAATATGTCAGACTAAGTGGTGCTGCAAGAATGATGTTAAATTGTTATACTGATAGGATTGTACCAAACCCATAACAAAAAAGTTTCATTTAGATTTTGACCGATTCATTAAAAAGAATCGAAAGAAAGATCTATTCAGGAGTCTACATCACTTACTACAACATTTGAGTTTATCCACAATATTCCATCAGGTTACGTATTAGGCTTCTCATTAATTTAATGGTGCTTACAAATCTAAAACGCATTGTTTCTGGAATTTAATTGCCAAAATGCACCCAGCTCCAGTTCCACTCCCGGGCACCTGCTAGTGGAAAGTACGTCTCTGAGCGTTCATTGACTGTCATTGACTGACGAGGATGCCTCTATCAGCATGAGGCACTCAAACAAAACAGATTTCCCCGCAGAGCGTGTGTCCTTAGGACGACGTGGAAAAAACACCTCCACGTCTGCTGAGCTGGTAAGAGTGGGGGAAGGGAGCAGAGGTAAGAGAGAGAGAGAGAGAGAGAATGGTGCTAACATCGGCACTACATCTACCAGATGTGCATATGTTCCATACTTTCAAGGACATGCAAATATAACATTTACAATATCCACGAAGGTCACAGTGATGAAACACAGGACATGTGCACATACACACACATACTCCCTCAACCCTGTTTGAGAATCTATTGGTAGCAGTGTAGCTGGACAATCCCTGGTGAGAGAGCCTATAACCCATGGTCACATGACTCGGGTCATAACTATAGATTGCATTAAGGGGGGGAGAGAGCGAGAGAGAGAGAGAGAATGAAAAAGGAAGAGAGATAAGGAGCAAGAGTGGAGAAAGTAGATTTTGTTTTTGTCTCTGTGATGTGAAAAATCAATAAATCCAGAGTGGCCTTTCTCGAACTGTGATGCCTGAGGATCCATACAAAATGTGCAAATTGATTGTATTCCCCTTTGGCTCCTACAGCACGCCTAAAGCTAAACTGCTGCTAGCTCCACTGATGATGGATTACACACCAGTGCTCTGACTCACACTCTGCCTTAAAGGGATAGTTCAGTAAAAAAAATTAAATATACACAATTTTCCTCTTGTATCCAATTGATTCCTCTGAATTTAACATTTAATTCCTTCCTCTAACATTTAATACCACAGTGCTGTTGAATTCTCAAATCTGATTGGTCATTTGTTGATTAGTTTCCTATAACAGCAGTTATGACAGTATCTCCCACTGTAAGCGGTTCTCATACGTGTTCATTTCTATAGTAACAACTTACACAGGGACTTCTATGGCGGACTCTCCAGATAAACCTCAAATTTTCCATTGGGGATCAAAAAGTCCATCCATTTATCCATCCATCCCTCCGTCCAGATTTTTAATATGTGTAATTATTGTTAAGGTAACGTTTCTGTGAAGAGACGTGTATTTAGCATTTTTGGAAGGAGTCTCCAGTGTCAGCGCCATTATTTTCTTATAACAGAACGTAATAATTCCATGGTCACAACTTATGTACAGTTGAGTAGTCAGTCATGTCTGGTAGATGATATTTGCTTCTTTACCTTTCGCACTGGAGCCATGAGGTTAGTGTAGCTAACAAGCAATGGAATTCTGTCTCAAACCAAATTTTTTCTGTAATTACAGTATATGCCTCAAATGGCATCCAGGTTTTCAGTGATGTCACACAGATGTGGTTGCTGATGTGATTTAGGACACAGTGCGAATTACTGTAACCTAGAAACTGTAATGTTATGGAAACGGCCATATTGGACAACCAGAATTACATTTTTCAGTACAATGTGGTATCATTCAGCCCTGCCCCCAAAGTAATAAGATGGAATTGTAACCAGGCAGCTAGAAGTCTGTGAATGCAGCCAATCCCTGAGGATAAAGTTTGTAGCAAACATATGAAGAGTTGGGCAGATTTGAAGATTTGGAGATTGTTGAATCTCAGCAAGTTGAAGATTTGGGATGAGATACATCTTAGGAACAACATGGGATAAGTGAAAAAGTCCAATAATGCCCTGCATTCATACACACGACTATCACTCAGAGACCATCTCTATGACTTTCTTCATCAACTTCACCAAGTCTGATGGTCAAAGATGGTGTAATTTCCTGGAATGCTAAGGTTAACAACCAGCCAAGAGCAGTGGAGTCTCCTGTCCTGCCACAAAGGTCCTATTCAAATCTGTGAATGTGTGTAGAAAAAGAGAGCAAACTATCCCACAGAAACTGGACACACACTTCCATAAATCAGCGCTCCAAACAGGTTTGAGGAACAAAAACGAAAACAGGAAATGAATGGGATTTAGCGAGGAACAAAAACATAACCAAAAACGTAATCATCCTTAACTGTTCACGGTCATTTGAAATCTCTGTTAGCTGTTATTAGCGTTAATGTTTTTGGATCAACATCACTGTTTCACATCTTGTGTCATTCAGTGCATCATTCTACACATGCTGTGCAGCAAAGGTTACGTTACATGGCATTTCAAGTGAGGTTAAATTTACTATAAATGTTTTCTCATCATACAATTGCCATTATATCATTCGGTTAAAGTTTGCAATAGACTGATGATCAAGCCTGTTTGTTGCTGAATGACAGAAAAACTAGCTAGCTAATCCAGATTATGAATGTGCATTTAGCCAGCTAGCAAGTCTATCCATTTTAAATGTAGAATTAGCTTTTCCTTTTAATACCCCAGGAATCAGGAAATCACGGCAAGGCATTTGAAACTCGTCAGCCCCCGATCCACACAGCATATTCTGCATAGTTTGTAAACCCAGGACTAATCCTGAGCTAATTCCTGGAGTTAATACTTGATCATCAAAGCATAAATACCACTGCTGTTCTTCTTCATTTACAGCTTGCTTTTCATAGTGTAGTCTACATACAATAGGTCCTCTGTGTCCCTCGCGCTTACAGCATTAACTGATCAATGTGTGGAACTCTTTCCCTTAATTTTTTTCTTATTCTCTTACAGAGTGAGCCACTGACTGGGCTTCCACAACCACTTACTGCACACCCAGCATCGGCATTTATCCTTCACTGCCTACTAGGAATGTCAGAACCAATTTCACAGTTTGTAATTTTCATTATATTTGTGTATTTAAAGGCAATACTGATGAGACAATATTCTATTAAAATACTGATTTCCTAAACTTTCTATATAAATGAAAGTCATTTAAGGATACATTATTTTTGATATTTTTATTAAGTGTCACCAATCCTGAGCTCCAGTTACTGCCTGTCTAAGATGTTTTATAGAGAGGAGATGGGGAACTGGTGTGGGAAGTCAGACAGGAATACAGAAAGAGATAAATGAGAATTTACAAGAAGTTAACTAGAAACGAGGTGGAGCTCTAAGGCAAGGTCTTCATTTGTTGGTTCTGTGTCTGACTCTCAAATAGTGTTCCTTCATGAGCCACCCTTTTTTTTCTTCCTTGAAGTTAATCTTCTCATTTTACTGAGGAACAAGAAATGGAAAGTCCTGACTATTACAAAGCACTGACACTGGAGATTCCTTCCATAAAAGTTACAAACATCTCAGAGAAAAGCTTCACTATATCATAGATTATACATTTTTCTTTGTTATTAAACAACTCATTTAATAAATCTCAGTAAGCTGTTACTATAGAAATGTTCACATAATAGAACAAACACATTAATAAAAAATTCTCTGATACTACTGTAAGACCTGCTGTTACAGAACATTAAATCAACACCATCTGACCAATCAGAACGAAGAATTCAACAGTGTACTGTTATGATAAAATGATTGTGCGATAATGAAAACCTGTGGTTTATATAATTATATAAACCTTGGTTTATATAACGTGAATGCACTTTTAAACATAATATTCATTCTGTCTTTGGCTATACAAAATTATAAGCCCATAATACTAAATATTTTAAGCAACTAACATGCGATATGAAGCCATTTGACAGCCCTATTACCTCTAATACCTACCATACACATTAATATGTTCAGAAAGAACACAGAGAGGGAGAGAGCGTGAAAGCAGGAGTGCAGTTACTATAGGTCATCTACCCACGCACCTCACCCGTCCACATGATCATCTATCATTTAAGGCTTACGCTATAGTGCATGGACGCCTGCGCACTGCTTAATTATAGGGAATGTGCTGTACAGAATTGTAAAGAGAACAGCAAGCATAAGGACAGTAATTAAAGGAGAACATTGTCTGCTTGAGAGATGAGCGCTTAAGGGAAGAATCAAATGCTCCAGTGACTTCGCATCGCACGTGCATTGTGGGAAGGCCGCATTTGCTATTTTACTCAATTCACTTCAGCTTCAGTCACAGATTCAGTGCATATATCAGCCTTAAAATCTTAGCCGTTTTATAAGACTCAATTCTGCTATTCATGCTATTATTATTTCAGTCCCTTTTCACAGAGTAGATTAAACCCATTCAGCTGTTTGGATTTGGAAATAAACTTTATTCCGTCTCATGGGCGGAGCTATTGTTAAGCGCTCCTGAAAATCCCCTTATGTCACAGGTCAGCACAGTAACTCAGGAAAAATCCATGAGAGCACCAGATCAAGTTTCTGAACCTTCCTAATAATTATGGGAATTCAGAGTCATGGACATCAGAGTCATCAGTATCTATTGGTGTGTACCATGATTCATATCGGATGTATCCCGGTGGTCATCAGCAGTACAGAATATGTAAAGCCCAAAGGTCCTGCATGGCACAGAGATATTTTTAGCCCTCTGCAGCACATACACAAATATTCCCTCGGGGGCTCTACATGCTCCAGTAATCTCTCTAGGAGTGTAGTGGGGGGGGTTGCTGCATGAACAAGGACCAGAAAAAATGGCAAAGGGAATCTGCAAATGAATAAGGGTGCTTTCACATATGCAGTGTTCAATCCATATGAATGGAACTCAAGTGCATTTACCTCTTCAGTGCAGTTCTTGAGGCAGGACACAGAAATCACACTCAGGACCAAAACTACTAGTTAGAGAATGTCTGAGTGGTGTGGTCTACAAACGTCTTTCCATTTTCTCCTCACAGCCTCAACCTGACTAGACATCACAGCACCCCACCTCTTGCTTGTCTTTTTCCCCCACACCATTTTTACAGAGTTACTGTGGATCAATGGTACTGAAATCTGTGAGGAACCTGATGGCAGCCCGAATTCCCTGCAGACAAAGTGATGTGATTCCACTGTTTCAAGCACTTAACACTGGCCTTGTTGGCCTCACGCCAATTCTCTGGTTTGAGAGTCCGTGAATCATCTCTGTGCACCACAGCGTCTGCAAGACAAACACCGAACCACAGCCTTCAAGCTATGGAGCTCTGGGTTAATTAACAGAATCGGCTTTAGTTAATGTGTAGTCCAGAGACTGAGCTGACCAAATAATTCAGTAAGATTTTAACAATGTAGGTAGCAGAGCAGTTTGTGTAAGATCATTAACGTTGAATAGTCAAAGAAGTTCCCCACACCAAAAACTTACACTGTAGCCCAGCCCCTTTAATGGCACAGGTTTTACATGTATTCAGTGACCACAAGGCGGGTGGACTGTGACCACTTGTGAAAAGCATGCTGGCATTTTTTCATCATAAAAATGAAAACCAGAAAAACCACCATGGTTTGTCTGGTTAGTGAGTGACTATGAGCTTAACAATACATTGAATCTGAGATATTGTAATGTCAGCGTTTTAATGCAGCAATGCAACTATGGATAATAAAGTTGTTCATTATGGGATGTCCACTGGTGTCCGATGTCACACACTGGCACCACTTTAACTGTGGCTGCATACAGTGGTCTAACTGCTGTTTAAATCCCTATTCAGATTGGATTAGTTTTGGATTAGTCCAAATCCTTCATGACAGTAAAGTTTTCCAGACTGTGTGTACACACATCTGGAAAGACTATGCCGTATTTTGCCTTCTATAAAAGGAGAAGTAGAAATAACTCTAGTTAATATACACTATATGGCCAAATCATTACACCCATATGTGTTTCTTCCACAAACTGCTGCCACAAAGAAGTACACAATTGTATAGCATGTCTTTGTATGCTGTAGCATTACAATTCCCCTTCACTGGAACTAAGAGGTCCCAACCTGTTCCAGCATGACAATGGCCCTGTGCACAAAGTGAGATCCACGAAGACGTGGTTTGCCAAAGTCGGAGTGGAAGAACTCAAGAGACACAACATTTCTGGGTTTTTTTAGGTAAGTTATTGAGTTCCTAGCACAAGTACAGCTTACATACATGTTATGGTCATGTGACCTACTAATGATCACAAGCATTGTGCACAACAGCCACAAGTTCTACATCAAGCACTTAAGGTCAAACAGTAAAAGTCAAAACAATCAGTTTTTATTAAAATGGGTGTATGCATACTTTATGAAGACACTCCTATGTCTGTCAGTTATGCAGAGATTGCATATCTCATGCAAAACAACCATAATTACTACAGATGTCTTAGGGCAACATAACAGACATATGTCCGGGAATGCCCAAACAGTACTTAAGTTGCACAAGCATTCCTGCCATAGTTAGACTAAATGTTGGAAATTAAATCAAATCTTTATTATTAATATGATGCTGGCTAGTTAGCATGCTTTTTAGTACAGAGAGCACTCCAGCCAGTGCCTTTTCTATTAAAAGAAAATGTGTGAAAGTAGTCTAAAGGCTGTATCCTGACATAAAAAAAAAAAACACACACACCATCAGTGCTTAATTTTGGTTTGAAATGTGGTCGCTACATTAATTTTTTATGAGGTCTGTCCATTGGGTAAGTGAGTTAAGGGCCCTGGTGCAGCACAAAAGGTGGTGTTGGTTTTCTCCTGTAACTCACCCTGTGTGTGTGTGTGTGTGTGTGTGTGTGTGTGTGTGTGTGTGTGTGTGTGGGTGGGTGGTGGGGTGGCTCAACTGATCCAGGGCAGCCCAAACAAGCAGCCATCAAAGATTAATGAGTCGACTCACCATCAGACTGGAGAATCCACATGGATATATGAGCCTGGAGCCATAAGACATGTAACAACAGCGTTACAAGACTACAGAGACTCCTGATATGAGAAAATGCTGAACTCCAGACCCTAATAAGCTAGAGAAGGAGGCTTTTACCTAATAATACCGTTATCAATGTTTTACCACCATTATTATAATGATCATATTGCTGGGTAGATCAATAACGCTAAAAGTACGACTTTCGTTCAACTCAGTCAATTCCCAAGCCCCACAAAAACAACCTATACAGGTAAAACAACACAGCCCTCCACCCTAATACCTTTCCGTTTCTATGGGAGTGGAATGGATTGTATGAAAAATGTGTGGAAAAAAAAAGCACAAATGGGATGTTGGTTCTAAACCAAAGGTCCCCTTGTGCAATTCAGACCAAACATTCAATCAGTATGACAACCTTTCACATGGTTGTTTACAGAAACTGGAGGCCCACCACAGGTACATACAAAAGATGTCCAGACGTGTACACACACACACACATGCACACACACACACACACACACACACACAAACAGATTATGCCTCACAGGAAAGAATAGCAAACATCCTGTGTCCAAAAGCAAGCAAAAAGCCAAATAAAGAGATTTTGAAGATCTGTGAGCATCTGAGAGGCTTCCATACTCCACTTGGACCAAACAAAAGCCTCAGAAAATGAGTCAAAGTCTCCAAAAAACCACAGCCTACAGCCTCTGATCTTAGCCCTGGTGTGTGTGTGTGTTTTTACTCAAAAGAGCCACAATCACTAACTCTAAAAAATGCTGGCTATAACAGTGTAGGAGGAAGCGAATCTGGTTTGATTCATCACTGCCCCTTCCTTTCTCCATCTTTTCCCCCTCCCTCTACATCTCCTCTCTCGCCCTTTTTCCCCGCCCATGTTCAGTGTCCTACACCTCCACCCTTTTTCCATTTTGTCTCGTTGAGATTTGGCCTTGTCAGGGAGAACAATGGCTGCTCCCCCTCTCAGAAAGCCAGCTGTCTGTCACAAGCACTGCTCCATTACAGCTGATAACCCACCGACCCCGATACTATCCTGAGAGACATGACAGAACACAGAATAAGATGTCTGCTTTGTTTTTTTAACATCTTTTTTAACATATTGTAGAGGATATAACAATTAGTTCAATCTTGTGAGGATAAATAATTAAATAGAATTGAATGGTCCATAAATGCATTGATGCACTACATTTGTGATCTAAAACACAATGCAATAAACAGCTATACAGAGAAAACAAATAAAATAGAAAATAAAATGGGGTGGTGTACACAAGTAATGCAACATACTGTCACCCTGCATTCACACCAGCAGGCAACAAGTCACTTGTGTCACTTACAGTGGTCCAAAGAGTAACGATAGTAGCTATATATATATATATATATATATTTATATATATATATATATATATATATATATATATATATTTATTCTGAAGCTAACTAGTTAAACATAAATTAAATAATGTACTAATTAGTGTGAAACTTGATTTACATGCTACTTGCTCAACTTCATGCTAGCCTCATTTGCATTACGTACACTCACTAGAGGCACCAATAATTTCATCCAAGCTTTACAGTTCTTCGGAATGTCTCTCATTTAATAAGAGGTCGTATATGACAGGATAAGATGAAATCATTGTTCTAATTTTCTTCCATGTTTGCGCATCAAACAGTAAATGGAATCTAATTTCAGATAGGAAGTAAGGTTGTGAATGGGGAACTGAAGAAACATCGGACCACGTGCACCATAGGATTGGTGTGAGGAATCATTTGAGCCATTTGCTTTAATATGCGTAGAACTGAGAAAAGCAGCAATAGACATTTGAAGCGACAAATCCAAATAACCGGCTTGAACGATTCCTCGGATAAATCCTATGGCATGTGGAGTCCGACATTTTATCAGGTCCCCACTCAGTTAAACTTATACGAGTGACTGCATGCGCACACACACACACACACACACACACACACACACACACACACACACACACACACTGTTCCAATCTGCTTTTAATTGAATTCATTAATAACAACCATCATAAATCGAGACTGCTGATCTGTCAGGCTGGATGTAATATAGCTGACACATTCCTCGAGGCAAACTCCTTCTGCTGCTGGTTATTACTTTTCTCATCCCACTGAGAATAAACTGAGTGGGGGGGATTGAGTTGAGGAAGAGAAGGTGAGACAGAAACAGAGTGGTGAAAAAGAAGACAGTAAACAAAGGTGTGTCTGAACGTCTTTCCCACGTTTTCATCCCTCTCCCACTCTTGCTTTCTTTTTCTCCTTAATCAGAGAGCAGCTTCATATTCTCTTGACCTTTTGGTCCTTCTCTTGTAGTATTTCCTCTGAAAGGACACGTGCAAGCACATGCACACACACAAGGCCTGTGCCACTGTGTCCTCCTCGTCTGGCTGACGGTAGAACGTTTTTTACTAGGCGAATTAATTAGTGTGCACGGGTGACAGGTGATGTTTTGAGACTCGGGAACATGCAGCTATGTGGAAATACTGACGAAACTGAGCAAAATAAAGTCCAGTACAAAGCTGTCATATAACCCTCCTGCTAGCATAACATGTCAAATCATGGTTAAACATGTCAAGAGAAAACAATGACGCTAGTATGTCTTGGATACCCTGTACATGTGATGCGAGAACAGAAAAACACAGCTCATACCCGAAACCCTGGCTAATGACTTGCTGACTTTTTGTCGATGGTACAAACAGAATGTGCTTAGTCTGTACTGCCGTTATTACATTGTTAGCTAGCATCTTTATCCTAATAAATTTGGCTTCCTTGCAACCAAAACATGGGACTGGTCTGCACACTGGAGCTTTTACTTGTCCAGTGGTCAAAATTCAAAGTTACGATTTAGGCCTTGTTATCATACTGCCATTTTTTTTTTTTTGTGGGGACTCAATTAGCCCAATACGATTGAACCTACTATGACCATGTGATACATTTTAAGGGCGTTTGCAACAGAAATACATCAGAGCCATTAAGACTTCTTAAAAGCATTCTATGAACTCTAAATTGATGGCACAAATCCAGTCAGCTCCATTACCAGATCCCATACACTTTAAGAGTAAAAACAAAACGCTAAACAAAAAGCAAAGCACGTCAAATAGGCCGACAGAGACGCAGTTAATGGATTATCGACGGATTCCTTTCTTAGCCAGGAATAATTTAAAAGGCAAAAATAGTCCAAAGGGGAAAAGGAGTCACTCTTATTGCATTACGCAAAAAATGTAATGCTTTGAAACAATGAGAACAATGAGCTCATATCATTATTTTCACTTTCCACATAATCTTTGCCCAGCATAACCCAAAGTTTGGAGTCGATAGAAGACGAAATCCAACCGAGAGCTAAATCCGAACTTCAGAGAGAAAGAAAGAGTGTCTGCCACGAGCAATGCAATTTATCAATGCATACCACAGCACGCACAGCTGGAGCGAGCCTAATCAATAGCCATAAATGTTCAACAGCATATTTCAGTACTGCGATCCATCACACGTCGTCACATTAACATTTTTTTTCTCTTGTGGAGAGTCAGAAACAATCAGACTACAACAGTTTCAAAAGAAACACCATGATTTAGAGCAGAGCGGGCAATATAAAATATTAACCGACAACTAAACTGCAAATGTTCTTATATAAATGCATGTCTAGAAGAAACAGGGAAAATATTAAAGAGCCCACATTCTCATGATGGAAACAATAGTCAAAGAAGTATTTTGAAAAGAAAAAAACAATTATGAGAAATACACAACCAGAATGATATTTTGTGTGTTACCTGTCAAGCTAATATTACCAACTCACAGCCACAAGATTTATAGTAATTTCTCCCATGTTTCAGCTGCAGAGAAGATTTTTCTTGTTTGTTTGTTTTTATTTTTACTTCACAGAGAGATGACTTAAAATGATTCAGTCAAAAATCAAATTGACCTCAAATTTTACCTCAGAATTTTGCCTTTTTGGCTACGTAGTTAATTTTGCTAACATGGAATGCTAATAAGGAAACCTTGCAGTATCATATTAGCATCAGGCTTCACAGTAAAATCATCACACGCTAACTTCCAAGAGACAGTCAGGCAAAGTAATACTATTCGTACTATTTGTACATAAGCATATTCAGAAATTAACCGAATATGTGTGTATTTTAAAATGTATTTACATATCAAATTGGAATTACTTTATCATCCAAATCACTTCTATCAAGTAGACAGGAGTGAAATTTCATTATCTAAATCTCAACTTGCTTTGTCTGGTTCTAAGGATGTGAATTTCACAGTAGCTAAACTTGTTAAAATATACAGTATCACCAAAGATTTAGTTCTTCATTACAAATAGGTGCATTAGTTAGCTAGCTAGTAAGTTAGCTTGCCTTGTAACAGGATAAATGTGTAAGATTTTAACTTAGCATGCAGGTTCTGTGGCTAAATGTTTTCAGGTGTGGTGCTCTTATGACGGACATGACTGGTCCAAAGACCTGTAGATTATTGTGGAGATTATTCAGTAAAATTTTGTAAAATTAGTGATCTTAAATGAAGTAGTGAGAAAGTTTTAAATGAAGAAATGTGAATTTAGCACTGTGCTAGAATTTAGCACCGTGACTCACAACATTTTATCAGAATCAGCTATCTAAGGAGTTATGTGTTGTAAAATACATAAATTATATTTAGCAATCATTATACATAAAGTTTCTAGGAATGTAGCTAGCTATTGCATTTTTACAAAATCAAACCCTTTACAGGCCACAAAAAAAAAAAGGACTGAGTGGCGTCTCAGTGTGAATGGTGGAGTGGCCTGGAGCTAAGCGTAGGACGTTTCTCACCCTGCGAAACCTCACCACATACACACACACATAAACACACACGTGTTATCCGAAGTAGTAGCCTGAGGCAATTCTCGACTCTCATGACCGTGTGTCTGCATTCAAACACTAACCGCCTGGCAACCGAGCAACATCCTCTGAGTCATCTGACATCTTCCAACCTCACATCCTTGACAAAAAAAATCTTAACACCCTTCCTTCAGTCAGCGTCAGTGTTCAGTGTGACTTCAACTGGCACAATTACCTCAAAACGGTGTCTGATGACCCAGAATTAGCACCAATAATTAGAGCTGTGTGCAGTCAGTAATCTGCCGTATAAAGAGGCCCTTATAATTAGGAGGTTTAAATAGCTCTGGGTGGCCATACTGGCACAGTTAGCGAGGGTGAGAGGGGGCGTGTGCACGTGTGTATATATATGGGTGTGTGTGTCCCAGGTGGTCACATCCTGGTAATTGCTTCAATCTGGAGCCAAAGCAAATACACACATGTGCCGGCAGACATTTTTTCTAAGGACAGGAAAGCGAAGCCAAAGGAAAGCAGGCACTGTGCTCTTCACAAACACACACACACACACACACACACACAGGACAACAATCTCATCAGATCAACTCACGTTTCATTTATTTCTGAAAGGCTACAGGCTATTCATTTAGCGCCATGATATCATTATCTTTTCATTTCAAATTATTTATTTAGAGCGACAGTTTGTGCTTTTATTTGCCTTACAGGGTTATAGCCCCCATTTTTTTGAAACTTTTTGGCTCTTTCAGTTTTTCAAATAAAAGCTGTTTTTTCAAAAAAAATAAATAAATAAAATGTGTCCACAAGGTCAAAACAGTCAGATATTCCTATCCTTGTAGGGATATTTGGTCCCCACCAGGATATAAAAACACACCCACACACGCTCCAAAACTACTGGCCTACTAGAGATCAGGGACGTAACTGACAGTTTGACGGCAGGACAACAGGGCCCACAAGGCGTATGCTAATCAGTGTCAACTGGGAGGAAGTAGAAAACCACAAGAAGCGACTGAGGTTCAAAGCCAGGCCAGAGAATATCCGAGCCTCCGCCACCACATGGCTACTTCCTCTCTGCAGGAGCCGTTGAGAGAAACACCATCCCTTTATGCAGCACAACCAATCCACGCAGGTTGTGCAAATAAAATGGTTTTGTTTCATTGATTGTTGATATAACATGACAAACTATTGCAAAAAATCAGAGGTGGCTAGTAATGCAATACATTTACTATCAGATATTACTTACCATTTTAAGTGCATTGTATTTGAAAGAGGTTTAATATTTTCACTCTGCCATTGTGAACAAAGGCAGCCTTAGACTGTGACTGCTCCTATGACTCTCATCTAAAAGCCACCAATAGTGGAACGGCACGGGATTCCGCAAAACTCACTGGAAAGTGGCAAATACAATAGTGGCGATGGCGAAGCATAAACAATCCATGGGAATGGACAGAAAAGAATACTCTTATTACCTCAAGCTCGCTTGAGGAAGAAGGTTTCTGTTAATGTGACCCTATTTTCTGCATTAGCAGAATTTTCTTTGAGAGCAGATCTTCGTAAAATTTGACATGGAGAACACAGTCAGTTATAGAATTCAGTCAAGGTTATATTGGGATCATCTTATGCATTGTGACAAGTTAAAAAAAAGAAAAGACAATCATATTTTTATTTCTTCCCATTGTTTTTTAAAAATAAATTTGATTAATGCATTGCTTGCTTTGTTCAATGGAGATAATATTTCCATGATGTCATGATGAGGTCACACCTTAAATGACTGTTGCTTCTCCAAACATTGGTAGTCACAATGAGGTAGACAGAAACTGACACTTATGAAATTATAGAAGAAGCCAGTCATTTAGTAGGGCAATGATAAGTACATATCTAAAGAAAGTTTTTTTTTTTTTTTTTGATCCAATATCAATATCAGAGCAGTATCCGACGATACTGGTACTGATACTGTCTTAGTAGTTAAGCCTGTTCTCTACAGTTCTCAAGTCGTGTGAAATATCAGGGGCATGATAATAACAGGCTTTAAGGCATGTTTGTGTTCTGTGTTCACACGCATGGTCTGTGTTGTCAGCCAACATGCTTTCACGGAATAAATACGTCAGTGGATTAAATCCGTCAAATCTGACCCGTTTAAGATCCAGTATTTTAAAATATCAGCCCAGCTTCTGTTACTCAGCATTTCAGCTTAAGAACATATCAAACTTACGAAAACATGTTGCAATAAGCTGTGGTCATGTCTATGATAATGCTCTTCATACCAAAGAGCTGCTAAGTTCTTGATTCTTATTTGCCAGTCTAACAACAGACCAGCTAAAAGACAAATCACAGGTTTATATTAATGTACTCATTGTAAGACGTTATCATTTCTACAGTAATTTCACATGGACTTGTATGGTGGACATTACACATAATTTAAGACTAGTAATAAAAGCATTACAAATCATGCTGTTATTCAACAAAGAATAATGTATAATCATTGGTATGGTCTCACGTTCTGTAAGTTTTCTACCATGGGAAAGTCTTAAGAACAAAGGACTCAGTAATGACAAATTGCGTTTTTTGTCTTTTTAACTGTTAAACGAAAGGAAAAAAAAACAGAGGCTGGTGTGGGAACAACTGTTTATAGCTGCTATAAAATAAATGATAACCAGAACTTTCATGGAAAATCTACAACATTAAAAGTAACCATAAACTACAATGTGATGTCCGGTAGTAGATAGTGTTGGTAAAATTGCCGTTGTATAAGACCAACAATACACATCAGGACATGTTGATTACTTTCCTATAACACCATGCCCTGAACTTTTTTAAGACTTTCCAAGTAGGCGTACAAACCCTGTTCAATAATCTTTTAACTAGGGGTCTTTATTTGGAGGCCTACTTCTAAAAGTGACTACTCTTACTTGTATAAGATTTTTGGCTTCTCTACCCACTTCTGAACCAAAAACACGAACAGCTTGGAGTAACTATGACCTATTAAAAGAAGTTCACTGGTAAAAGCTGTCAGACTATAGCTGTGGTCAACTACTGGCGAGACTTATTGTGACTGGAAAAAGAAGCATGGACTGAAGGTTTGGATCTTGTTCAGCTACCAGCACAGCAAACCAGGGCATCTGGCTCTTCGCCCAGCCTACAAATATCTCTGCTTAGTCCATTTTGTCTGGACTGGCCGGCATGCGAAGAGCCGCTGCGCATCCAACCTGAGACTATTCCTATATGTCTACATTTATTATGTCTCATGCTGTAGTAATTTTGCCTCAGAGTGTGGGTGTTCAACTTAATTTCTCACACGTAATCATGTTACATCAATCTTATAAAAGTTCTGTCACCCTTTCCGCCATTCAACAAACTGGCACATTTTTACTCAGGTCATTTTTTTTCAGGTGTTCAGCGAGAGCAGACGCAACAACAATATCAAACGTCTGCTATTGTGCGTCTTCTTTATACAAGGTCACCTTGAAGGCAGCCCCCACCCTCTTTAACCATATCAGCAGAAAAATTCCACCTCGCTTTATCTGATTGCATGACTGCAAATGAAAGGACATGAGGAAAGAGGAGACCCTCAGCATTTTTACACAGGTGTAGCTTGCAGAAGGAATAATTTAAAGTTAATGGAGAACTGGGTAGGAAGACATTTTTTATATTTAATGGAGAGCAGGGTAGGACAAGTCATTTAAAATTTTTTGACTGCAGTGATTTTTTTGGCACTCAACATACTGCATTTAGATTAAACAATCTCCTCATCTGCAGTTTAAAAGAGAAGTTGGTCTATTTGCACAGCTTATCTCAGATGAAGGGTAAGATGAGACGATTCGTTGAGTAAGTTCAGAGTAAAGATCTTTATGTCTTTGTAAAAATTCGAGGCATGATGTTTGTGATGCTAATCATGTAGCAATAACCTTCTTTTCTGCATCGGCATCCCTGCTTTGTATAAAGAAACCACAAAAGAGATAATTGCGAGACTAACAGAGCAGTGTCTTCAGACTTTCAACTTATTCTGCCTGACAGTTTGTTCAGAATTGAGCTGCTGATCAGAGGATGGTGTATTTTATTTCTGGATGAACTTTAATATCATGATAAAAGGAACTATTTCCTTAATATTAAACTTTCCATAATATTAAACGTAACCATTAACAGATAAAATGTACAATGTAAATAAAAAACATTGTTATGACAGTATGCCTATTTTGTTTTTGTCATTACACACAAAGAAATCTTCAACTAAGAATAAAATTACTACTTACATGGAACAAGAAAATCCAATTCTAACTTTACTTTAACATCCTTATTTTAATTCCTAAGCAATCAAATAGATTAAACAAAGATTTGAGCCAGTAGGTTTTAATATAGTGACTCACTGCCTATTAAATATTCCCAGAATTACACTATATAGCCAAAAGGGTTCCCTGGACGGCTAGTGGCTAGGTCTCGGCGCTCTCATCACAGCGGCCAGGTTCGATTCCTGTCCAGGGAACCACGACAGTGCACTCCCAGTGCCAGTCCCAAGCCCGGATAAAAACTGGGGAGAGTTGCGTCAGGAAGGGCATCCGGCATAAAAACTGTGCCAAATCAAAATATGCAGACCAGTGATCTGCTGTGGCGACCCCTAACGAGAGCAGCCGAAAGTAGAAGTAGAAGAAGAAGAAGACACTATATAGTCAAAAGTTTGTGGACACCTGGCCATCACACCCATATGTGCTTTTCGAACATCCCATTCCAGAATTAGTCCCCCTTTTGCTGTTATAATAACCTCCACTCTTTTGGGAAGGCTTTCCCCTAGATTTTGGAGAATGGCCATGGGGATTTGTTCATTCAGCCACAATTACATTAGTGAGGTCAGGCACTGATGTCGGGCGGGAAGCCCTGGGGCGAAGTCAGAGGTCCAGTTCATCCCAAAGGTGATCAATGGGGTTGAGGTCAGGGCTCTGTGCAGGCCACTCAAATTCTTCCACTCCAACCTCGGCAAACACGTCTTCTTGAACCCTGCATTGTGCACAGGGGCACTGTCATGCTGGAACACGTTTGAGCTAGGCCCTTAGCTCCAGTGAAGGGAAATTCTAATACTACAGCATACAAAGCCATCCTATACAATTGTGTGCTTCCAACTTTGTGGCAACAGTCTGGAGAAGGCTCATATGTGGGTGTGATGGTCAGGTGTCCACAAACTTTTGGCCATATAGTGGAGAATTTAGTGGATAGTGGATAAAATAATTATTCCAAATAATGTTACATGGTTTGTTTTGTACATGGTTGAGCTATCCCTGGGGGGCTCATCTTACCCAATGACCTATTTCAAATTCTACCATAGACCAAGTCATAAGGTGAAATATATGAACACTTTGACCAATGAGGCTCTAAAACCCATTCATCAGATCCAGTCAATGCACACTAAAGCTTTGGAAGAACCAAGATGGAACCTGATCTGCAAACTCCATGTAGCGTTACTGATATCAGGGTTTATCACTGCGTGTGTGCACTTGTGTGCGTGTAGTGTAAGACAGCTCGAATTAGTGCCTTGTAGAGGAGTAGGGAATTCCTCTGTGGTCATGTGAGATGCTGTGTGAATGATTGTAACTTCAAACCGCTGCATGGGAGAAAAACAGAAACTCACTATAAGCCTTATGGCTAAGTTTAATGAATCCGGTAGCGGGTAACCATAATCAGCTCTCAAAACTTTTTCCAAACTATTAGATGAGAAACCAAAAAGCAGATCATTGTAAGACTAATGTCTTCAAACTATCAAATTAGAAAACTGACCTTTTTATTCTTCAAAATCAGGTTTCTGCTTAAAAGTGTACCAGGGTAAATTACCCAAACAGATTAAGGCAATCATTTTAACTATAAACAATGAGGACACTTGCAGATTGACATTTATTACTCTTGTAACTATATACCTTTCCTATTAGTTTAACCAAAGTCCTTCTTATAAAGTCTGTCCACTTGGCGGCCATTTTGGCAGCACTCCTGGGCAGTTAGTTTTAGTCATTCAAGATAAGGCTCATACCTACTTAAATGGGGAGAGACCCATTAAAGCAAAACGGAAAGTTAATATGACGTAAATGATGTGTAGTCTTTGGCTCAATTAACACACAATTTTTTTTCCAGGTTGCTTTGGCTACTGCACATGCACACTCTTCCAAAACTAACAGAGCAAAGAATATGTGCATATGCATCACTGTAAGAGTGTGATAGGCCTGGATTTTTGTGCTAGCATCTTTACCAACAAAGGCAATTCGAACTGGCTCTTTTTACTACGAGGCGGGGATTACGTAATACAACCACAACGTTGAGCATTACGTTCCATCCCACTCACATTTTAAGTTTTTTTTTTTTAATATACCTCTAACAAGTACTACAACTTATATAGAAAATAAATAAACACTAGTAATTTTTGCAGTAGCCTTATTGAACTATACCTATTTGATAGAGTTTTTACGGTAGGCCTGCTACTCCAGTATTTACAGTAAAGTTATGAAAAGGTGCTGCGCTCACAGAGATTAGCATTATTGTAAAGGCAGTGATTGGATAAACAATATCCAAAGAGAACGCGAGGTGATTTCTGAACTAAACATTACTACACGCTGGCTTATTTGCAAGAATGTACATTAGGTCAATGTGTCTAGCACATTACTGTGACTAATACAACAAAGTAACATGTATATTGATTTTTTTCTCAAAACAGAGATAATTTATGGGAGTGTGGGACTCTGGAGGGACTTGTCTGGAAAATATGGTACATAATTTTTTAGAAGTCAGACAGTTTCATTGGAAGACCTTATTTTTTTCCTGATCTTACTCATGATAATTTGTCAGAGCCTCCATTGGTCAGCATCAAAAGCAGTGATGTCTCAGTCATGGTGACAGGAAACATGTAGGCCCAGTCCCAAGACTAATATGGAAGTCCAGAGAAGATAAAGGTCCAGAGGTCGAGGGTGTCTCTCTGCAGGCCACAGAACACGACACCCACTCCACGTGTCTGGCTGTGCAGGAAGTGGGATTGAGCATAAATAATAGATAGCAGCACAGCACCTGGCCCCTCGGGAACATGGCGTAGGAGGGGAGGACAGCAGTGTGCAAGCTAAAAAACACATCACAGATCGGAAAGATCAACATGCAGGGATCCTGTGGTACAGGCTGTGATCTCACAACCGTCTGTGTGTTTAAGCGACTAATATTCTTCTAAAGCATACTTAAGACAAGAAGATCCTCAGCAGATCCAGGCTGTAATATGTTTAAGCAATAAAAAGGGAGTGCGAATTAAATATATGACTTTAAGCCAAGCACAAATGAAAAGGGTGTCTATTTTTAGGGCAGGGGGGAAAAAAATAATGTAATTTGTTACAATGGAAAAAGTGCTGTGAGTAAAAAGGCCTGCTCGGCTACAGTTGTACTGAAAGCCTAAATGACCATGAAGCCAAAAGAATTCAAATTCAAAACATATTTCTCAAACATTTTAGAAAGGAATGGAGATATATAGAGAAAGAGATAAAGAGAAAAATAGGGGAATAAGCATGATACTAGGGATCAAACCACAGCTTTCTAACAACAAAACACAAGGGGATGATGAGAAACTAAACCCGACTTACACGACACTTGAGAACCTGGTTTCCTGAAGCCTTTCTTTATGTGCATCATGTGCATTGATGGAGAGACACACATGCTACAGTCATCTACAAGCAAGCAAGTAGCTGCATAACAATATAAATGAGACACCAGCAGAAAATTTTAAACATTGTTTATAAAGCATTTCAACAAACCAAACTGCAAAGATGGCTTATTGATTCTGTGTTACTGAATGGAAAGTGTGAGTTCAAATCACAACACCAACAAGCTGCTAGCACTGGGCGTTTGTGCAAGACCCTCAACCCTCACTTTCTCAGAGAGTGAACAATTCCAGTTAGAGTAGACATTTCCAATAAGAGTGAACATGCTCAAAGAGAGTGAACATTTTCAGTGAGGGTGAACATTTCCAATGAGAATAGAAATACCAAAAGACAGTGAACATCGCCACTGAATGTGTGAATACCAAGTGAGAGTGGACATACCCAATAAGAGTGGACAAACCCAATAAGAGTGGATATACCCAATAAGAGTGGATATACCCAATAAGAGTGGACATACCCAATAAGACTGGACAAACCCAATAAGACTAGACATACCCAATGGTATATGGTTGTTGCATTTCACACACATATCAATGTAGAAAATACCAATAGTGTTTATCAGGAAAACTGTTAAGATTTCTTTTTAATTGAAGTAGTTTTGGTATGTTTAATACATTTCTTGTCTTGCTATCATAATACCATATGTGTTATTTCAGCATGTGTGTTAAATTCTTAATTATTAGTCTGACAGCATTTAGTTTGAGCCATAGAGCACTCCAAGGACAAAAATGAATGTACTGAACATTCATAGCTGGGAAAATATTGGGATTAAATGGGTCAAAAGGGTCTTTCAGTTGCCATTTTCAGATCACATTTACAAAATGTGTGTACCATGATACACAGTGTTAAGGCCCAAATGTGAAAATAGAATGCTATAAATTTTTGGCTATATTACACACCAAAAATCTGAGCCATAAATCAGCCATATTTCAGCCATAAAAGACTTTTTCACCTCTTGCTTTACAATCTCCAGAAGAAGCTGACAGCAGAAGCCTGGCCAAAGCACAACAAACAACTCCAACTGACCACCAGATGCCAATTCTGCAACTCATAGTGTTGCCTTTATTACCATGATTTCCCTCCTGCCCATTCTGCAATGAATCCAACAAAAGCTTCACCTCATGCCCTATACTTACATAAATCCTACTACAAAAGACCAGCTGGAATGAGAATGAAGGAACAGATTTAGACATAAATGCAAGAATAAAGGTGAGAGGGGAAAAAAAGCAAGGATGAGGTCGAAATAGCACAATGCACAAATCATTTCAATGTTTAGTGACTGCATGCCACTTCGCAGAATTCATAAATGATGAAAATCAGTGTAGTGTGACTTAAAAGTGTGTAACTATCCAGTTGAATTCTATTTAAAGCCAAACATCTCACTTCCTTCAATGGTTATTTGAGGCAAGTTTCTGACCACAGAAGCCGTCAGTTGTAGTAGAGAAAAAGACACTGACGATAAATGTATGAGTCCTGACAGGAGAGAAAACGTTTCCTCTCTGCCTCACCCAGTGCGCTGAATCGCCACATCTCCAACCATCAGGAAAATCACAGCGGACACAAGCACTCTCCAAGTGTGTGGGTCAAAACTCAGGCCAGGCAACACTCACACACACACACACACACACAGATGCTTCCATACTAATACCACAACCACAATGGAAAAAAGCTAAATCCTTTATAACTAAGTCAGCTACTGAATAGGACCCTAGAGGCTTATTATTATTATAAAAACAAAATACTGTCTTTTACTGTAATTTTATTTTACGATTGTACAATTCTGTCAGATTTCAGAGCAAGCACTCGACAGGTAGAAATCCTCCGCAGTCTCCAAATGCCTGACTGACTCTTCAGGAAGAAAACACAGACAAAGCAGTGTGCTAACTGACTTCTTTTAACTAGCATGGTGCTACAACCAGAACTGCCGTTACTCAATGCTAAGTAAATGTTTAACTTTAACGTAATAATTTTTTTTACATAATAATCTTTTGTGCTAGCTAGCTTTATCATACTCTCTGCTAGCTCCCGAGCAAAGCTATAATCATGTAGCTATGTTATGCTCACTTCAACACACTAAACAAACATACCGATGCAGATTTACGTATGTGGTACAATAATAATAATAGTAATTATTAAACCGAACACTAACATTATAGGATGGCCAGTATTTCTAATACATATATTTAAAATACAAAATACTGGTTTGGCATTTATATTCCACGGCAGTGTGATTATGGTGGATTTTATTAAACTGTACGTTAGGTAAATTTTCTTTCTAAATGACTTCTGAATGACAGAAAGAATACAGAGATGTAGCAACGTGCTAACTGACTCCTTTTTAACCAGCATGGTGCAAAAACCATGACTGTGGTTACTGGATTTTAGTAAATGTTTAAATTTTTTAAATAAAATGTTAAAGTTGTTACAATCTGTAACATTCTGTATAATCATACTCTGTGCTAGCTAATGAGCTTGGCACTAGCTAGCTAGCTAATTAGTTAGCAAAGCTATAATCATGTAGTTACATTATGCTCTCAGAAGCACACTGAAGAAACATATAAAAGCAGATTAATGTACCTATGTGCTACAGTAATTCTTCATAAAATAACAGAGACAGAATAATTGAATGACCCCACATGATTTAGTGTGTTTCTGAAGAATATTTAGGATTAGCACAAACCATCACACACCAGAATGCTAACGGTATAATTAATCAAATATACAAATTATAATATACTGCAATGCACATGTTGGATTTTGACGCTAATGTGTTAGCGGGTTTTCTGTACACATAGTGGGTACACATACAGGTTAATTCAGGTGAATAAAACCTCTCCTGAATGATCCTGGTCAATAATCATATTACCACAGATAACACACTGAATTTAAATCTGTGACCTGAGGCCAGGAAAAAAAGACAGATCCTATCATAGTCAGACAGTCTAATTAAACCCTGTCCACCACAACAACAGTGAGTTAGTGCTTATCACAACAGAAATCGCTTTACAGGATGACAGGACTTGACTGGGAGAGGAAAAAAATTGGCAACAGTGACATGTGACACTAATCAGCCCCTCTCTCTTAAACGCTATTGAATAAAGAAGGGAACCCCCAGTGTCCTCAGGTTGGAGCTTTGATCTCTTTGGCTTTTCTCCTTGTTTAGTGGAAAACTCAAGACACACACAGCAGAAAGGTGCAAGCCCGGTAATTGGGTGCACACACAACAAATTCGAAGCAGCTGTCCAGGCTGCATGAGGGAGCGAATCTGGCTGGAATATAAAGAACGCTTCATTTAACCACAAGAAAGAACAATCTGGAAAGTCTTATTTTTATCGAGCAGTGAACAATGCTTGATTTATTTGTTACCACACAACACAATTAGAGAAGGGCCCTAAACAAATGCTACAATGTAAGAATGTATTTTATGTGCATTGAGCCCAACAGACACCCACACATTAAGGCTGAGCAATATATCATTTGTTAATTGTTAATGCAATAATATTCTTTGTTGTACTTTTATTGCTGAAGTCTGCAACGTGCACAATTCTGCAGGAGTCCTCTACCATGGCACCGGTGTGATTTAATTATTTAATTACATTTTTAAATGAACATTAACAGTGACGCATTATTTGAATTTTCTCTACCAGCAGCTCTGACAGTAGTCACATCACATTTTTATATTAATGCTCTATATTAACATAAAATGTTTTCTATAGTCACTTACACAGGGTCCTGTTCGGTGGATTTTAATCTACACTAAATGGATTAAGAACATTTTATAACAAAAAAGACATATTTGTTAATATGATGAAGCTTTCTGTAAAGAAAAGTGTAACATTTATGGAAGAAGTCTCCAGCGTCAGCACTTTGTAAGAGCAGAGGTAAAGCCATACATTTATGTTTTCTACCATGGAAAAGGTTTAAGGACAGAGGATGTTGTGTTTTGCAGTTTCTTGGTAGCAAGCTGCATTTTTTGGGCTTATTAACTTCAAGAGAAAGCGAGGTTTAGAGCTGCTACCACAACGTTATATGTTACTATAAACTGATAAATAGTATGACATGTTTTTATTTGAAAAAAAAAAAAAAGGGTAGGCCATTCTTTGACAAAGAGTTGTATACTAGTGTGGTATAAAATACTTCAGAACTGGATAACCAAAAAATAACCCATTGTGTTTTACTCCATTGTATAGAAATATATTCACAACATGCTATTTTCATTCCACCACGTCATAGGGTCTAGAATATGTAGGGCAGCAGACACGGGCATCTTAGGGAGTTGATGACGCATTAAATTTAACGAGTGACAGACCAAACAGACCTGACTGTTCCTCTTGTGACTGAAGTGTGATTTGGGATAATTTGGGGTGTCACAAAGCCACATTTTTGGAATCCAAAATACAAGCAGTGTCACATCTGATGCTAATCTACACCCCCTGCTCTAATCACACTCCACTGCTCTGGAGTCCAGTATAGTATTTAGCGCTGAATATGAGGTGAGTGTTGCTAGCTTCAGCTCAGAAAATAAAGACCCCCTTTGTTTAGAGAGCTAAGCACTGGACAGGCTTTTCTAACACCAGCTATTTCTTGAGCTTTCTTTTGGGATGGCTGCAAATTCACAGGGTGCCTGTGTTTGAGACCTTGGCAATAACGCTCCAGCAAACACACACACACTTTGTGGTCTGGGTGGGGTGTGTGTCCACAAGCAGGCAGGCCTGAGGGCAGCACCCGCAGTGCCCACAGTACAGGGTGGGTCGGATTTTCTGTTCTTCCTCTGGCCTGGGGGTCATGGTCCAGACCCTGATCCCAGGTTTGTGCTGCTGGATACACACAGACAGACAGTCAGAATGTCGCCCACCTCAGGAAACTCACCGCAGGAGGTTTGCCATCTGCGCTGTGTCCAGTATTTCTGACTGCCAACTGCCTACTGGCTACCACACTGCCCTTTGTAGTCTCCTCTGTAGGCAGTGAATCTACATTGACCAAGTCTAGAACCTTCAGAGAGATCTGGACAAAATATCCAGCAAGATTCCAGCCAAAGTAGCTTTTCCACCAAGCTTACATGCCCTGCAGTGGTTAAATATACAGCTCCAGTGTTATATACAGTGATACCTTTCTGGTAACCTAACAGTTTGGCAATCACAATGAAATAGTGTAAAGATTGGACTGAGCTCTAGGTACATTCTAGTTGAATGGATATTACAGAAGACATATCCTAGTCATCTCTGAGGCATCCCTTTAGCATTCGGGCCCCAAAACCAAACTTTTCCAAAGTCAGGTCTTGATGAAAGCCTTGAGGATATCTGGTCTTCAAATAATGCATGCTCTAAAAACTTCTAAACCCCATCAGGGTAATCCTCCCCCCTCTCTCAGCAGGAGCAGAAGAAGTTGGGATTGGTCCAGCCCCCAATTGCCTTCTGTGGTTCCTGAAGCTTCAACTGCACAGACTTCAAAGCCTGTTGGGGACTTTTTTGACTCTTCATGGCATCCTGCATGGGTAACATCTTAACGCCTCACCCCACCTGACTGAAGGGTTTTCTTTCATTAGCATATCAAGTGCACTTCTGTTCACTCACTGCTGCCTTTTTCCTTACACTCCCCTGAGTGGCTTCCAGCTTCTGGGTGGAATTTTTCTAACCCTGTGGGGAATGCACGTTCACACCATGACAAAACATGGTAAATGCAACTGTCCAAACATGCTAAACTTAGGAGCGAATAAGTACAAATATCTTATTTTTCAGTGGGATAAACAGGGGAATACCACAGTCATCTACTCATCATTTAGAGCGTGCTCTGGTTCTGAGTGCCAGCTGCCACAGGAAAGCTCTCCTCAGATGGTCCTGAGCTTTTACTCTGGATAAAAATAAGGACTGGAAGATCTGACCTCAGTCCAGTAATGTTGGACAATATGTGTATTGAGCAGAACATGTTTCTCTACTTGCATCAGACCATCCATTTAAATACCCACCCATCCACCTCTCCCTCACACAAAGCTGAATTTTTCCTTAATTGCATTCAAACTGAAGTATTTGCTTTGATCCGAAATTTGTGAGGTGCAGGATAGAAACCATAACCTCTAACACACACCAGTCAAATCTGGTGTTTAAACACATTTACTGCATTCAGCTCTTTCTGGCATTAAAGGGAAGAAGCACATGACTGCAAAGCAGCTTCCAGGTTCAACTGAGGCACCACCTCAGGAACCAATAAAATCTAGAGCTGAGTTTCCTTACCATGTATTTAAATTTCCATTAGCACTGAGTCATGAGTCATGATTTCCTGTGTTTCTCACTATGAACTGCTAAGATTCCAAGGTGTATGCGAAAGGATTAATATAATGTTACAAATAAAATATTCAGCTAAGAGTTTATTAAATTCATGTAATTTTAATTTTTTTTAAACAAAAAAGCTCCTAATCACTACATAAACCCACCTTCTATCTTCAGCTTAACTCCCCTTTTATCTACTTTAATCTGCCAACAAGTAAGGGTAAAGGCTAATGCGTGCTTCCTCCAAGACCAATGAAGTCAGCCAGTAGGAACAATTATCAACATTTTATTGACAAAAATAAATGCACTTGCCCTTAAAAAGAATTAAAATTAAAACTAAACACTTAAGAAGAACCTATTTAAGGGGTTTGGAGAAATATTCATTCAGGTTTCATCAACTACACCTAAACTAGAGTTAACCAAATGACTAAAATGTGACGAAAACTACTGTGTATTTTTGGCAAAAAAAATAAACTAAAGTTAAAAAAAAAAAATCCCCAAAACAAGCAGAAAATTTTGAAATTGTTTTAAAAATATATAATTTACTTATTATTCAGATGTACATCAAGCTGGAGAATGCATACGTTGGTTATAGAAATGCAGGAATATTTTAATGAAGGAAGTGTTGTGCTCCCGTTGCAACGTGAATGTACCATAACTGTATTCTGCATTCATGAGCCACCAGAGAAAAGAAGGCTGTCCTTCCTACCCAATTATGTGAGTTTGTGAGGGTTTGAACTTGTAACATCCCAACGTCGAGCTTGTTCAACTGAATTTATCAACTACAGAACTAGAACTACAGTATGTCTGCCAATTGAAATAAAAGTGAAGGATTTTTACAGTGTTTCATAACCTGACCATTCTTAACAATTACAAAATGGAAACTCAAACACCATTAAATGAAAGGCTGTAATCTGTGTCTAGTCATGTAGTATGTGTAGGGAGGCAGCTGCACAGGGGCCCAATCCTTTTATCCATAATGAATGACTGATGTTTTCTTGGAAGCTTGTGTGTGAGCGGCGAGGGAGAGCTGTTTGTTGTCCTGTGCTTCCTCTCTCGCTCTCTCTCTCTATAACGATCTCTAACCGACACAAGGACATTTCAGCCTGAATCTCCACTTCAAAAAAGGGCAAATAAAAGACATTAGGAAACAATTGCATTTGTTGTTTACAAGAAGGACCTCCATTGTGGGAATGAGGCTTTACTGGAAGAGCAGAACACCACATGGGCCTGGCATTCACTGAAGAAATAACACTAAAAAACCCTTTTTTGAGATTTTTTGTACATCTGAGACACAGTAAATATGATGTACACTGATAGCAGCAAATATAAGGTTCTCCTGCCATCACTAGCATTTTGCTATTTTTATAAAGAACACAGAGATCCTGTGTAGCGCTTAGCACTTGGAGATCTAGCACCTGGTGTTGCCATATGTATGCTCAATCACTTACTCTCACTACACACATAAATACGGCTACTCTTTTTCCACAGACACACACACACAAGGCAAGCCAGGAGCGGAGGGAGATGCTCACACTGTTACGCAATAGGACATCTGTGCATCTTTACAGCCTGCACTGAAGCAAGAGACAGCAGCTCAAACACACACACACACATACAGCACTTTACCTCCTCCTGTCTTTATTTATCTTTCTCTTCCTTAAAGGTATAAATAGTGGTTGTGATGGAAAATCACATTGAGTTCCATCAATTTTTGAGCCAAAGCCATGCCTTGAAACTCATTCACATGCACTGCCAAGGAAGAACACCAGAATGAAAGTGCATGATGACTGACAGGCAGGTAGACACTCCTCCTTGTCCTGATCATCGTGTGGTTTTTGAAGATATCGGAATGTGACAACTTAAAAAATCACTGAAGGTATTATTTCACATGTTCATGGTTAAAAAAAAAACTGAGGCAGTAATACAAAATTGGTGACTGCTGCTGTAGTAAACTGCAGAACAAGTCAGTAATTGTCAAGTAAAGGTTGCAACGGTGCAATTATTTTGAATACACACTACTGCAAAGTCATGAATGAGGAAAGAAGAAGATTACGGGTAAACAAAAACACATGAGAGAATAGGAGTTAAACTTTTAAGTCAAAAGTAATGTCAAAAGTAATGTTTTGGTGATTTAATTAGTTGAAAATGCAAATAACGGGTCCTAAATAAATGATTCCTTTAAATGCTTGTTGTACAGTACAGTGTGTATTTCAGGTTCTCAAGTTGCCCCAAAACCAAAAACTACAACCTCCGCATTTTTCTAGCTCTGTTTTCACTCAAAAAAAAAAAAAAAAAAAAAAAAAAAAAATCAGCACTGATTTCACTACCAACACAGTGACACCATCTAACTTAAAGGCGTTTAAGGGAAAATTATATTTTAACATAGAAACAAAATAGTTAGAATAATAGTCTGAAATACGATTTCAGCTTCAAGGTTAAAACTGTGGCACATTTTTTAAGAACTACAGTTTTAGCCATTTTAAAAATGCTTTTCTTCTTTTACACACATATATATAGAATAAAATAGTTCGCAGGACCTGCACAGCTGGACTGACTAGTACATGCGATGGTTTCTTCTGTGTTCTCAGATCTCTTTATTTTTACCACTGTGTACTATACATATGTTACTTCTAAGTCATGATTGTTTTCCTTTCATTGAGGTTCAAAATGGGTATATGATGCTTGACCCTGTATCTTTAAGGTCTGAGTGTGATATGGATTTTCCTAAAAGCAAAATAAGGAACATGAGGCAACAGGAATAGCAAACAAGAGGGAAGCAGGCTACAAAGTTAACATCCTATTCAGTCTGTCCATAGTATGTATCTGAATGAATCACAGCTATAATTATAAAGTGGAAGAAGGGAAAAAACAAGAAAACGTTTATTTAAGAAAAAAAAAAAAAAAAAAACTGGTACAGCTCCTTCACCACAGCCAGAGTTTAACAAGCAGCAGCCAAGTGTCATCTTTTTTTTATTTTTTTTGACAGGAAACAAAATGGCTGTAATTCAGCAGTGTAGCCCTGGGCATGCTCAGCGGAGTTCAGCTGGTGTCTGTCTGTCTTTGTCTGCCCTCAATGTTATCTTTCTCTCCCCACAAAGAAGACCTCCTTGGCATGAGAATGGGTAAGCAGTGACTGCTGAGCGTTCACCACATCACACTACACCACTCTTAACACCTCCAGGCTACACACAGGTTAAAGACACTGGATATGTTTTCAGGAAATAGTTTGTCTCTGGTCCAAGGTTCCTGTTAGTGTGCTCATAAACCCGGTCGAGAGTTGGAACTGCTTTGCCTGATGAGTCAGAGTCTCTCAGACACCTGTGGATGGATTCTTTGCAAGGATAGCACAGTGTTCCAGTTTGCTATTATTCATCTCAGGAACCAGCAGTATAGTGATAAGCTGTCATTCAACTCAGATTCAGGACATATCTGCAAAGGTGTCAGGTTTCACTAAACTAAGTTCGGATTCTGCTTGGCCTGAAGGTCCGTTAGCAGAAGTAAGCAATGAAAGGTTGAGACATGGATTTAGCACAGTATTAGCACTGTGGTAAAAGCTCCCTCCACTACAGTCGCTCCTGACAAAAAGAGAGACTCAGGAGACTCGTATACGAACCCTCTCAGTCTGACCTCATCGTCTAAATGAGCTCTTTCAGTTAATTACTCAACATCTCTCATGCCCAGTGAACCCACATTCACTGTGGACACAAAGCCTCCAGCTGTCTCTATCATACAGTGTGAAGGACACAGTAAAGACCTGTGAGAGTGTAGTAACTCAGCAAAACCTAAAAGTGATCTACAGAACCAAAGAGCTGAATAATATTCAGTGAATTTTAATTCCACAAAAATTAGAATACACACCAAGAATACATTATTACTGCCACGACATTGCACAGACCGCACAAACGCTTTGTCCAGTTGTCTTACCGTTTCTTTGTAGCCACCCAATATTTTAAAAAAAAAGTCAACAATTACTAGTCAAATTGCCAAGTTTGCTCAATACACCAAAAAGTGCACAAACCATCACTTACCGAGATCTCCATGGTAACTGTTGTCATGGGATGTCCTAATAGAGGGCGTGGAGTCTCCATCATGGGGCCAGATCTGTCCCGTTTTGCGGACACCGACAATAGTGGCCTCTGAAACAACCACGTGTGGCTGCCTGTGTCTCTTCTGGGACTGCGGCGTCGGAGGGCTACTGCTGTCCAATGAGTGCTGAGAGTTCTGTGAGGGTGAGCGGCTTTTCTCCCTGAAGGGCCTGCGGAAGGCGGCGGTTGGGCTAGGCGACACGTGACTTGACTGTCCTGACGAGAAGTCGTCCTCGCTGGAGGTCAAGTTCTCATTGGAGCTGCAGTCAGGTGTGTAGCCGCCCCCTCCTCCACCAACATCTTCCAAGCTTCCAGGTGAGTAGGATCTCCTCGGCCAGGTGAGGTGATGGTCATCATTGCTGGCATGCTCTCGCATCGTGACCCGACCATCACCACTTTCACTGGTCACATAAACCCCGCTGTAGGGCTGAAAATCTGACGGATGCCACGGAGGAGGTGGTGGTTTATTTCCATTGGGCCGAGCAGTGCCATCTCTGTTGTACCGAGGGTTGGGTTCTCCATCTTCACATTCTGCGTCATAGCCGCAGGTGCTCTCACTGGATCGGCCCCTACAAACGGGCCTGGGCCGCAGGTCACCAGCGACAGTGGCCAAGTTGCCTGGCAGGGAATGAAGGGAACGCTTGCGCTCCATTTGCACGGCCTGTGTGCCAAGGGAACTGATCTTGTCCGAAACGTCGCGATCATTCACTCGCACCAGGCCCTTATCATGATGGAATTCCATGTTGGCATAGAAAGGCTGCTTGTCTTGGCCTCCTCTCCCATCTCCGGCTGAGTGTGAGTTGGCTCGTTTGATCCGCTCAAAATTGGAGCGCAAAGCGGCCACCCCAAGTCCCATGCCTGGTTTGTCCTTAGGACATGGGTCGGATGGGAGCTCCTTGTCAGGAGGAGGATGCGGCCTGCGAGGAGAGACACCCCCCCTCTGTTTAGATGGTGAAAGCCCATCTGTCTCACTGCCCTGCCCTAGCTGGTGGGGCTCAAACCCTGACTGCAGTTCCAGTCCATCTCCATGCGAGGCGGATTTCCTAGCCGGAGGAGGCCGTGGTTTAGGCCTGGCTTCTCCTACAGGCTGGAATCTGGTGCGATCCCCCTGACTAGGTTCCTGCGTTTGTGAGTGCTGGGGGTCCGCTCCACCTGCTTGAGCATCCCCCTCGGCCATCTGTGCCTTCCTGAAGCCCCAACGCTGTCTGTCATAACTTTTTCTCTCTTTAGCAAGCAGCGTCTGGAGGTAGATCATGCGGAAACGCTCTTTGTTCACCTCTAGCTCCAGCCGCCTAATAGACGCCTTGCACTTCTCCAGTTCCTGCTCGATGCCTCCCACGGACCTCAGCTCCATTTTCGGAGGCTCCGACTCTGGAAACTGTGCCTTCCAGGCCTCAATAAATCCCACAGGCTCCACCATCATCGATAAGTTATTTAGGTTAAAATAATTCAAGTATGTAAGGTTGATGCAGTCACTTCGAAGCGACTTGCTTTTAATGAAACTTAATTTGCAAAACTCAACAGTAGGAGTTTATAACAAGGGATAACCTTGTATAAACCACAGAATGTTCAAGATTTCCCAGGGATTGTCCTTATAAATATGGATTTCTTCTCTGAAACTGGTTTCTTCTAATACAAACCAACCACGCATCAACGCGCACACTGGAGGGAAACAACGGGAAAGCTGATGGCATACTCCCATGCATCCTTCTTCCAGGAGCACAGCAGCAGCGGACCACAGCACAATGACAGCATCTGGACACGATCATTCAAACCTCAAGCAGTCTGTTACACAGAATCAACCCGTGATTTCCAAGCACCACAATCCCTCTTCAGTTCATCCAGGTGTAAAGTCTTGTCGTTGTCCTGCTTCTATTCAGGATGCGACGCCGTTTTTCCATCATCATCACCACCATCACCATCACCATCATCTCCAAAGCTCTTTTGTGTACCGACGTGTGAGCGTCATAATAAAATAAAAACCCCAGAAAAAAAAGCAGTGAAAGCCGTTTCTTATCCGTAACGCAGACTCCAGACCTCGTCGTCCTGCCGGATAAGATACTGTAGAAAAATCCTGTCACGATATTCACGCGTTTTGTTATCACGCTGTTTAATTAGTCGGGAGATTTCTGCGCTGGAGATACTGGTCACTACGCAGCGCTCCTGTCTGAAAAGCTGAAGGGAGGGGCTTGTACAGGAAAGGGCGGGGTCAGTGAGTGTGATTGACAGTGGGCAAGGAAAAGGGAGGGGCTGATGGACATGATTGGCATTTAGTAGGATGAATCAAATTCGTCCTAGATGACAATCTGGGCTGATTTCAGACCCTTGTGTTGTGTTTGTTCTCCTTTAATTTATTTATTTTAAAAAAGACAAAAAAAGAAAAAAAACTGTATTTAAAAAAGTACATATACGATATTTATATTATAGTCTATAATTATATTATGTTATAATTATATATATATATATATATATATATATATATATATATATATATATATATAATATGTTTTTTTTTCCTATAAGAAATTAGCTAAGGGAAAATTACAAAAATAACAACAACAAATTATATATATATAATTATATATATATATATATATATATATATATATATATATATATATATATATATATATAATTTGTTGTTGGTATTTTTCTAATTTTCCCTTAGCTAATTTCTTATAGGAAAAAAATACAGATCTAATATTATATTTATGTCCGATTTGCTGCAATTAATCTACGTCATTATGGTTATGGTTACGAAAGAGTTATCCTGTCAAAAATGTGGCTAAAAAAATCCAATAAGTCCGAAATATCATTATATACCATATACTGATAACTGTTTTTATTATCTGTTTTTGAACAGATAATATATAACCTAATTATTTTACCCTTGAATGAGATTTTAAGACACCTATTGATCACCTATTTTATCTATTTATCATTCTTAAATAAAATTAAATATTAACCAGAGTAAGTCATTAATAGTTCTTAACTGATTGTGCCACAAATGTTTCTATTCTACATACAGAAGTAAATTCAGCATCCGTTTAATAAACGGCTACTGTTTAATTTCTTATCTTTGGCGCCCCCAAGTGTCCATATGAAGTATTGCAAGAAAAGCGGAAACGTTTCTTTCCTTGTGTGTGATCTTATGAAGTTCTTGATTACAAATATAAATATATATTCACTTACACTTAAACAACCCTCAATTATCAAAGTTATTATTTATAATTGAGTTTTATATAGTTATTATTCTGTTTAACTAGTACGTTACATTAAAGCTTAATTTAAATTTAATCCAAACCTCAATACCTCAAAACAAGTCACCCAATAAATAATGTGTTTAAAATTGTCTAATAGCCATTTTAATAAAGATTATATTAAAATGTGTTCTATGGGAGGAAATTTCAGGAGTAATGGTTCTAATAAATATGCAAAATGTTATGGTGCATACTTAAATAATGAGGCTAATATTTTAATAGTTTTATTAGGATTAAGTTACAGTTTTTCTCAATTGCTAAGACATATTTCCTGATACCATGCACCATTTTCTCAAAACTACAAACACAAATCCAAAACTGCACACACAGTCTGGACAAACCTTCATGGCACAACCAAATACTCAGCTCAAAAACATGTTATCTCCCATCTAAACCAAATTTTGTCCTCAGATAGCACACACCACGTGGTTTGTTCCAGGCCATGCAAATGCACCTGTGACCCTATTTATTCATCCAGAGCTTCTGATTGGTGTGTGCACAGTTTTGCTTTGCAGTGTTTGGGCCTGGAGAATTGTGTGTTAATTGAGTTCAGGTTTAGATGAACTGAGTTAATTATATTGAGTGCTAGTGCTTTCTGAATGATTCTGAATGCAAAATTGAGGGTTTTTTGTGTGTATGATTTTGCACAAAATGTTCAACAAATCTGAAGCATGTGTCAAAACACCTTTTTTGTGTTTAGATTTTTGGGAAATGATCCCCTTTCCCTTTTGGTAGCTGAAGAAATAGTTTCAAATATTTTGCTCAGAATCAGTTTTTAGTGTTTAATTGATTGAGAAAAACTGTAATAAAAATTAATCTCTATTGAGAGGGTCCATTAATTTTTTTTTAATGGTTATATAAGTCCCTGCCTGAGAACTCCTATTATAGCAAATGTTATGGACAATATACTAATGTATTATATCTGTTTTACACAACTGTAATATAACAATAATATTAATAATAATGTATTGTTTGTATAGCACCTGTACAAAAAAGAGGACAAAATTCAAAACAAAATTTTGTGTTCATAAAATCAACCTGGTGAGTTTATTTGTAAAATGATGTCCATCTTATCATACCATTGAGCACCGATGTACACAGCAAATACTATATAAATATAGATAAAATTGCTTAGCTACTTACAACAGAAGGCATGCATTTTACTATATATTATACATATGTATACTGTATAGAAAACTGACATTTTACACAGTTTAAAAAAGGAATTTAACATATTTAGATGTAACCTATACTGACAAACTGATTGCAAGGCAGCATGATATGCAATGGTAGACAATTTTCTTGTTCATACAAAATAGAGGAGCAAGGATGCTGGAAGCCCAGCCTGCACACAGTTTATCACTCTCCTCTACAAAGCAAAAAGAATTCACAGTTGTCCATTCAGCCTTTTGTCCTTTGTTAATCATTTGCTCCATCAGTAAAGAACAGCTGCTCCTGCCGGTCAAACCAAGGATCATGCAGCGTACAACATGGAGGAGGGAATGCCACATGCACAAAGAGAAGCGTCCAGTTTCCTCCCCAGAACAAGCTGGAGGGAGACGGGCACGTCTTACAAGGCGCAAGCTGTGAAAAGAAGAGTAGAAGAGAGAAAGGATGAGCTTGAGATTTAAGCCAGCCATCAGAGACAGCAAGCATGACAAAAAGCTATGCAGAAAAGACTATAAGCATGCTATTTCATCAACTCATCACAGACTCCTACAATTCTTTCCAATGGAAGATGCGTAGAATTTGTGTTATGATATGGAGACTGATTAACGATAGCTAAGGACAATAATTAAAAAAAACATTTTATATTTTTTTAAAGCAGCAGTTTGTAATTTTTTTAAAGCACTCTGCTGCCTGTGAAGTGACTTTCACCAGCAAATAAACCATACAGTCTATTTAAAAAATTACAAATGCCTAATGAGCACAAAACTCTGACTGATGCCTCCTTGATTCAATCCTATATCCATCTGCATACGATCAAAGTCTACCATTTTAAAGCAAATATAAATTCTTCAACCATGCTCAGAGGAATCAAGGAACAAGGAAAGAAAAGGATTTTGGATCAAGGATACGCAGGTATTCGGTTGTACAGTTACAAAAAAAAAATTCCAACAAAATTGACAATACATAAATACACACACAATGAATAATCCCAAATAAAAATAAACAACGAGTACAAATAAAATCCTTGCATGAAAGTCAATTTTTGTCTTGCTTTTAAGTGTGTGATGTACACACGCAATAATGTTTTAAATAAGGATAATTCAGTGTGTAATCACTGCTCTGTATGGGAAGATTCATTCTACAGGCAATGTAAAAATTCACTTTAGAGTGACTCTTCAGTGTGCATTTAAACAAAGTTTTCATTTGGAAAATGCATTCCTTCATGAATTCAGTGCATTGAAAGGAAACAAGTAGGTGCAAATAAAGAAATTAGAAGCACTCCACATTTCCCTAATGAGTCACATTTTAAAGAAGAGGGGGCAGAACTACTCTCCAGCTCACAAAAATGTAACCAGAATTCTGAAATGAAGAGCCATTTTGTGGCATGGTTGTCAGTTCAATGCATTTTTTTTTAATTGTGTGATTATTACAGGTATAGAATGTTTCAAAAATATAAAGTGCACCCTTAAAGCTTGAATGCCTGAGCAAAGCGCAGGTGGAAATGAGAAATCTGATGGGCAGCAGCCAGAGGAAGGTTTATGAGGGGGGGTGGGGGCCATTAATTTCAGAAACTGTATAAGGGTCTTGGTAAGATTTGTTCTCTATTACCAGGCACCTTATTTATGTCTCACATAAATCATACAGGACATGAAGGACATTCAGTGTTGGATTTAAGAGTCATATATTTGTGTAGCATTATTATATGACAAAGAAATCAGTCTTTTATTTGTTAGTGCTATTGTTAGTTCAATCACTTACTGAAAACAAACTCAAAGATGTTTAAGCTTTTTATGGTTAATTATACCACAGCATTGTTGAATTATCAATTGTGATTGATCGTAATCGAACAACACAGGTGAAGTTCTCTGTGTGGAGACATTTATCAAACAGTTCTGGAAGGAGTCTCCAGTGTCAGCGTTTTATAACAATAAAGTCTTCAGGAGAGAGGAGTTTGTGCTTTGCAGTTTCTTGGAAAGAAACTGCAACTTTTGGCTTACTAACTTAAAGACAGAGAAGAAAAAGGCTCTACTGAGGTAATGACTCTTTATAGTTGCTATAATGTAAGTGCTAACAGGAACTAACTTGTTTCACAGACACTCCCCAGTATTTATCCTAACTATAAATGTATTTAAAAAAAACTATTAGGGATCACTCAATAGGATCTGATCTCAATAGGAAAATATTAGTGCTGGCAAATGTTAGTGCTGTGGTATAAAAGGAATAAAACTCTTCAGGACATACCATTACAGGAAACTAATCTACTTTGGGGTGCTAATTGGACCTCTGCTTCTCGTCAGGCTGCGCCACACCACCCTGTCTTTGATTATTTTTCTATAACAGCACACAACCAAGTGTCTTACTTAATTCTTTAGCTTATTAGCATGGTTAAGATTAATAAAGGCATGTTAATAATACTCACTCGGTGAAGGGGACGCCCATTGATGGCATAACAGAGGGGAAAAGCAGAGTTGTTAGGTACCAACACTGGCAGTGCCACTCAGATGGCACAGTAACATGCTTCATGTGGCATGTAATAATGACAGCTTTTCACAAACAAGGATTAGGCTTACGACTGGGATTGCTAAACACTCGATCTGTGATGTAAAACGTTAATTGGTACAGGTAAATTGAGTACATGTGCTATGTACAAAATGACAGGGTCCTGCAGTAGCACAAGCTAGCTCTTCAGTTTGTGCTTGCCTGGTCAAACGTTAACTTCTTATTGTATTTACATTATTTCAAGTATAATTGCTCCTGTAACTCTACATATATATACTATGTAAAAACAAACCAAAAAAAAAGCCAGTAAAATAAAGAGACACGCACTATTTTTAATTCAAATGGTCCATGAGTGTATTTTCTTGAAGTAGAAAAAAAAAGGGAGAGTGAAACATTTTGGTTTTGCATCATAAAATCCATGTCCTAAATGCACTATTTAATAAACCTATCATGTTAACATTTTTTTCATCTCAGACCTACGCCGTACATGGCAACATTTACATCCATGACTCACCCACCCCACCCTGCCTCAAACACTTCTAAATTAAGTTAATAAGTCAAATCAATTATAAAATACAAAAGAAAATACATCCTTAAAACGGGGGGGAAAAAAATCAGGGACAGGATGATTTGATTTATATTTTTTCTGCACAAGCCAAGAGGGGCACACCTCAAAGCAACAAGGTCATACACAGGATGTGTAAAGCTCAGTGAGGCGAGAAACTAATCAGACTGTATTGAGGTAGCTGTGCTCTGCCCAGTGCAGAAAAACTGGCTTTAATAATTAAGGTATTAAAAAAAATAATAAGGAAAACACCAAAATGGAGGTTATTATACAAAGGGGAAGACAGACAAATAAATGAAAACCCACACATAATGCATGCAGGATACACAACATGCAGCTTCCATTTCAGGATCTGATTTAGTCGATGCGTTCACTCCCACCCAAATGTCCTATACTCCTATGCCTCCGCTCTGAACAAGTCGAACATTCACACTGGACACAGTAAACAAATGTAAACAGCTTTCCTAGTCTCCCCAGCTATGTTTAGGCAGCTGTGTAGGATGCTCAAACTGGATTCTGTTCTTGTACATGGCTTTTTTTTTTTTTTTTTTTTGACAAATTTGTGCAATTTGTGACAAACTACCTGATCTCATTTTACTTCAAATGCATCCTTACGCCAGAATGAAAATGACTCGCCTCTGTGTTATGGCTTTATGGAAATATACAGGAGAGGAAGGAATAATAATTTAAAAAAAAGTTAACCGGCTGCCTAAACTTAACCCGTCATTAAGTCACGTCAGTGGATTCCTTATAATACAGACCAAAAAACAAATGAGTTGTATAAAATAGTGTTCAAACTTGGTACACATCGTAGAGCTTTTCTTCATGCACTGAAAGGGAGGACACAAAAAATCAAGACAATGACTTTAGTATTTCTACTTTGTCTGAAATGCAAATTCTTAAAAACTAAAAAGAAAAAAAAAAAATAAGGCAAAAATAACACAAATGACTGTTTTAAGACCAAACCAGCAGAACGTCCAGACGTGGGAATAATAATAATGGTCATTAATACTTAAAGACTTCAGCTCTATGTGGTCCCCTCCATACCCGCTAGACATGGTTTTTAAAAAGAACTTTGTTACATTTATTATATTATTGTTATGTTCGTGTTAACGCGGTCCTCCTCGTGCACATTCACTGGTGCACAGGCACACTTAACACACATACATACACACACATTCTTTCTATCTACACACTGAGTGAGGGGAAGGGGGGTTTGTGTTTCTGTGCTCAGATGAGTCAGGACCAGAACATTTCAGCCAGGTTAGTGTCGTTGCTGTAGATCCAGAGCACCAGGGGGAGTGAGAGCGCCACGAAAGGCCAGGAGATGCCCTCGGTGCAGGCGCTGAGCGAGCACTTTCCCGTGGGCGTGTCCAAATCTTTACCGGGTTCGAGGTAATTCCTGGCTGTGAATTTCAGCACCTCGTCTAGCAGGATGACGGGCAGCGAGATCTTCAGCACCATCAGCCACTGGGTCATGTTCAGCGGGGTGATCTGAAAGATCATCTGTGGACAGCGGAAGAAGAGAGAAATCAATATGGGAAATGAAGACTTGGCCAAACAAATATGTGGTGATAAGCGCAAACTATTTTTTATGAATTTATGAAGATAGAAGTTTCATCAACAGCTGTAAAGTTTTTACGGACACACTGTCAGTCACGGGTGGTGCAGGAAAGCAAAGAAAACAGCATCTATTTTTTCTCTGTGTGTTCAGATCCTGAAATGAAAGCTGCAAGCTGTGCATCAGCGAGCGAGGCCAACTATGCTCTCATGGACTCCTGGTCAACATTTTATAAAACATGTCTCAGAACCAGCTGTAATCTCTGTAGTCTCTTAGATCAATCTCTATAATGCAGCTCGTACCGGCAGAGGCTCCACATAGAGGATGAGGAAATGGAGTGACATGGAGAGGCAGATAGCGCCCAGCAGCCAAACGTTCTCCCATGGGGGCATGCGCAGCAGAGACTGGTTCTCAGACACACTGAAAAACACAAAGTGACCATTATGAGTCAGACCTGAAATAATTCAAGTTTTACAGGAATCTGCACATCTGAAGAGCACTTTTTGTACTGACCTGTTGAGGGCATTGCACATCTCAATGGTGACCAGCACAGACAGGGCCATGGTCATGGGGTAAGGCGACTCAAACACCTCACAATTAATGCCCTCAAACTCTGGGTTCTCTGGTCCACACTGGAGGAAGTGACTCTGCAGGATGAAAATCAGGAATTTGAAATCAATTTGCCAGTAATAGCTAAGGAAAGAAAACATAACTTAATGCGTCTGGTTACTAAAATCAGCAATTTTAGCTACAGCAAAAATAACTTCAGTGGAAAATTTCCCCAGTATTCTGTTACTGAATGGTTGTATGTAAAGTATACATACATCCACTGCATGCAAGTAAATTATAAGCACTAACCAGCTGATAGAAGTTGACTCTTGGTCCGTCTTCAGCAGCAATAAACCACCAGGCAGCAGCTCCAACTGTGGCGGCACCGACATAGCCTACAAAGCACAGATTCAACACCATCATCCTTCCTGTAAATTTCCGTACCTGCTGGTTTATCTGAAGTTTATTATTTTCCAATAAGAGCATGTCTGAAGTGTTTTAATCCTCTTATACCACAGCAATTTGCCAACAGTGTGAAGCAGATTTAGAATTTCTACAGCACTGTGGTAGAATTTTACCATATCGCTTTACTATATTATTTTAAAAACAATTCTAGAAGACAAGAAAAACCAAAAAAATATGCTACATTTGTCTCTCTATGATTTGCTAAGGGGGTACAAAGCCATTTAATCCCCGGTTTCACCTTGGGGCTCTTTGTTAATCTGATATCAAATGCACTTACAGCCAATAGCCAGGTATCGGAAGAAGAGCCAGCCGGAGATGAGGGGTTCCTTGGCATTGCGGGGGGGTTTACTCATGATGTCCAAATCAGGAGGGTTGAAGCCAAGGGCTGTAGCAGGGAGACCGTCTGTCACCAGGTTAACCCACAGCAACTGCACTGGGATCAGAGCCTCAGGGAATCCCAAAGCCGCCGTCAGGAAAATGCTGTATCAGTTATACAAAAAGGGGCTCAGGCACAGTTCTACATCATGACAGCTTATCTAAGGTTTGGGATACTAAACAGATATCAGTTCTTACCAGACCACCTCTCCCACGTTGGAGGAAATGAGGTAGCGGATGAACTGCTTCATGTTGTTGTAGATGGCTCGCCCCTCCTCCACGGCTGCTACGATGGTTGCAAAGTTATCATCAGCCAGCACCATCTCAGAGGCCGTCTTCGCCACAGCTGTGCCTGAGCCCATCGCAATGCCTATCTCTGCCTTCTTCAGTGCAGGAGCATCGTTTACACCATCGCCAGTCTGGAGCAGAGAAACGGAAGTATTACCAAACTCTGGTGTCTACTGAAGGAAGTAATCCATAACAATATTTAATGTAATTAGTACGTGTAATTAAAATAGTCTGTAAGAATAGGACCCATTACCATGGCAGTGATCTCGTCATAGGACTGCAGGTACTCCACAATCTTGGATTTATGTGAAGGCTCGACACGGGCAAAGCAGCGGGCACTGAGCACAGCTTCGCGCTGTGCCGCAGGCGACAGGTCGTCAAATTCGCGGCCCGTGAAGGCCATGCGTGAGACATCATCGTTCTCGTTGAAGATACCGATGCGCCTGCAGATAGCCACGGCTGTGCCCTTGTTGTCACCAGTGATCATGATGACCCGGATGCCAGCCAGGCGGCACAGCTTGATGGAGGCGGCCACCTCAGCCCTGGGAGGGTCCAACATGCCCACACAACCCACGAATGTCAGATCGGTCTGCAAAGGTACAGGTAAAAACACCACATAAGTCATGGTCAGCTGTACATGTTTGAGTACATTTCTAAAAAATTTTAATTTGACAGTAATTTCTGAAAAAGGAAATGCTGTAACAGTACATAAGAGGTTTAAATAACCAGTTCTTTTGACTCCCTTTACTGAATACTGCGTGAATACTTTCAACTCTTTGCTTCTGGTGTAGAACGATCTTAAAATGCCACTCTGATTAACACTGGAGCAAGCATCACAATTCAGCACACTTAACACATCAGGAGTAATGGTGGTTTTTTATCTTATTTATACCACAAAGCATGCTGAGGTCATTGTCTGTAGTAACCAACCACAGGTTAGAGATGGGGTAAATTGAGAGTAGGTGGCAAGTGGGTGCCTCCTAGTGGTGGAAACATGAAAAATGACATCTTATAGTTCTGATTGTTTGCCTCATAAAAATCATGAGTCGGCTGTTCACATTTACTTATATTTCTGAAATTTTCAATTTGTCAATGACTTTTGAAACTCAAACAGCTGTAATATTAAATGAGAGGTTTACTTAAGACTTTTTAAGGTCATGCATACAATTGTAAGACTGAGGCCTTTTCATATGGTTCAGTTTCTGACCTCATACTCGACAAAGCAAGATGAATCCTCCAGCCGAAGCTCCTCTTTGCTGATCGGATTGTCCCGTGTGGCCAAGGCCAGGCAACGCAGTGTGTCCCGTCCTGTCCCATACTCGCGAATCACAGACAGGATCTTCTCCTTAATGCCCGGTGTCAGGGGGACCTTATTACTACCCACACGGATGTGTGTACACCTGTCGATCACTCCCTCTGGTGCACCCTTCACAAACACAAACCAAATAAACAATTAGCAAACAATTAAATAGTAAATACACAAAATCTAAAACAGCTTTCCAAGATCTACAAGTTTTTTGGGTAAAACAGACCAAGATCAGGCTAGTCCTCCTGCCCGGTAAGACTCTAAGGAAATGGTTTCTCCGCTTCAGAATTGAGTGCTAATCAGGGGAGTCGTGTCTATCTGGCTTCAATTCAGCTCATGACACCTTTGATTAACAACCATAATTCTAATATTAATGGTAAAACATAAAATATCTTTCACACACAAACTGATTATTGTTCTTATATGCACAATATATATGTTATATGCATAACATTAATTAGAATACTTTTTGATTAATCTAGCAGCAGCATCTACAAAAAAGAAATGGATAGAGGTCATACAAAAAATGAGTTCAACCTGCTGACGCACTGATTAGAAAGGAACATGGAAAAAAAAAAAAATTCCCAGTAGCACCCCACTGGGCATCTTCATTAATTTAAAATAGACAGAAATAGAGGTCAAGCAAACTATTGGGAGACAACAGGGATACATTTCTGAGATTGATGTAATAATAGAGTGAGTGGGGTGTATATGTGTGCGGATAGCCAACACAAAATAATTAGCACCAGGGGCTTCATGCACAAAAAAGTAATAGCTTGCGTATAAATGACGCCCATGGTGCTAATTATGCTAATTACAAAGCCAGACATAAGCTGAGTCATGTTTTAGAGCTTGGGAAAACATGAAAAAAAGTCTTCTAGACTGCACTAAAAATAGAATTCTTAATGTCCACACTGGCCAAGCCACATTTTTATACAAAACAAATTATTGTTACGTCATGCAGACTAAACTAGATGACTGCCTGATGATAGGGGAACATTTGGTATGACAATTAGTTTAAAAGCAGTTACGTGATTAAATGCCCTTTATCCATTAATCTGAGCCCTTAAGCACCACTCAGTTCGTTAACAGTCAAAAGTCATGATCTTGAAATAACAGAACAGAAAATGTCCTTTCTGAACTTTCAAATTTTTTAACTGTTAAAGCAATGCCAGTTCCTGAATCAGTACACAGAGAGATCAGAAAAAAATCTTTGTAAAAAAAAAAATAAATAAAAAATTCTAAGCAAACTTTCCTATTCAGAAAAATAATCATTATTATGCTCTTTTCAGCAATTACCTTGACGAACATCTTGCCAAGGGCGGAGCGTGCCTTGTTGGGGGTACAGTACACCGACATGGACTTCCTGTCCCGTGAGAACTCAAGTGTGAATTCTTTCTTCATCAACTGCTTAATAACCTGAGCCAAAGAAGCATGAACATATGATTAGCTGATTATAGAACACGCCATCCTTTTTGCACACACACAAAATGTACAAATGAATAAATGACTGTTTACAGAGTTGCAGGCGTTGGCCCGTTCGATCTTGGTAAGGGTTTTGAGATCATTGTCAAACACGTTCATCTTCTCCACCAGGCATGTGAGAGCTGTTTCTGTCGCCTCTCCAACCTTCTCGTACACTCCTTTGGCCTGAGGACAGAAAAGCACAAACAGGATATGCATGATAAGAGAAAGAAGAGACTGACACGCCGGGCAAATGAACAAATACAAGGATACAGTGGGAAAACACCTTTCCATCTTTAATTAACAGACCTCGTTATAATCCAGAGAGGAGTCATTGCACAGGGCACAGATTGTGGCCATCTCAACCAGAGCATCATACTTGGAGCATTTCACCGGTTTCCCATCCTGCAACCTAAGCAGATATCAAGAGTGTGTTAAAAATAACAAAAACTCTTTTAATAAAGTGTGTTTGCATATACTGAATAAAGTAACTCACACTTGTCCTTCAGGAGCATATGTGGAGCCAGTTACTGTGAACTCTTTGAGAGAGCAGCCGTCTCCCCGCACCTGGTCGACGATGAACATCTGAAACACACACACACACACACACACACACACACACACACACACACACACACACACACACACACACACACACACACACACACACACACACAGTCAAATCACCAGCAGGTGGCGCATAAAAACACTGCAGCACATAAAAAGATCTATCCTGGGAATACAAAAACTTCATGGTACTTATGGGGGTCATGTAGGGGTCAGTACTGACTAAAAGATACTGAAAAAATGGACAGTATCCTGGCTAATATCCAAATTGGCACTGGGATTTTTCCAGTGAGGAAAACCAGAGCCTTGGAACACAGCAGCAATGTCACCATAGAGATACAGCCAAACAGTGAGCAAGAAAGAAAGAATAAAAGAAATATGATAGAGTAAAAGCATGGAGCTGGCACTTCGCTTGGCAAATCCGAGTGGCGCCTTGTGAATGGTTTGAGTAAGAAAACTCCAAATAAAAGCTCAGTGCGCTGTTCTAGTCTCTCTAACTCTCAGTTTTGGCTATCACGCTTACATAAAACAACCCACATTACAGACAGGATAGAGCTGGTAAGAGTAGAGAGATAAACAAAACAGATTACATTCCTTCTGACGAACAGCTATTTTTAAAGCCAACCTTTTCACATTGGAGGAAAAGCGGCAATGGAGTGTTTATACCAAAAGATTTTAGTCACTCTTCTATTTAATAAAATAGTACCAGCATACCTGGCAACAATATGCGTCATTACACAGATCTGGATCTGATTTTCTACAAGTCATAACACCATTCACAGGTGCCAAACCTGTTCTGTTCTTGCACAAGCGTGTGCAAGGGTACGTGTGTGTGAAGTCTGCAGTAACACCACTGCTAAGTAAAACAGAGCTCCGAAACACAAGGTCAGTTACACAACACCACTGCAAGTAACTGACTACCGCATACTGATGAGCATTCAAAGAGTAGTGATGGAGCAAAAGCGGCTGGAAGAGGTGGAGGGTGGTGTTAATGAGAGAGAAAAAGAAAAGAAGACATTTGGAAAGTGCGAAAAAGGTAAAGACAGATTGAGGGGGGGGAAAAGGAATATACTATAAGACAAACTTCATGGAATAAGAAAAGGAGAGAAGTAGTAGGGTACAATATATCGTGTCAGAGGAGTGTTCAATCAGTATAAGAGACAAAGTCATTATAGGTTAACTGCTACCTCAGCAGACTAAAGGCACCTTAAAAATGAGGCAAAATGAAATTTACACAAGTTTTCCTTTATTCCAGTAGAAGTTGATCAGTCACAGCATGTCTGATGTCCAAAGCATGCTTTTTTAGTTTTGCACTGAAGTTCAGTTCAATGTAGCTCTTGGCTAAATAACATTATTTATGCATAAGCCTAAATTTATATTTCAAACAAATCAGGTCCATCCACCAAACTTCTGGCAGATTTGTTGGTGTTTCACTATTGCAAAAACGACACCAAAACAATTTGATGTTCAGCATCAAGATGGCAGCTACTGTCACTTTGTCCACTTTTATAGAGAACAGTGAGTCATACAGGATCAGATTACTGAACAGTAAACCAATTCAAAGCGGTTTGAAACAGGTGTATGTTTAGGCATGCTCAACCTCCTTTTACGTTTTAGGTACATTAACCTTCAGACACAAAATGTGTACATTATTTACTAAACTATCATTCTATATTATCTAATCCCTAATGTACTACAGCACTGTTGAATTCTTGATTCTGACTGGTAATAAGGTGTTGATTAATTTTCTGTAACAGCAGCCCTGACAAAGGTCTAAGGTTTTCCGCCATGCAGGAGTCCTCAGTTTTGTTGGTAACATGACGAGCTGCGTTTTTTTTTTCCCCTTAACTTACAGAAAGAGGATAAAGAGAGAGGCTGGTGAGAAAACAGCTGTTTAAATCTCTTAGAACAGGAAGTCTTGTGGGCGTTCCACAATATTAGACGTAACTTATAAGTGGATAAAAAGAAGTGTCATTCTTAAATAAATAAAGTTATCATTGCCAAATAAAACATTTGGTGTTATTGAAGAAAGAAAAAAATAAATAAATAAATAAATAAATAAACTCTGGGTTGGTAAGAGTAACTTTGCTTCGCACTGCCTCACTGACTGATTATTTTATGCCACACATACCTCCATATGCAAGGTTTTGATTATGTAAATTAATGTTAAAAATAAACTTTATATTTTATCCAAGCAATGTTCCTCACCCTGCACACAGACATCTGGTTGGTGGTCAGTGTGCCAGTCTTGTCTGAGCAGATGACTGACGTGCAGCCCAGCGTCTCCACCGAAGGCAGTGAGCGCACAATGGCATTCTTCTTGGCCATGCGGCGAGTGCCCAGTGCGAGGCAGGTGGTAATGACGGCAGGAAGCCCTTCAGGGATGGCGGCTACGGCCAGTGCCACGGCGATCTTGAAGTAGTAGACAGCACCGCGGATCCAAGAGCCACCGTGCACCGGGTCGTTAAAGTGACCGATGTTGATGATCCACACAGCGATACAGATGAGAGAGATGACTTTGGAGAGCTGCTCTCCGAACTCATCCAGCTTTTGCTGCAGGGGCGTGCGTTCTTGCTCCGTGGAGGCCATCTCGTCACGGATCTTGCCGATTTCTGTGTTCACGCCCGTGGCCACGACGACACCCACAGCCTTACCGGCTGCAATGTTGGTGCCCTGCAAATGCACAGCACAGAAATAAGTTGAAAACATTGCATTGTGTTCTCAACACCTTTAAGTACTAATTATGACAAGATTCTCAAAAATGAGGAGTAAAAATAGCTGATGTAGGCAGTGATTAGGAATCCCGAGTAGAAGGAATCATATGTTGCTAACTTAAACTTACAGAGAACAGCATGTTCTTCTTGTCCTGGTTTACAGCCCGTGGGTCAGGGACTGGGTCCGTGTGTTTAATGACTGATACAGACTCTCCTACAGAGAAACACAATCACACAGAAAAATGGTGAAACTTCAACTGTTTGTGCTTCTGCTGATACTGTCAATTTGGCTCAATTACATTATGTCCAGAACAAGAGTTTTTTCAAAGTACCTGCAGGTAGCACCAAATTTTATTTAGTGCTTTTTACAACAACAGAGCTGCACAGAAGTTTGTATATGAATGCAATAACAAGCTCACTGTGCATAACTTGGCAGAAAATGTGGCAGATGTTGCTGTGGCAGAATAAAATAAATAAATAAATAATTTCTCCAAAAGGGAAAAAAGCAAATGTTTTCTTTCTTTTATATTACATCAGCTTTCCTCCTCTAAAGATCAGTAAGGTGGTTAGTAAGGAGCCGGTTTAACAAACACGATGGCAAAAACAGTCAGTCTGCCTAAAGATGACTAAAGCCTTGTGTGATTTCCTCTCACAGTTAATGTCATGCTTTGATTGAGATGTTAGATAGCAATGTGCCAGAGTAAACCAACTAATCAGTTGGGTTTGCAATCAGATAGCAGCCATCAGAACATCAGTGTTGCTCCTGCGCTGGAGGCAGAATGAAATCCTTAACAGCAATTTTCTCCCTTTTCCACTTTTGGCAGTAATCACACTTTACTTTGGTTGAGATACATGCCTGTAGTTTTCGAAGTGTTTTCCCAGGCTGCCACACAAATGATCTCTTACTGTGTTTACAGTCAACACTCGAAGACTGTTTTTATTTAAAGCTTGTTATTAGGGGTGTTTTAAACCAGTATATCAACCTTCAGCTAAAAATGAGAATTCTTTAGCTCAAAGCTAAAGAAAAATCAAGCAGCCCCAAAGGTACATTATACAAACGCTAGTTACAGCTGAGTAATCTGATTCCATAAGAAATATTTCATGAGTGCTGATATCCAGCCTCACCTAGACACCACTAAATCACTGATTAAACCAAATTCACAAATTTGAATACATTTATTGAAATAACATTAGATCAGCGATAACTGGTCATCAGCTGAGATTGAGGCAGAAAAGGAAATCAGGAATATCTTACAAGCTAATCTGTAGTTGCCTACTACCTCTCCTGGTACTGTTTTAATACTTTCTATAAATTAGTAAAATGAAAAATTTAATACCTCTATTGGAGCTTTTTTCCAACTTTAATGTTCACAAAAATTGATTTAATACTTTTCATACAATGACCCACAGAAGCCCTGTTATTAAACTCACCGAATTTCAAATGAACTAGACTAGTTTTAATAAGGGCTTTATAAATTTTTAAAATCCCAATCGCCAACAGACACTCAGCATCACTGGTCTAGAATTAGAAGTGCCTTTGTGGTCCTTCTCGACCTGAGGCTGTTAAATTCACAGCAAGGCTGAGTGTGAGAACTAACAGCCCTCTGAACTGAGCTTTCCAGACTACACTCACATTATAAATGATTTGTATTAGCAGTGAAATTAAACAATAAATGCTCTAAACAGTGAGTACTAAAATCATTAAAGACTTGAAAGTGTCTATAACTAACAGTCTGCAACTTATTTGGATGCCTCTCACACACTATTTAAAATCTCTAATATAAAATTTTCAACCTTTTTGGTTTTTATTGCACCCAACATTAAAAATGCATAAAACAGGGTTAAGTGTGACATCGTTTATCTTGATATTGATACTACATTACCCTAGGCCCATGTCAGTTAAGCTAATATACAGCTAATATGCAATTACCTAAATTATCTGAATAGCAAGTTGTGCCCAAAAAAAAATAAAATAAATAATAATAATAATAAGGAAAGAAACAGAAAAGGGCCAAGAATGGACATTATGCAGAATCTTTACCAATTAAGGCAGTGAAGCAAAATTAAACCCTACTGAAGCGTTTCCTCTCTCACACTCTTTCCTCCTTTTCTGAGCTACAGACATTACTGACCTCCCATTAAGGTCAGAATCCTGGGAGGAAAACTGTATTTTTGTCTTCTACACTACAATGCAGTTGTTTATTTTTCCTCCAATTACAAGTATCAATCATCAACATAAAACTCTAGCAGCTTGTCTTAGTCTTAGAAGAAACCTGAGACTGGGCAGCATATTGGAGCTTTTCCTTAAAGAGTGGGCTAGTTAAAGAATATAATCTAAAGATTCCCTAATTCTACGTGAGCAAGTAAACTCCATAAACTGTAGATGAAATGATGCATTAATCGACACATCTTACCTGTCAGAATGGACTGGTCCACTCGTAGTGTGGTGGATTTGATAGACGTTAGGCGGATGTCGGCTGGAACTTTGTCACCCACTAAAGAGGAAACAGAAGGCATGTGGTCAGAGATAAGCACAAAGGACAGATCACTGTAAAACACATGTACCATGTTTTATCCATCAGCATTTTTTCAGTTAGTGTAACACTAAATCCCTTTCTATAAACAAGCATAATACCAGAAGTTTATCACCAGCACTAACTTTAAGGATGCATGTCTCCAGACAGCACTCTTAATGACAACTAAGGGCCATTATAAGCCTAGCAGGCACTCAGAGCACTAAAAACATAGGAGCATAACATAACATTACAAAGCATCACACGTTCAGCACTTTAAGCTCAAGCTGGCATCAACCAGACAAGCAAGCTCTGGGTGTTCTGTTAAGACAGTTTAAAGCAATCGGTTTGCCCATATTGTTGACTGATGCCTTTGCATGTATGCAGTGTAAATTTAAAGACGGAATAAAAATCAACATTCGGCTGAGCTGACATCGAGCAGAAATTTAAAAGAAATCTCTTCAACTCTGAGCCCTGGATCATATCAGTCTTCTCACTGTGAACCTGTTAATGATGAAGGAACTGCGATCTGACAAATTGATCAATTTCTAAAAACACAAACACCACATTTTTAACCACTTGGACCTTGCAGAAGAGGGCTGAGATACGTCAAAACGGTTTAAAGATGTTCCAGCGTTCTCAGGCAAATGCTAAAAATAGCTTGTGAATCATTCTTTCCACAAAATGGGAGGGGCTGTGACTGCTTATGAAAGAAAAAAAAAAGGATAATGTAAACATCTAATTCTTTCACAAACTGGTCATTAAATCAACGAGTAAGACTGATGACATTTATTAGTCACATAGAAGAGCAGTCACTTAAACCATCCACTTTGAATGTATAAACGATAAGTTTATGTGAAGAATGTTTCAATAAGCTGGTTTCAGGCCAAGCGTGAACAAGTGTTTGAGCAGGATCCGAACTACAGCTCGTTCACAAAGACTCATGAGGGCATTTAGTAGGGCTCCAGGAGTGCTAAAGATATCACACACTAGTTTTTCTTGTGATCCTGTTGATAAAAATATACGCTGTCGTCAAAATGCCCCTAAACCTAACGAACAAATGTGGAACATGTACCTAATATATAGCTCAACTTGAAAAAGGTCAGACAGTAGGGTAACCTACTTTAGGTAGACAAGGAGAATGCACTCTCCTTGAATAAAGCTCATATGAGATGAGTTTAGAGACAGCAAGAGATGTGGAATTAAAGAAAGCGTCCAAGTAATAATGTCTGTTCTTCCACTTAACGGCGATTGTACTACTTCCCTTCTGGGAAACGGGTCAGTGGTTTGCTGCGGTATAATGTGGGTTATGAAATGGCTCAAAATGTCAAAAAACTAAAATTAGCCCATAAGCTAAACAAGGTGCGCTAAATCAGTAGCGAAGCAAAGCATGGCTGGGGCAGGCTTAACCGCTCATTTGGGCAAGCCTCAGCAAATGCATATAACCTCCTTTTATTAAAGTTTCAAAACAAATTGTGTAGCAGTCTGGGAAAACCCATCGGATGTCACAGAATTCTGGCAAAAAATAAGACAATTCTACCTTTTTAGCCAAATGTGATTTCCTCACACAGTGAATGTCACGCTTTGACCAAGTTGTCGGATAGCTACATGTTATAACAAAATGGACACAAGCTTGATCAATTCAGTGTGTAATCAGATACCAACTGTCAAAATGTCCATGATGCTCAGATTTTAAAATGCTAGAATTTTACAGCTTTTAAATTTTACACGCACGTAAAAGATAAATGAATTTCAGGAAACCCTGTAGTTTTCAGAACGCTATATAGAAAGAAATGTCGAAATGTCACTATGTAAAGCATTTTGCCAGACTGCCATACAATTTACTTTTACTAATGAACCTCAGCTTATGTATACTGCAGTATTTGGCAGCTTGACCTACTTGGCACCAAAGGCAATTTCTGCAGAGCTTGCATTCTGTTTTTGATTAGGACACGGACTCTTGCAACGTGTATTTTCAGAACACACTCTGCCAGGAAGTGAGGGCAGGGCAGTGATCGGATGACAGGTGACAACCAGGAACAGGTGTGGTTTAATGGGACAGGACAGATAATACAGGAGATGATTTTATCCAAGGTAACTTAAGGGATGCTCAATAATGCTGCTCAAAACAAAATCTCAATCCCAAATGAAACGGAGAGGAAGACAGAAGTGTAAGCTTTAACGTCAACATTGTGTGTGTTAAATATTGTGTTATCGTTTCATCATCAGTTTAAGAACGCTTTGGGCCAAACACATGCAGTGTCACGTTCTGCAGAGACGTTAATGAACTGTATGTCAGTAATGATACACATCAGAAAGAGAAATGGTTCTAGCATAGTCATGCTCCATAGCCAGTGACTCTCTTACAGAGACAAGTGCACACACACTGACAAGACATACGGCATTTCAATGCTCAGGACTTCCTAACCACAGTATAGAAGGAACATGAAATTAGGATTTTTAACCAAATCAGTGGGATTTTCAAGTCACTTATGAATGAACACATGAGTAGACCCCACTTTACGCCTTTGTCCCAGTCTGAAGGGACTGTCTTTGGATAGTCACTAAATTAGGGGCTGAATGTTGTTCTTGGAATCAGAGCAAAGAAATAAATGTCTGTTCTAAAGACACCCAGGGAGCTGCAGGCTCCCTTGAAAAGGAATTTGTCTTGGTTTATTTGTGACTTTATGCTGTGTCCGTTCATGTCCACAGTTCAAATAAATATAAATAGATAACAGTAACACTATAAATCATTTTTTTCTTCAATGGATCTCAATGCAGCTCATGATTTTCCTGTTTTTTGGACCATTTGCACGTTTCCCATGCACTAAGGAAACCCACTTTGGGAGGATCATAAAGACTGACCCCCACACACAGTTAAGAGGCTACAACCTTGTCCTCCGGGTCCAATTCAGCTTTTGTGTCCAGGGACCAGGCAGAGAAGACAAACTTCAGACCACCTCCAACCTGCTTAGGATACAAGATAGAGGAGAGTGGCCATCTGTTTTGCTAATTAATTCCTCAAATATAGTCGGAGTTGCATGCTGCTGTGTGCACTCTGTCTCAGCAACGGGGTTGTATTGTCACTTTTTACGTGACTGGCACACACAAAAAAACAAGCACTGCATACAAATGTGTCTGTCCCTATATCACAGTGATTGAGAGCTCCTAATAGTGGAGATCAATATAAATCATTATAACACAGCACTGTTGAATTGTTGGTTCTGTTTGGTCAGAAGGTGTTCATTAATTTTCTATAACAGCAGCTCTGACAGTTATTTCAACTACAAGGCAAATCATAGGTTTATATGAACATGCTTGCTCTAACAGTTCATTGTTTCTATAGTAACAACTTACATAAGCACTTACATGGCAGACACTTCATATAAGCTGAGTAAAAACATGCAATTGTTTTCTGTGAAAAAAATACTAGCATTTTTGGAAGGAGTCCCCAGTGTCAGAGTTAAAGCTTGAAGTTTACCGACACAGGAATTTGTGGTTTAGTGGTAACATGACAAGCGTCACTGAATATTTTCCTATAACTGTATGCCCCATCATGGTTTATGTCTAACATATTAGAACATAACAGTTTAGAACACCACATGAGGCCATTTAGGGTTTTTGCAGCTTATGAGGAAAATGCCACTGCGAAAACACAAGCATCATTCTAGACAGGTGTAGAATTATCAAAAGGGGTTAATGATGTCTTTCTCTCCCAGACTCGAACCAGGCTGAAGCCATTATCAAGTGGCCAGTATTTTCATTCCAGCACATACTGTACCCTTCTTAAAGGTCACCAATTCCTCAGTTGCATGCATCAGCACTGTGACACTCTGCACTAACACATCCTTCTGGCTTGGTGGGGAATCGTCAGTACTCACTCTCAATTCCCTCCAGAGTAGCAATGTAATGTAGCACTGCACTAAGGGCTACTGAGGTCAAACACATGAGGACATTTTCCAAAGTCAACGAGCTTTATTGAAGAAATTCTCTGAAAAAAAAAAGACAGTTCCTGACTGTTTGTGTTTTGCATTCTTACCAGACTCAAAGAACCGTCAAATTCAAGCATCTCAGTATTGTTTGTTTGCAGTTGCTATACGATAATGGCATAACAGATGAAAAAAAGTTGATGCACACCACCTCCACCTCTTGAGCTAAGCTTGGTTAGCAGCTCTTACAACTGGATTTCGAGAATTCATTCATGTATCTATTACAAACATACCAAAACAACCATACTTGATCAAGAGGTTACCTTCTTTGTTCCTTGTTCTCATTTTTTGGTAAATCATTTTGGCTTTGCTGTTGTATTTCATCATATTTAATGTCCTACATTGTGTATGTTGTGTATACATGCTTTTCTTTGAAAAGAAGTAATAATTGCAAATGGAGATAACACACTGATAGCTATGAAAATGTTAACAATTAACTTTACATAGTTTACAGTACATTATGCTCACGATGACTAAGCATCTGGTAGTACTTTGCAGTACACTACATACAAATTAATGCACATTTTGATGAACCATTCCATTTTGACTTTGAATTTTATTGGCCACAAGACTTTACATAAAATTCATCAGCAGCAGTCCCCTTCCCATTTACAGATTTTATTGTGTGCTAGCCTGTCATCTTCTTCTTGTTTGGTATCCAAGTGCCAGTATTTACAGCTATGGCTAAATACAGGTATTTAGGAAAGGTGTTATAATGTAGTTGGTCATTCTTTGAATGTTTGATCAGCCAAACTGACAATTTTCATGCGGTCCAGAAGTACCACCTCAAGGTCAGAGGTACAAAGGAAGGTAAAAGGTGAAGGTAAAAGGCTTCTATATGCAATGCAGGAAACTATACAGTGGCCCCTATATACATGAATGGTGTAAATTATTCTGCCATTTCTCATCTTCTCTCCTTTACCTTATGATGCAATTTACACATTACTCAAGCTAACATTTAGAGGACTAGTGTTGAAATTTCCCTAAAGCTAAGCTGCTGATCTGCCACAATACTATCTCAGGAGACTAGATGATGAAATATGCAGTGCTGAAAGGTCAGTAATGGCAACTGCCTCACAGATGACAGGAGACAGAGACACTTCCCAGGCCAAACAGTGGATCAGGTGTGAGCAACCTGAGCTAACGGGACTGGCATTGCGTTACATGGCAACAGCTAGCAGGCGTGTGAGAGGCAGCTGAGAAGTACAGCTCTGTGGGAGGCTCGGAGAGCACATGTTGGGGAGGGGTCCGCTGGGCTTCCTTTTCATCATCGCCTTCCAAGGTCATGCTGCCAGGGAAGAGTATGAGAAACAAAAGATGCAGTCCAATCCTCAGCCGATGACTCATCCCATTAGAGTAGGAGGGATGGGGTTTAAAAAAAAAAAAAAATGATGCTGTTTCTCTTTTCAGCTATTCAGAGATGACATTTGTGCCATAAGCTGCTGATGCTGGATGAGTTTGCCAAGGGGGCTGACAGCTTGACGGAGGCGAGTCATGTCATAGCTAATTCTTCTCTGAAGGGCCACAATGCACAAGTACATGACAAGAAAGGAGCTTGAGAACAGAATATGCTTGCTATTCATACTTGTCCAGAGAAAATGTGAAAATGGGCCGCCTCTCCTTTCAGACAGGTATGATGCAAAATCTGCAAGGTCACAGCGGCTTTAAAAATCCCATAACACCATCTGCAGCAGGACCGCTAGATGAAACGGAGATCTCGAGCACTAGCTCAGTGCTCTGGAGCCGGTGACGCAGGAGATGTGTTACATTTCAAATCAGCTTTTGTCCTTTACAAAAATCAATATTATTAACAGTGGAACTGATCCCAGACTATGACTCACTGAGATGCCTGATAGACACAGTATAAGCCCAGAAGAGCATGAACACACAGATCCTTTAGTGTGCTTGTGTGTGAATGTATTCAATGTTACCACTACTTAATATTCCTCTCATGCTACACTCTTTCCCCTCTTCCTCCCCCCAGCAGTCTTTCTGTTCTTCCTCTTTGTCCTCTGAATTGGTCTCAAACCGCAACGGTATGGGTTAACACCACACTGCCTGACTGTGCAGGGGGTTCAGAGAATCAATTCTCTCTCTCAGATCTCACCATTGTGTCTCCTTCTCACTGCGGACATACACCAGAACAGGCGAAGATGACGCAGGAGGAAGGTGACCAATCCGTATAGAGAGAGAGGCTGAGGAAGCAGGAGACAGGGTCACTGAAAAGAGCCAGAGCTTCACCTTCTTTCTTCTTCGAGCTTGCAGAACACGTATCCTTTCACAATATCTGACTGGTGCTAAGTAGTTCTTTCTCCTATACCAGGGAGTAACCTGTGCTCAGCTGGTATTGCTACAGGAGCACTTATTAGCCAGTGTCACTTCATGAGCACTGCTGGAATGTTTTCTATGCAACAGTGACCCAGAACGGGAGAAAGCTCAGCAGCGTAATGATTACTAATCCCGCAGTGTGTACAGAAGCTTAAAAATGCCACCGTGCCTGGGTGTGTGAATGAACGTGCTTATATTGCAGCAAACCAAAATGCACGTGCAGTCACCCTTCTCTGATGACACACTGTCAGGTTTAATTGCTGCAGTTTCAGATGCAGGTGGATTCTTTACTCTATTTTAAAGAACAGTGCTGTTGAATTATAAATTCTGATTTCTTACATGTTTATTTAGGATGGGGAAAAGCTGCTGCTTCCTGCTTCCTCCTGCACACATTAACATCTAAACAAAAATTAATTCTATCAATTTATCTCTCATAACCATTCTCCTTCTTTCCCTTGACAATGCAAGGATGCATCTTTCAAGCAGGAAAATCGAGACAAGTGGTAACTAATGTTAGAAGGGAAGAAGGGGTGGGGCTTCCAGGGTGTCAGTTATGCTGCATTCGACCTACCGTTGAAGTGGGAAGTCGGAACATGGAATTGCATCAACTTTCAACGTCTGTGCATTCGAGCTATAAAATGGGATTGATATTGATTGATCTAAAGTGAAGACTTATTTATACAGTGTAAATCATTTAAAGTTAAGAAGCGCTCCCTTGTTTACTGTTCATACTGAGAGCAGCCGTGTTGATTTGACGTCGCTCCCTGAACGCAGGGTTGAGGGGAGGAAGTGGGGGGGGTGAGGGGGTGTCTACATTTTTAAGTGATAAGTGGTAGCAGAGTTCCTTACGCAAAAAAACCACACCAATGTTCATGTGGTCAAAACTGTGGCTTTCTTAGCACAGATTAGCTAAATCATGTATTATGTCTCACTGGGCGTAACCAGGCACAACAAAAGACTTGCTAGCAAAGTGACAGACTGTTATCTAGTTTTAAGAAGCACAGCTAGACTTTGTACCTCTTCAGTTAAGATGTGTGTGCGCGCATATCTCTCTCTGCTCTGCATACTGCAAGCAGCCAATCAAAAATCACATTAAAATATATGGTACCACTCATTACTCTGTATCTGTTAAACACATTTGTATATCAGCTTTATTTCCTAGAAGTTACATCACAAAACAAATATAATATATGGGGTTATATATTTATACCAACATTGTCAGCGTAAGCACTTTTTTAGTACCATGTCCTAGCCATGAACATATTTCAGCAATCAGATACTCAGAAAGTAATTTTTGTATAAAGCAACCTTGAGTGCTATTATTATTATTTTTTTCATTATTATGTTTTTATTGTATAATTAGTAATTTTATTTGCTCATTAGTTGGATGTTTTATCCATTATTTTTCGTTATTAATTTTTCCATTTTATTTTTAGTGAACATTTTTCACTGCTTTATTTATTTAATTATTTTTTATTCTATCATTTTTCTATTATTATTTCCACTACTTAAATTTTATTATTATTATTATTATTATTATTATTATTATTATTATTATTACTACTATTATGCTATTTTTAATGTTTTCTTAAAACTATGAGGATCCACTAGACATTGACTTAAATAAAAGGGAGCATGGTACAACACAGCACAACATGGAGCAAGAGATGTAGATTCTTCAACAGTTGACCCCATTAACATTAAGGACGGCAGTTCAGAAAGGTTAACTCGGACGAGGCTTGACGTAGATATAGCTGATTAGTAGATTAGCGGATTCTCTTCCTTCTTGCATCTTTCGCTCGGCCTTTTTATACAAAACAGCATTTATTAGAGCAGCCAATGCAAAGCAGCAGTGACGCAGAGCTTTGATTATCTCTCGTCTTTCTCATGCCTAGGCACGTTTCTAAAAACCTGCACACACACCCTGACTTTGTGTAATCAACACAGTCGAGCTTACGACAGGGAAAGTACAAAACCAAACCATCGGTAACTCGATCGCTCACAGACATTACAGAGACCATCTGGGCAGCACCATGACTTCAGTCAGCCATTGTTTACAGTGATAAGACTGCTTAACACAATCGCGCACACTCTGGCTGGTGTTTAATATCCACAGAAGCTGAAAATGAGACATTCTTACCGGCCACTTCCACAATATCTCCAGGAACAATGTCTCTGGCTTTGATCCTCTGCACGCTCTTCCTGTCCTGTCGATACACTTTTCCCATCTCGGGCTCGTATTCCTTGAGGGCCTCGATGGCATTTTCTGCATTTCGCTCCTGCAGGCATGATTAAAACAAAATACACACTGATATCACTGAACAAAAGAACAGATTACATGCTGTACATTCAGGATCAAGAACTCTGTGGGAGTGGTGGCTTAGGCAATGAAATTGAGAGTATAAGTGCTTAGCACACAGCCCAGTACTCTGAGGAACTTTACACCACTGCCATCATAGATCTGGGCCTCATTTATGATCAATGCCAAGAAAAGCAACGCGCCAAAAATAGTTAGCCATTAACCTTAAGTAAAGGGAGAGACAATACTAGGGCGAAGTGCACCAGTCAATCATGGGAATTAATTTTTCCCCCTATAAATGTCACAGTGCACCAGCGGATACGATTTAGGAGTTTCAACCCCTTTGTTCACAATCCCAAAATTAAACACTGATCAGTCCTTAAGTGAAAAACTTGCTGGGGGCCATTTTTCTTTGGCCAGATGCTTCTGTTGGCTTCATTTGGATGATGAGAACGCAAAATATTTATCACATTATTTTAGCTACCAATTCCAAGCAACAAGGCTGAATACTGGGGATTTTACTTGCCCAACTGTCTAGTTAATGAGTTTATTATTTGTCCACCCTTGTTTCAGGGCAAAATTAGCAATCATTTAAACTGCAGTCATCTCATACATGACATACTTCTTTCCTTAAAACACACAACTGTTTTCTTTTGCATCAGATAACATTAACTCAGGTACTCATGGCACCAGGAAATTCCGGATGTACGTGTTCTGATGAAAATCGAGAGAAAAAAAACCTGCAGTGTTTTCACATCATAAAAATGGTAAAAGAGTAATGTAACTGCTCTATTGGGGTTGCTGTGAGCTGCAGGTTGGGTCAAAACACGTGACAAAATTAACACCAGTCTCTCTTATCCACTAAATACATAAAATAAATAAATAAAACACCTTGAACAAAATTGAGAAAAAACATTTCTCTGATAATCATGACTTCTTCCTACTGACTACTGTGTGTTGCATCAACCAGAAGAGGGTGGGTTTTCGAGTTCCCGTTTTTGATTCTCGGTTCCTCTCAAGCTTTCTTCCAAATGTCTTTAGGAAGTTATTCTTTGACACTGAGACCTTTCAGGTGGCTATGCATTGTCAGAAACTACCTAAAGTCACTTCATAAACTTTGTAGTGATGCATCTTCCATTCTATGACCATGCAGAAACGCAGGCTCTTAAAAAAAAAAAAAAAAAAAAAAAAAAAAAAAACGTATTGCCACTTGCCCTCAACACAAACAGCAAATAGAAAATATGAATATAACAATATCGACTTTGTCCCTTAGCGGATGCTCCCTGGGCTGGTTGCTGAGAAACGGCCTCAATTATTTACTCTGGATGTTTAATGGGTGTGTAAATCTGCAGTGCGAGTGCCAGAGCAGGTGTGCAAAGCAGCACTACCCGGGACAATACTGTTGACTGAAAAGGTGCCCGTACAGGGACTAAAGATAATTAGCTGGTAGATCCCAAGAGTGACCCCAGGCCCAGAACACACCTTAAACACTTTAACCCTTACCCTGCTTTCAAACTAGCATGCAACAAGTCACTTGTGTCGCTTGTAGTTTGTCTCCATCCAGCGTTTTTTCAGCTGCCATGAGAAATGGTAATAGCAAGCTAACTGTACACTCTACTCCTTCCAAGCTTCCATGTCTTTGCATGACAGGACAAGCCGATACCACAGTTGTCCTATTTTGAGTGTCGAACAGTAAGTATGAACTAATTATCAGTTAGGAAATTAGATAAGTTGCACGTCAGACCGTAGGACTGGTCTGAGTAATCATTCAAGACTATCGTTCGGATTTGTTGCTTTTAATGCCTAATTTGCACAGAACACATAGATAGAAAATTATTGTTTGCTTGTTGCTTGCTAGAGTAAACACAGGGTTACTGAGCAAAGGAAATGAGAATTAAGTGAGTACTTCCATATCCAAAACAGGAAAACATGGCTCAGAAGAACCTCACTGGTGCATGAAAGACTGAATGCCCTGAGCTATGCCACACTATTTTCTCATAGCAATTTTCAGGGTTAAAGATGGAGTTTCTCACACGAGCCCAGTGACCAAAATAAAACCACTGAAACTGGGACACTGGTTTCAGGGCAACTGGGAGGTGGTGAGGGGGGGGGGGGGGGGGGAACAGGCCCTCAGCTCTACGCTGGGAAGGCTGGGCTATCTTAAGACAAGCAGAAACAAGACCACCATGTGCCTTCATTTCACAAGAAGGGCAGTTTCATTGAGGAAAAAGGAACAAACACACAAAAGCACATTCACTGCATACCAAAGATGATGTCAAAAACCATGCAACAAAATTGTCCACAGAAGTGGGCTTCTTACGAAGCCAAAAATCCTGTTTTTTTTTTTTTTTTTTTTTTAAACACAGGGGGAAAAAACAGCTGTTTAAGAGTGCAAGTTGAAAAAAGCTTGTTATAAAAGGTGCATGCAACTCTTGAATCAGATTGGTCAATGTGATTGGTGACAATTGTTCCATGTACAAATCATAAATTTACATTAATGTACTTGTTCTGATGTGTTATCATTTGTATATGAGCAGCGAATTCACAGTGATCTTGCATAATTTTCCTAACAGCATGCCTCAAGTGTTTCACTCCTTGGACAAACTACGTGGACAGCAAATTCTGGTATCAAATATGTTTTCTTCAGAAATAATAACAAGTACATTTATATAACCCAACACTAATATAACCTAATAATAAAAGCTGCCAAAAGTGATTTGAAGACAAAACAATCCCGAATGCCTCCAGTATGTCATCCAAGTGTCTCCTCATCAACTGAAAGCACACTGCCTTAAACTTCAATTTAAAAGATGATTCCAGTGCTGCTTTTAGATAGCACACAAAAACCCCAATCCAGGCCACACACACACACACACACACACACACACACACACACACACACACACACACACACACACAGGTTCACCACTTCTGACCCATCATGTTTAAATTTCCATATTGCTCTCAATTGCTCTTCATTCATTCTATTTGCAATATGGCACTACCAGCATTTCTTTTCTGCAAACAAAAAACTGACACTGGTTGTTTCATCATATTGTAAACAGGAAACGAAAAAGGTAAACTTACCTGCCAAACCCCTACGATGGCGTTGGCTATAAGAATTAACAATATTACAAAAGGCTCCACAAAAGCCGTAACGGTCTCTTCTCCCTCTTCAAACCAGGCCAGTACCTACAGAGGAAAAGAAATTAAGGAAACTTGGATAAATGTCAAAGAATAATTATTCATACCGGATTTTATGTTCTCGTTCAAGCACTCATGTTCAGCTTCAAACCCTGAGACAAAAAGCCGATTACAAGTGCAGTATAATATCAGGAGCTGGAGTCATTTCACAGAAAGGTCATGGGGATACACTGGCAGGCAAGAACACAGCAATAACACACAGGAGCAAAAGAACTGATTCGTGAGCTTTTTAGCCAGTTTAGGTCTGTTTCCAAGTCAACTCTAGCAAGATTCATTTACACTGAAAAAGTGATTCAAATCTGATTCGACTCAACTGCAGAACTGAACCAAGCCTGCTGTGCATTTTTTTATAGACACAAGCTGCTGCTGGTCCTAATATTTGGACTGAAATACACAGCAAGCCGCTGTGTATTTTTTGTAGACGCAAACTGTGAACCCTAGCGCGATTCAACTGCTGTGAGAAATTGGTTCAACTCTGAATTGACTCAACTGTAGAAGTAAACCAAACATGCAGTCTATTATTTGTAGACGTGAGCTGCTGTCACTCCTCATAAGTGGACTGAAATGTACAACAAGCTGCTGTGTATTTTTTGTAGACGCGTGCCATAATTGCTAGTGAGATTCAGTTGCAGTGAGAAAGTGAGTCGACTCTAAATCAACTCAACTAGAGAAGTGAACCAACTAGGGTGTGTATTTTTATAGACATGAGCAGCTGCTAGTTCTCATAGTGACAAAAAAAGAGAAAATAAAAGTTGGATGTGATTCATAAACAGTTTTAAACTTGCAGCTACACACATTTGGCAAAGGTTTGCTTTTCTTTTCAGCTTAAGTATTTATGTGCCACACAAACAGCAAAGGAACCAAAAGTACCAATTTTGCTCTCTTACTCAACAAACAGGTTAATAGTTGTGAACGTCCCCAGAGAGAATGTTAGGATGATCCGATGTCCTGCTGTAACTTGAACCACTGGCAGAATACTGTGCTCTCTGTGAGTCTGTTATCAGCCCCTGAATGGGTTACTTTTAACACATGCTCTTCTGCTCATCTCTCACGCACTGCAGCATTTCAACGTATGGAGATGTTAAAGCTCATTACGCATTAAGAACTGGAGCCAGATGGTCGTTTTGGAGATCCGGTGAAGCAGCTGAAGTCTAATCATTCATCCCCAATCTTCATAATAGCATCCTACACAATGACTGAATGACTCACTGAGATAGATCTGGTATATTTAATGAAAGCTACCTGCACTATAGAGGTTCATAATTAACCAACACATCATCACAGCACACAAACATACACAGGCAGATAAAACGTCCCAAACACCAACGTCTTGGGCCGGTTGCTGAGAAACAGCAGCAGTTATTTCCTGTGGACACATAAATTTATACCCACACACGCCAAGCCAAGCATTAAAATAGAAACTTCTCAACTTTCCATGCTATGCATTTTCAATTTCCTTTAAAGGAATTTACAACCATGCTTGCTGTTCAAATTTTACTCTGTGCAAAACAAGTCATGGATGATTCTGACCACCAGTTAGCATCATGCAAACAACATGCTGGATTGAGCTCCTATTACATTAGATTAACAGCTCTTATACAAATCTAAAGAAACAAAAATCTGCACACAAAAATATACTGACAAGATAAAATATTTGATTTTATACACACTTTCAGGCTGAAAATAGAAATTTTCAGGTGTATTTTCTGGCTTAGCACATTGTTGGTCTGATGCAAGCCCAATCAGCATCAGTACATCAGGAAATTCAATCAGCTCAATATAACACACTTCATCTCTAATAAATAAATAAATAACGACTGCGCTTTTAATACAGTAAACGTTAGCACCACTTCAGCCACGGCATCTACACTACTGTGTGTGTGTGATTTTACACCAACTGATGCACCCTAATTCTCTGCGGGCTAATTATCCACCATTAGCAGCAAACAATTAAACAATGTAGCATCTTTATTTAAGTGGGTATGTGTATTTATACAGAAAATGTCTCGCATAATATCCCCCCAGACCAGCTACACATATGCACATATGAAAACGACCAAATAATGCTTCACTCCTTTTCATGAATGATTTTGTGACCAAGCCACAACTATCAAATGGGATGTTATTCCAGGCTTCACATCAACATGTCAATTCAGAAAAAAGGCCAACCAAGCTCTCAGGAGGACTGCAGTCATGCATCCTTTAGTAAGCGTAGCAGGCAGTGAAAGGGCACAAAGTGCTGACCGTATGACGCAAACTCCCTTGGGACACCTAGTGGGAAAGGAACACTACGGTACGAGTGAGTCAGTAAGACCGCGCTACTGATTTACAGTCCAGATTCCTGGCTGTCGTCAACCTGCTCACTCTGGTACGCAACAAGGAGCTGGCCAATAAGGGATGATGGAAAGGTTACTGGGGTAAACGCTACACTCTCACTCCTGTCAACTTCGAGACTTATCTTACTTCCTTGTCTTCTCAAAGCATGCTTCATGATAACGCAGCTGCAACAGGAAACTGGTAGTGTAAAGTTACTGAGGTCACACACAGGATCAGGATCATAATCACCCACGCTGTTCACACCATTCCAGCTTTCCGAGCCCTCTTAAACACACCATGCTCGTCATTCCGACAGCATAACTTACCACAGCTGAAGCCCTCATTAACGCTGTCTGAAACGTGTGGCCTGATCTTCAGGCTATCATCACATAACATGATGGCACATGTTATAATGTTAAAGTGGACAACTCTATAAAATGCACTATTATCTACTCATCTGTTAAATACAATTATACCACAGCACTGTTGAATTCTTGATTCTGATTGGTCAGAAGGTGTGGATATGTCTTCTATAACTGTATGGCTTTGACGTAACGCCCCTTGAAATGGAAAGCAAGTTTATTTATTTATTTTTTAAAGGAATGCACTCTGTCTAATACGTTTTCATTTCTATAGTAACAACTTGCTCTAATAACTTGCTCAGATAGTTTAAGCCTAACAATAAACTGATTTTTTTAAGTGTTGTTATTTAACAAACATTTCTCAGGTGATGCTTTCTGTAAGGAGATTAACACTTATGAAAGAAGACTTGGAAGAGAAAACAATTCCTTTACATTTTCTACCATGGGAAAATCTTTAGGACAGAGGACTTTGTGCTTTGCCATTTCTCAGTAACATGACAAGCTGCATTTATTAACCTTAAGAGAGAAAGAAAGAGAGGCTGGTGAAGGAACAAGTGTTATAGCAGCTATAAACCAAAGTTATAAAAGGGACTAACTTGTTTGGTGGATGTTCTGCAACATTAAGTGTAACTATAAATGGATTAAAAAAAATTACATGTTGTTCTCTAATAGAGGAAACTGTAATGCTGGCATATTGTTGTTGCATAAGAGAAATAAACACTTCAGAATGTGCAATCATAGAAAAATAATTCAGGTTGGCAACTCGGGCTGCATCACACCACTCTGTCGCTGCTGATTTTCCTGTAACAGCACACCCCCAAGCGTTTTATTCCTTACTTGTGCAATCAAGTTAAATGTTGTTCACACCCACCAATCACAGATTCTAAAGCCAGGCATATCCTTCTAGACGTTTTGCCTGTTCCTCCACCCCAGACAAACAATGTTTAAACACTTAACGCAGTACTTACAAATGATATACACGCTGCTAGAAGAAGAATCCTGACTAAGAGATCCTCGAACTGCTCGATCACCAGCACCCACAGTGATTTACCTGCAAAACAAAGAAATGCAAATGCATGTGAATAGATAGCAGAATTGCTGCGGATATGCATATGAAGAGCAGATGCAAGGAAACAATAGGATTACCTTCTTCTGCTGGCAGTTCTGTAGGTCGGGCAAGGATTCACACAGAAGACAAAAAAAAGAGATGTTAAGATGCATGACAGTTATTTATTATAATTTTTTTATTATAAAAAATATTTAATCGTAGATAAGCAACAAAGTATGATGTAAATGTATAATTCGTGAATAGTAAAGTATTATACTTCTATAAACAGCTCTAGATAAAAAGGTGCTCATTTTAAGGTAGGCTTAGTATTTGAAAACACTGCTTGACTTGGTGGTGTTGAACACACCGCGGCCGGCTCTGCTGAGTCCGCGATGACGTCAGCCGCTTTCATTTCGTCTTTTAACGGTTGCCGGTTGCTGCGAGGCCTCAGCACGTTTCCCACAGCAACGCTCGCTAACGCGCAGTCAGCTAATTCATTTAAGCTTTTCATTTTTTTCATATCAGCTCCAAAAAAATAGAAAAAAGAAACACCTCTCTGGTGCAACATCTAGCTGAAGAGACATGACAGTGCTAATTTGCGTGGCTAGCCGTCCTCTCATCCGCTAGCTTACACGGATATTAAAATGAGCTGAAGGGTTTAAAAAGTTAGCAGCTCGAGTCGCTCACTCACCGTTTGGACCCCATTTCTCTCGCTGTCGTTTCACCTGGTCGAGGCCGAGTCCGGTGCTTTCATTCACGCTGAAATAGCTGTAAACCTCCTCCACCGTTTTGGTGTGAGCGTTCTCCATAATGGACGGCCGGCGTTTAAAACACACACACACACAAACACACACACACACACACACACACTAATAGCTATTCTTTTAGCTCTCAGTGAAGGAGCAAAACTGAATACACGAGCAACACGTTACAGTAGTTAAGTCAATAATTGAGAAGTAAATTAGCGCACGCGCGCGCACACACACAGCACAACGCCGAGGACTGTAACTCAGCTATGCTAAATGCTAAGCTAACGTTACTTCACCGCAACCCGATAAGTTTTTAGCCGAACCGGTGTCAGGAGTGAGGACCTACAGCGATGTCATTTAGACGTCAAAACGTTGTGTAACGCGCCTCAAAGTATTTAGGGTGAGCTGCCGTCATAAATAAAAAAAAAAATCTTGAACTCATTCCTAAGAGCAGCAAAATACCGGCTACTACCATCAGCACACCAGCGCGCGCCGCTCTCACCTCTCTCTCTATCTCACTCTCTCTGCTTGTCGCCTGAGCCGCATACGCTCCGTTTCTGTGTCCGCATGTGGAAGCCTCTGATTGGCTGAACACGACCCGGAAGTCTCGGACTCCACTGATTGGCTGAAGACAACCCGGAACTCGTGCGTGCGTACGTTCTACGTAGAACAGCGCGTGCATCTTGAGTCCTATGAAGAAACAAGAGTCCTAACCGCCAATGCTAATCTATGATGAGATATGTTAATACAACATATTGAAATAATAGAAAAAATATGTACTGGGAAGACGTCAAAAGACGTCTTGTTCCCAGAATCCCATTAACCGTTACTCAAACATCCATGAAAAGGTAGAAGAGCTACATGCTAAACGCGACGATGTCGCCGCCATATTTGATAGGGCAACACTTCAAGTTGGCCTCATAGAATTGATTTGAATTTAGAGCATTAATATAGATTTTATACAAAAAGCCAATGAATTTGGATGTAAAAGATTAAACAAGAGGGAAAGGAATCACTTTTCACAGGTGTAATTTTATTTTATGAGAGACTTTGTGGGGTTAGTACAGGACTAGCTTGGTGATGTTACTGTTTAATTCTGACTAGCATTAAAATATTTAAGATTTAGATTTAAACATACAAAAAACTAAGAATAAATCACTTGTTTAAGGTTGGCAAATCTTATAATAATTTCTACCCAACTTTCCAACTGAAATGTCTATGCCAGCACTTTCCAAAAATTAGTCTTAATCAAAATTTTACATCACCGACAATATGAAGACATTTACTGCACATCAAACAAAGCAATTTTTTAAAAATGAAATGAACACAAACCGAGTTACAGTAAATTATACCAGGACCTGCAGTGTCTTACAGTTAAAATTTTGCCCTTTCCAATATGGCGGACATATTAACGTACTGCAAAAGTTAGCAACTGCGGCTAATCAGAGCGGTGACATCAAAGCATGTTCGATTTGTGATCATGTGGTGACTGTTCTAGAATGAAACTGCATTGTATAGGAGCTGCAGTTGTCCAATCAGATCACAGCTCCTGCTACGTCAGTCGGCTGTGATTGGATCAGCTGATCTATCCTGCTCAATGATGTCGACATCATGACGCCCCGTGTTCATGTGAAAACGTGCTGTAACTATTAAGGGCTGAAATACAATGTAATCTACATTTATGTTTTCTTGGTGACTGAGTCATTTAATTAAATGTATATATAATAAACATTTTTTGAAGTTTTGGTTTAGGGGAAAGATATTTAGCATACACTGAAAAAGACTATTTTTTATTAAAGAAATCAATCCTTACAGTAATGTGATCATGTGTCTGTGAATAATGTGTGATAAATAAAACCACATGTGAAAAATTAATGTGAAAATAACTGAAAAAAATGGGGGGGGGGGGGGGGGGGGGGGGGATCACATGTAAAAATAAAATTAAAAATGTGCATAAATAAATTTAAAAAAAATACATATTGCAAAAATAAAAACATACACATGTGAGTCATGATCTCGAGTAGTTTAAAGAAATGGTTCAAAGATTTTTTTTCCCCCTCCACATCTCACAAATCAAGAAGAAATATTTTTCTTTAAATCTGAGTAAGTCCAGGTTTATGTTGGTTGCCACTTAAGATATGAATTTGAGTTTAATTTTAGAACAAGACAGTTTTGAGGATTGTGTGGAAACACCACAGGCAAATAAATGTGTCATTTCTATTCATCATCAGTCTCCAGTTCAAGAATAATTAATGAACAAGTCTTTATTCTCTCACTATTACTTACCAAAAAATTAAAAACACACTAAAAATATTACATAATAAATATTATTTCTCATTCAGATGAATAATTTTATTGGGCTGATTTTACATGGCCATAACCTACTTCGTAAAAGGTAACAATGACTAAACAAATATGTCACTGATGATTTCTGATACATATCTAAATGTCTTGAACTGTCACATGATCTCGCCCAAAATAACAACCCCGTGCATTCCAGAAACGACAGACTCCTTCGCTCAGGATCTTCAGACTAGCACTAAATGACACTTCACATATTGTAATAATATAATAATATGCATAATATAATAATGTCATTACAAGTGAGACTTCACCCTAAATACAAGGTTTGTTTTTCTGCAATACATTATATAAAATTAAATACTCAATGAAATGTTGATTTCTACGTAATCATTTTAGTTTGTAAAAACACATAAGAAAATTTCACACAACTAAATACCTTTAGATAATTACATTATAATTAAGATTTTAGATTTTGAGTGATTCCATTATTGGGGTGTCATTTTTTCCCCACTGTTATTACATTTACAAATATGTATGTAAAGTAAAGGTAAAAGACATTTTAAAATCAGATAAAGTTGTCTTCACAACAATGCACGTACATGTGTCATATAAATAACTTTATATACAATATATACAATTGACAAAATCTACAGCCCCTTTAGCCTGAAATATAAACATTAACATACTTCAAAAAAATCTTCTTATTTTTATCTAATCGTCTGAATCCATCCTTTTTTCATGAGTCATCCATTATAGGTTATGAAAAATATACATTTTAGTTCACATTTACTCAACCCCGTTACCCAAACACCCCACCCTCCCACCCCCTTAAATAAAATATTTGGAACATTCCACTGACAAGTCACATGTTCAAAGTTGCATCATCCAAATTTCTTGAAGATCATGTGAAGAAGAAAAGTTCATTTGGCTTTCCTTTATTTTCAGAGATGAATTCACTTTGAAAGTACAACCCTGTTATCCAAATTATAGACTGAATGTGAAGTATTAATTTATAGAAATAAAATAAATCATTAATGCTAGCTAACCATATGTTTTGCTAATTCTATGCTAAAAAACTTAACCCTGTTACTCATTTAAGAGGAAAATGCAGTCTATCAGCAAAGAAAGCTTGGAAAATTGTCGCCTGAGAGGGGTAACCAATGACTGGTTAAATTGGATACGGTGTTGAAAACTGATATATTTTAAGAGTTATAAGGCATAAATGGCACAGCAGTCACAGAATCACTATGTTAATTGCTTTGGGATGTGGTGTTCTGGTGACTGGAAGGTCATAAGGTGAAATCTGAGCAACACAGAGACAATGTTTGGCTCTCAAGCACAAAACTTTAGGGCTCTTAACCCTCAACTTCCCAGCTGTTTAGTTCCCTTTTTGAACGATTACAAACTGTAGTTATTGACTAACGATCAGCCACAATATAAGATCGGGACAGTCTAAGGAATGTCTGTAGCCATTTGGAAAAATGTGGTTATATTTGGACACTGTGATAGAGCACTCGCTCAGTGCATGCTGTGTCACTGATAAAACAAGGCTGCAGGAACAAATATCAAGATTAACTCTGAGCTCCGAGAGTCTGCAATCATTCCGACACACCATGAGCACAGATAAACGGATATGAGCACGCTAAATTAGTTTTGGCACCTCAGGGTTGTCATGGAGATATGTGACGCTAGATTTCACACAGGTTTTTTTTTGTTTTTTTACAGTCACCTTTAAGTGCATGCAAACTTTTAATTAATGCTTCTGTTCAGAATGAACTTTTAACCATATATGGTGTTAAAATTGCTCTGATGATGGAGTAAACTGATGATCTGAAAAGTTGTCATGGCACAGCAAAAAATATATTTAGAAATGGTTCAATTAGGGAGTTTTTTGAGTTGGTTTGATTAGGGTGTTAATTTTTTTTTTCAAGTTACCCTTAAATACATAGATTAGGTAGGCAAGACAGTTGGTGCAGTTTACTCATCCGAGTTAAAATGGTTTACAGCTACAGTCTCTTACAGAAACATTTTTCATAGGATTCATTTTTCAAGTGTGATTTTTTTTTAAAGATATGTGTGTGTGTATGTGTGTGTGTTTCACATGCTGTAATTTTTCAAGTGTGATCTTTTTACAATTTATTTATTTATTTCCATGTGAATTTCTTTCCACATGATTCATGTATTACAAAAGTTTTTTTTTTTTTTTTTAATGTTTTGTTATTCCAGACTACTGGATGCATGCAAATTAAAATACAATCTCCCACAAAAAAGATCTCACCATTTCCTGTGCATGTGCAGTATCTCACCCAATAGACCGTCAAGCCATTTATAGGCCATTTATCGCTCACCCCATGACTGACACTTTAACTGCGGCAGGCCTGAGGGGGAAATAGCCCAGTCAGCAGTCCAGTATAGTGGAGCATTCATTAAAACGAGAGCTGCATACAAACCATTTGGCCTGTGCACTATGGACATACAGTATAAACACACAAAAGTGGTTACACTTTCTGGGGTTTGGAATGCCATGATGTAATGGCTTTTATTTAACTGTTGGAAATATTAAACCAGTTGGGATATGAATTTGGACGTGGGTTAATAATGAACGCTATTTCAGCAGGAAAGAATATATACCATTAGTAGGGAATAAAACATGACAGGATGGTGTGATGCAGACTGACAAGACATTTTGACTTGTAAGTAACTGTAGTAGTGTGTCTACTACACACTACTACACAGTTGAATTTTATTATCTCCTATATTCTCAGCGGGATTATCACAACTTCTTCATTTGCACTAAAATACAATGGGCTATATAGGGAATAAAAAATAATCAAATAATCAACAGTAGGGTTATGTGATGTAGCCTGATGTGAAGCAGAGTTACTGAAATTGATTATTTTCTAATAACAGCATGCCCTGAAGTGTGTTTTTTGACTTATACCAATTTTTTAAATGTATTAAAAAAAGCCCTACTTTTAACCATATTTAGATACATGTAATATGGAATATCTGCAAGAGAAGTTAGTTCCTGTTATCACTTACATTACAGCAGCTACAAACCAATGCGCCCTCACTAGCCTCTTGTTTTTATCCCTCTTCTAGTTAATAATATGAAAAAACATCTTGACATGACACGTCCTGAAAGCTTTCATGTGGTAAAAAAACCTTTCTGTTACAAAGCGCTGACACTGGAGACTCCTTTCGTATATGTTAAATAAAAATCTCCTTACAGAAAACTTCAGATGACAAATGGTTGTACATTTTTTTCTTTGATACATAACAGCAACATTTCATCTGTTTATTAATTAATCCATCATACAAGTCCTGAACGGACGTGTTAATGTAAACCTGTGATTTGCCTTACAGCCGGAACTACTATCAGGGACGCTGTTATAGGAAATGAATCAACACCTTCTGACCAGTCAGCATCGAGAATTCAGCAGCTCTGTGAAAATCAGTTAACATCAAATGTCCATTTCTGACAAAACCAAAAACACCACACGCCATGTTCTACTTTTTGACACCCGGGTCTGCTTATATCATGCAGCAAAAGGCTAATCCTGTTGTTTTGATTTCCTGGGTGAGGAATGAGACTGCTAAACCATCCTCTGCCATATTAAGGCTATGTTTGGTGTCGGTATCTGGGCACACAGCCAAACACTGGCCTTATAAGGACCTGGAAAAACGCAAATGCAAGAATCTGGCATGTGAGGGAGATAATGAAGCTCTCAGGATAAGAGGTGGAGAAGAGGGAGAGCCTGTGTGTCCCTTTATGCAGACATTTTAAGGCATCTTTTGAGCCAAAGATATTTACATTCCTCCTGATGATGCATGATGATCAGCTGAAATAGACTTTTGAAGCTACATTTTTCAAAACTGTCCAAGTAAGGAAGCACTCTGACTGGCCCTGGGACTGCATGTTGGATGTGAGTAGTGTGCCATCTAGTGGACATTTATCATTACTACAGCACAGATTCTGCTCAGTCGGCTTCATGCTTTCTGAGTCGCATCTATTAATAAATTATAATCGCGTGCTCATTTGAACAGAGAGGTAAATCATAAAGACTTTCCATCATAATGTTCCGATACCATCATTAAACATGCAGAAATTGTAAAATTAAGTAGATGTAGAAGAAGATTATTATAAAATGCAAATCTCCAGACCACTGTTACAAAATTACTGAAGATTCATTCCCTGCTTGGAAATTCTTAAAGTTTCCCTCTACCTACCTTAATTATTTTATATTATAAGATATATATCTGGCTTAATTTATTCTAAAACTTTTATGACTCTTTTAAATTATCTTTTGTTGTAACATTTTGTTTATCAAATCAGATTTTCAAATACGTGTTACATGTGTCATTATTTAATTTAATTATTCTTTATTATTTTAATTAATTAATTGTTTATTATTAGTGTTTTATTTTATTTCAACCCATGGAGAATATGCTTCATAGCGCATGCGTCAGATTTATAGCGCAATCTGCATGCGCCTTTTTTTTCCCCTGCTGCGCATGCGCACGAGGCGTTTGGGCGGGTCTCAACCGTGATTGGATAAAAAAAATGTCAATCAGGCGACAACAGCAGTTACGAAGCGAAACAGCAGGCACGGTGCTGGAACTTCGCTGTTATCTTTGCATTTACTTTGAGTTTGTTTATTTTTTTGTAATCTAATTGGCTAGTTAAAATGACCGAGCAGTCGTCGCTTCTTCTTAGAAAACAGTTAGCAGGTAATGAAAAAAATATTTTAGTGTTTTTATGTTAATTAGACTTACTTTTCGGGCTCTGCAGCTAGCTAGCTAGGCTATAAACTAGTTATAGAATTAGAAATTGGGAGAAATATTAGATAATTAGCGAAAACATAGCTGTTAAATGATGTTAAACTAAGTTAGCATCTGTTTCATGGCTTGACATGTTCAAATAACTTAAATATAAAACTGTCAAGTGATTTGTTAAGCTAGTTCGGTTTGCTAAAACAGATAAACAGGTCAATAAGATTACAGTGACGTTTCCAGAGATACACATAGTCTTATTTTGATGTTATTAACTTACATCAGGTGAAATATTTATAGTTTAGACAATCCTGAGTATATTTTAGCTCAGGTAGTTAAACGGCTTGCACGCACGATTTAGCTACATTGTCCTAACCACATTGTGGCAAATCCCGCCTCCTGTGCTGCGATTGGCTGTTTGTTGAAGCTCAGGCGCTGTCAGCCAATCAGAGCCAAGCAAGAGGCGGGATTTGTTGGAATACAAGTGAGTGGGGAAATGTTTGTAATCCTAAACCTGTTTATCTTATTTAAAGAAATTTTGCACAAACGAATTACGTTATTATATAGATTTATCAGCTGTTAGACTTTGTGTAGTCAGTAAATTATATCAACTACAAGCTAATGATTTAATGATTGTGTTAATATATCTCACTGTGCCATTGGATTCACACCCATGTGGATGGTAAGATCCATAAGAAGGGCAGATGATCTCTCAATCCTGATTGTTTAAAGGCTGTTCTTCAGCTTTTTGGCTTGTCCTTTGTGGGGTTATTGTCAGAAAATATTGATTTGTTTGTATTTGATCACAGAACTCAATAAGAACCCTGTCGAGGGCTTTTCGGCTGGTCTGATCGACGATGATGATATCTATCAGTGGGAGGTTGTGATCATCGGTCCAGCAGATACGTTGTTGTAAGTAATTGAGTGAGTAAGTAATTCGTACAGATTCACTTCCAGTCATTATGATGGTAGAAAGAACTTCATTCAGTGTTTTAACAGGATTTCTATTTCTCGGTTTTTCTTTTTCCTGGAACAGCGAGGGTGGATTTTTTAAAGCGAACCTCACATTTCCTCATGACTACCCACTCCGTCCTCCAAAGATGAGATTTGTTACAGAAATCTGGCACCCTAATGGTAAGTGCATATGATTAGACTACCTTCAACTGGTCTTGAAGGTAGAGAAAAGCATGCAGGTGTAATTGCACCTAAGACTAAAGTTTAAAACTGATTTATATCTGATTGCTCAAACTACTTCAGGAGCTCTGACATGCATTTTATCTATGATACATGTGTATATACATCTATACAAGACTCATTCAATAACCAAAGCCTTTCTTAATACACTGTCATCATATATGAGTTCCATAATTAGAAAAGCTGGTGTCTTTTTTTAAAAAAAAAAAAAAAAACAGCAAGCAACTTGCATATATTTTGCATATAACTGTTGTGCTCACAGAATTATGTTTTGCACCAATTTCTGTCTGGCATTTTGGAATTTCTTTTGGACCACATGTTTTCTTCCAGCGGCATTTTATGAAGCTTTGCAGTAATGTGTCACTATCATGTGCTTGATGTGATTCTGATCTCACACATTCAGTTGCGAAGAACGGAGACGTCTGCATCTCAATCTTACACGAGCCAGGAGAGGACAGGTTTGGCTACGAGAAGCCTGAAGAGCGCTGGCTGCCGATCCACACCGTCGAGACGATCATGATCAGCGTCATCTCCATGCTAGCCGACCCGAACAGTGACTCGCCGGCCAACGTGGATGCTGCTGTAAGTCCAGATACCAGCACAGGTTAACCACGTTGTGATGTTGTTGTGGAGAGAACTTGGATGATATGCAAGGTTGTGTGTGTTGACAGAAAGAATGGCGAGAGGATCCCAATGGAGAGTTCAAAAGGAAAGTAGCCCGTTGTGTGAGAAAAAGCCAGGAGATGGCATTCGACTAGATCTTCCCTTCACTGTAGTACTCATATAAATGGTAATTCTGTCTGTATACTATCACTGAGTGTTTATATACACACTATATAAACTATATAATCTGATCATGAGTGGTCAGATCTAAGCTGTAATCTCTGCTATCCCAGTATTTGGATTATTCAGTCATAAGTCTTTGTCAGCAGTGGAGGAAGATGCATGTTGAGTCCATTTGATTAAAAATGGAGATGGTTTAAAAGCAGCCTGAAGTGCAAACTGCAACCTGTGACAAAGTTTATATTTAACTATTTAACGTCCGTGTTTCTTTGCTGCCAACTATTCTCAATATTTTTCATCTTCCAACCTTTTTTTAGTTTCATTTGCACTTCTCCATTTTCCTGTCTTCTCTTCCGATAATATTTTGGGGGTGGGTTACGTGACCCAGCGGTAGGTACGTTAAACCATATAAAATGTAATAGAAACATTGAAATGGAGATAATGTGAAACCACAAATATTATTTTTAAATCATTCAGAAGTTCAGAATTTAATAGCTAATAGTTCTAAAGCAACATATTTAAGATAATTTACAACCTTAAATAAAAATTTTTAAAAAAGAGGATTCAGCAGCAATCATGGAATTAAGTAAGCAAAGTTGCTGATATTTAAGCAAAATGGACACTAAAGCTGAGTTTGGTCTGAGGTGTATAATTAAATTTACATCTATTCATTTGGGATGCAAAATACAAGCGATACGTTTCTCTAAAATTTCCCACCAACTGAAAACAAGTGCAAGATAGTTGTAGGATCAGGTGCATCCTTATTGACTGACATTGATTCTTAAATTAAGAAAAAAAAATCAACACCAGTTGTTTGCTTTAACGAGTAATTGTGATGGTTGTAATGGACAAACTGAAATGTTTACAAACTAATTAATGTAGCCTAGGCATAGAGCAGTGCTCTGTTATAATGAGAAGAGAAATGCTTCATGTGAAACGTGAATATTCAGTAGTATGTCACTCCTGTTTCTCCTACATGTGGCTTGACATCTAAAAGGACAAGCTGTAATTTGTCCTTGATATAATCACTAATTACTAATGAAATTTCTTTTCTTCTTTCCCACAGGCAGGAGAGCGTGAAGTACAAGAGATCAGAGATCCATCATTCTGTGTCTGAGACTGAATCACAAGGAAATGGAAATTTTCTCACAGCTGAATCTTCTCTGAATGCGTGGTTAGAAGTATATTTTGTTTGCTTGTGTGTGTGTGTGTGAGAGAGAGAGAGAGACTTATTTATTGTCTGGATCTTGATGAAGTGTAATGCATGACCCTTTTGCTTTTTTTTGCCCCCTGCCTCTGAGCCATCAACTATGTGCAAAGTCACTTATGCAAGTTTCTCAGTTTCACACTCACTGTAGCTATAGAGAACCTCACACCACTACTGTCTCTCACTAAGGAGTTGGTGTGCTCCCTGCTGCCTTAATGTCTCCTCCTGTACAGGAGAGGATTGAATTCAGCGATGCCAGGTCTGTCAGAATCCTCCTGTTTCCTTTGACAAACCAAAAAGAGTATTCATGAAATAGAGAATATTTTTGTGTATAAAATATTCTGTGACTGTAAATATCCTGTATTATAGCCACGTCAATCTGACCATCTGTTTGTGTTTCTCCTCCACTCAAGTTTTATTCAGTCGTGGCTATATGCAGTGTTAAAGCTGTCAGCCGTTTACATGCAACTCACTCAGTAATATTAGTTTTTAAATCTTTTGTCCATTTCTCCTAATTTACCTTATTATTTCTCAATAAAAGCATTTTGTCTTAAGTCTAAAAGATTGTTGTGTGTGTTCTCTCATCACTTAATTTATGCTTTGAATTTGTGGAACAGAAAGGTTAATTTGATTTAACATTTCTGGTTCTTGTTCTCATATTTTACTCTCCTCAGGTGCATCATGTTTTCCCAACAGAAACAATAAAATATTTGTGGCTAAGGAACAACATCAACAACTAGAATCATCATTTACACACATTTATCCCAAATAAGAAGAATAAAAACCCTTTCCGTGCAGAAAATGTTCCAAGTATTTGTACACAAGTATAGAATAAACCGTTTTTATTTTTCAGCTTTTATTTGATTACCTTGTGTTGCACATACATGAAGTATGATGGCAGGAAATCCAATGTACAGTATAAAATTAAATCTGGTATCCAATGGAAGTAAACCCAAATAAAAAAAAAAAAAGGAAAACAACCAAATGCAGAATCCCACCCACGTTCCACATGGATGACTGAGAAGATCCCAGTTGCCTCTTACTGACCAGGAGCAGACAGACTCTTGTTCATGAACTGTTTCTTTACAAAGCACACCCACCACTGTGGGGGAAAAAAAAAAAAAAAAATTGGTGATAAGCATACTGTGGTTTTATAACATTGACTTCCATTTTATGTGGGGTTGACATTAATGTGTGATGGTCATAGTGTGACATTTTCTACTATATATAGTTCTGAGAACTACTGAAATATGCATCGTAGACATCCCGGCATCTGGTATTTGATTACAAGATGAATTGATTACGCTTATGTCTGCTTCACAACAGCACATAGTTATCCAAAAACCTGATCAAATTGTGTTTTTTTTGTGTGAAGAAATCAACCTTAGCTAGCAGGTTTCTAGCCATCTTCAGATGATCTGTACAGGATGATAATTTTCAGGTAGTCTAATAGAACTTATGCTTTCATTGTTAACAACAAAAAGACGGCTTACACTCAGCTGTCACTGTTTTAGGTACATCTACTTTATATACACTCTTATTTTCGATTCTTCATACACCCACCACTGAGGTCACTTCGCATTTATAGAATTACTGACCATAGCCCATGTGTACCTAGAACCACCGCTGAGCAGATATTATTTTGGTGGTGTATATTCTCAGCACAGCAGTGTCACTGGCATCGTAGCGTGTGGTGCCAGTATCAGGTATAAGTGGTGGACATTTAACCAGTGGTTCATGGAAAAATAAAGAAATATAGTCTCCAGCTATAATACTTACAGGTTGGACCTACAAGGAAGGTGTTGCAGAATAAAGTGCAGTGAACACATTGTTGAAATACCCCGGCAGCACTGCTGTACCTGATATTATGTGAGTACTGATACAAGTATATCAGCTCCGGTTCTACGGTGGACTACAGTCAGTACCTGTACACTTATAAAGTGTCCTATATGCTGGCTGTAAATGATAAACTGGCCAGTAAGAGAAGATATAAAGTAGGTGTACCTAATAAAGTGGAAACTTAGTGTACAGCATCTTTTTAGCTGTTAACAAACATATGTTGAAATTCAGCTGACGCTTTATCTTCATCTTTATGTTAGATTTGCTTTATAAAAAAAAAAAGTCAGTGAACATAGATTATAATCTATCTGTACTTAATAAACCGTCTTACCTTGCTTGGCTTGTCTGTCTGTGGGTCGAACACTTTGTCACACAGTCTCAGGCCTGTTTCCTGACGAATCTGCTGCAGGTAAGCCCTCATAGTCTCTGCGCAGGACACAAGAACAAACACCGGCTCAACACCACAAAGGGAGTAGAGACTGATAAGTTTACAGGTCAAAGCACTGTGTAAAGCTACAGCTGTACGATGCTGGAGGCGTCACCCATAATCCTGCGTTCGGTCCAAATGTAAACATGCTCAGATTTAATTCTCTAAAGAACATACGGTATTTATAAATCATATACTTAAACTACAGAAATCGTTCCCAGGTCATTCTGAACTTGTACTATATTTCCTCACTCTTGTGTACACAGGCACGTTTAACACGACCCCCCATCACAGGAATGGCATTTGGAGCTTTTAGAGCTTTTACATTGTATTTGGATTGCTTAGAATAACTGTGATGATTGCTGATGATTGTGATGAGAATGTGTTGCTATTAAATTTAAAAACCTGGTAAAGCATCAACCTTTTCATAAAACAGTATATACAACATATCACCAAAAGTTTTTGAACACCATCTATTTTAAATGACCTCATCATAATACTTCATAATCAAGAAATGTTTATTATTAAATGTTTAGTTTAGTACTTAATACAGCACTCTTCTGGAGTTCCATTACTTAAGAAGTTCCACACAGATTTCGTTTTTCTTATTCATCTGCTATTCAGTATCGTTCTGCCAGGCAAAATTAGTGAATAAACTGTAATAAAGCTTATTAAAAGGTGAATTAAAAAAAAAAAAAAACATTGACTGGAAGTGTGTATACTGAAGTCTGAATTATTGTGATTGAGGAGTAATGAAGCTGTTTGCGGCGTACCTTCCTCCTGTCTGCTGGTAGGTTTAACGTACATGGCGTTGAGAGGGAATCCCGGCTCTCCTGGGATGGGGAAGTTGGTGATTCCCAGCGTGTACATCTCCTTCTCTCCTTGGCCTTTTGAGCTGCACTGTGGATCAAACACAAGGATGGGTTCAAAACACATGACGGTAGGAGATACTGAAGTCCAATTTTATGGAAAACTCTGCTGAACTATGAATATATAAAACCACCAAGGGCTATAAACTTTATTTAACAAATATCTCCAATGTCTGCTTTTTGTCAGTTGAGCTACATAAGTTATGCAAGTTCATTTTTAAATCAGTCATTTTGTAAAATAGTAGTGATAGTCTGGATTGAAAGATTCAAGTTGAGTTTGGAAATAAATATGGATTTAAAAAAAAAACAAAAAACAAACAAACAAAAAAAAAAAAACGTAATTTTTAAATGAAGTTTTCTCTAAGGATGTTTATTTAGTGTCAGCATTTTGTAGGTAAAAAGTTTTCCACCATGCAAGTCTTCAGGAACAATGCAGTTTATGCTTTGTAACATGACGATCTGCGTTTTTTGTTTTATCTTTTGTCTTTAGTGAGGAACTGAATATTTATAGCTGCTGTACATTAACATTAAATGTAACTATAAAAGGATAAAAAGTACGACATGTTCTTTCATAAACAAACTGTTGTTAATGTTGGCAAATTGCTGCGGTATAAAAGGAATAAAAACACTTAAAAAGCCATGATTTTGTTGGAAAATAATCAACATCGTGGTGGTAACAGTAACTCCGTTTCATCGTTGATTATTTTGCTATAACAGCACACCCCGAAGTGTTTTGTTCCTTACATAAGTGACACACACTCACCTTCTGCAGCTTCTTGAGGCATTCAGAGATGTACAGAGTGACGTAGATCAACGTTCGGTCTGCCTCGTTCTAATAAACAGTGTGAGGCAAATTAAAATCGGTCCAAGAAACAATCACAACATGATTAAGTTGAAAGTCAAGACTACCTACGATCAGTTCTAAGCAGAAAGCAGAAAAAAAGAACAAATATTCTGGAAATATACTGGAAATGAGTGACGGTGAAACAGAAATGTACAGCCAGAGGCGGCTGAGACTGACATGCACGTTGAGGCATGCATGCATTTTTTTTCCTGTCCTCTCTCACTTCCTGGGTTTGTTATGCTTTTTTTTTTCATCTCGCCTTACCTTAATTTCATAATTCTTGAAGAAAACATTGGCTTTAAAATAGTAGATGGCCTCATCGATGATGTCTGTGTCTTTGGCTGAAAGAGGAAAGAGAAAAACGGAAACAGGAACATTATGTACAGCTGACGAGTCTGAGATGTGACAGGTTGAAGACCATTTAAGGAAGAAATGCCACAGCTCTTAGAAAACATACATAAAACCGATATAAAACATAAATTCACAGCTTCCATTTTTAGAAATATGGAAAAAATAGCTTACTTTCTTTTGGAGCAGGGCCTTTAAACTGTGTTTTGAGGGGCAACAGTGCCATATTTCCCACCAGTTTGGTGTCTGAATCCATTAGACTGGAATGATAAGCCTGAAAATGAAAAGAACAAACAATGCAATAGAAGATTTAATAAAATTTCAATTTTTAATTTCTGCACATCTTTAGTGATATGAATATTTACAAACCAATGCAAAGCAAGCTTTATAGCACTGAATTTCTAAGATACTGCATTACAGATATGCACCACTATTCCTTTAAAAAAACAAACCACAGTATTTAAAACTTATAAATCAGCTTCAGAATCATATTAAAGTTAATAAGAATGAATCTAAAGGTGTATAAGATGGCTGGCTAACCATGTAGCTGGCTAATATAGCAAGCTCGCTAGCTAAAGGCTGCTAGACTCTCATTTTAAAAGCCTTTAAAGACACATTTCCTGTCATATATATAAAAAGAGGCGAGTTTAAATGTTTTAAACAAGTTTGCTTACCGGCATTTTTAAAACGTTTTCTGGTTTTGGAAGGAAATCGGTTAATGTCACAGCACTGAAAAATGCCGCTTCCGCTGTCCCACCCAACACAGCGATACCGGAAGTAGCTGGATAGTAAATTCCAGTGCAGTTACACTTGATGTCCACAAGGGGGCAGGAAAGTCAATAAAAAAATAATCATGTTTGAGAGTTTAATTCCAGGCTTCTGTGTTTTATTTTCACTTCCAAGGCACTCAGTGTTGCTCAGACGCCATCATTTAAAACATATATAAAATATAACAGAATTTTGACACTGATTTTCTTTTACAAATTAAACAACATTTTGTTTATATTGATACTAATGGAACAGGTATATATGTGCATGACATCCTGTGATTTAAATAGATTTTAACAGTATTTAAGGTTGCACAGATGTTAGCACAGCTGCAGGGACTAAATGAGTGTGTGAAGGGGTGTGTGTGGTGATCTGCAACAGACTGCCATCCCATCAAGGATGTATTCCCACCTCACACCCAGAGCTCCAGGGATAGCCTCTGGATCCACCATTACGAGAATTGTAATGCTACGAGTTTAATTTCTGAGCATCAGGACCTGAGAAATATTCCACCTTGTAACTCATTAATTCATCTTCAGTAACCTCTTTATCTCATTCAGGTTAGTGGTTGATCTGGAGTCTGTCCTGGAAATACTGGGTGTGATTTGGGAATACACTCTGGTTGGGACGCCAGTCCGTCACCATGAACACACTGATTCACTCCTAGAGGCAACGGAGAGTCGCCAGTTCACTTACCAGAATGTTTTTCTGGAGGTGGGAAGAAACTAGAGAACCTGGAGGGAACCTTCAGCTTACTGCTAGAACCCACCATTCACCTGAAAAGTTTTTTTTTTTTTTTTACAATACAACTATGACACATGGTTTGGAACACACACACACACACACACACACACACACACACACACACACATCCGCTTTCTCACTTTTATTGAAAAAATATTTAACATTACAACTTATACAATGTAGCAAGCTATGTTTATACCCAGTATATGAGCAATGAGCATAGATAAAAGATGTATGCATAAAAGAATTATGCAGTCTGACAAAAAAGTGAAAATAATTCTTGAATATTCTCTCTTCACACCCAGGCGCTTTCTGAAGTGTTGTTCACTTGTAGGTTTGGATTTCCACAGCAGTAAGCAGCTGAGTGCATTACAAATATCTGTTCCCTTCAGCCTCTCAGGTGGTCACGCGGCCGTGGGGTTTAGGAATCCACTCTGTCTTGGAAATACTCATCATAATTCTGGTTGCCAGGTTCCTCATCATCCTCCTGGGAAAAAAAAAAAAAAGTGATAATATGGTGGAAAAAATGACAATATAGATTGTGAAGAAAATTGTATACAAAGCAATGTTAATGACAAGACAGAATCATCTAATACTCATCTATTATAATAGATAATATATAACCAAGGTATAATACATAATCAATATAATACATAATCAAGATACCAAGATATACACTATACAGTGACTCATTAAAAAACAAAAAAAATAAACAAACAAAAAAAAAAAAACAATTATTACCCCATGGCCAAGGAATTCCCATCGTGCAGCACGAGTGTACATCCATTTAAACATGATGAAACGTTATTTGCTGCTTTATCTTACATATTTTTATATATTTTCGTAAGAAGGTTTGTTTTCGTTGTGTTTTGTTTTTAGCCTTCATTTTGTGTTATTAGATTTTGTTTTGTGCATTAAAGATTTCGTTTTTGTGTTTTTGGATTCCGACATTCTGTACAATTCCGTGTTTTGTTTTGTATTCTTGGGTTTTCAAAATGTTTGTCATGATGTAGTAATTTTGAAATGTTGCACATTCCTTAGACACCATAAAACCATTCTCTTAAGCATTCTTAATGACCAAGAATTAGAAAGAACAAATTTTAATGAGTATTCACTCATATATTGGCATTTGGGACACAGCCATTACCAGTCATACCATTCTGCTGAGTTTATATATCCACTCATCAGCACGTCTTAAGAGTTTCTCAATGTCAAACACATCCTGACTTTAAAAAACTTATTCCTGTGTGTTGGACTAGGACTACAACTCTAAGTTTTTTATGACCTATTTGTCTGATTATACGCAGCACTATATGGCCTACCTTCGGCTCCTTAAACTCCAGATCCTCGCCGTACTGGATGGAGAAGTCAATGTGCTGGAGAACAATGCTGATGCCTTCGTCATCAGTGCGGTCAAAGGGCAGGAAACGCACCATGCTGTAGTCATCAATCTAAAGAAAACAGCACGTCTGATCCATCTGAATATAGTTCACCAAATTTTATGTAACATTTACAAATTTCTTTAAATAACTAATTTTAATTTTAAAATTACAAAGTTTTGGCACCCCGAATTACTTATTTGCATCTGTGAGTCTTTCCATCACTACTTATTCCTACTTCGTAATAGCAGACTTACCAAACCACAGATTGCTTTGGTGAGTTTCATGAATTTTTTGCTCCTCAGCATGACAGAGCTGTCCTCCATCATCGAATACATATCCGGATCTAGATACCTGCAGTAAATATACATACATCACCTCTCTGTTTGCATTACACTATATTCCACAACGCATACATTAATAATAAAAATTTACTTTCTGTTAACCCTCACTTACTTCTCGATCTCTTTCTTAGCCTTAGGACTCAGCAGGTCCATTTTGGTCATGATGTTGACCTGAGGGATTTCTAGCGCCACCATGGCACTCAAGGCTGCCATTACACCAGAAATGAACTGGAAAACAGAGTATTTAGCGAGATTAATTTCTGGCAAGGTCACACATCCACGTTTACTCTGTGAGGAAGATTAAGCCAAGTCGAAAGACAATCTTCTAAAATAAGAGAATGAACACAGGACTAACATCTCAAGACCTCTATTACCTTGAAGCTCTCCACCATAAATTGAGAATCAACTAAAAAGACGCCACACACACGAAACTCCCACTGCTGGAGCTGCTCGACTAACTGCTTCATGACTGGAAGATGAGTGTATAGCTCAATCTGACCTGAAATGAGAAATAAGAATATGAATAACGTGGTTTCACTCCAGTGAACTGGCCATTTATTCATCGTGGCTTGTTAACCAACTCTGAAGAATTTCTTTACTGTTTGAATTTCCTCTTTACTGTATGACTTCCAACATTTTACTTAAGTGTTCAATGCTCTTAATTGTAATTAAATAACTAGTTAATAACCTGGGCAGTCGAAAAGTATGTAGTCATCCTCAACGTGCCCAAGACTTTCTTCCAGCCAGCTGAAGTTATTGGCGAAGTACTCCATGCAGAAAACCAAGCCTCCATTCGGGCCGAACCTCAGCGAGTCATCCTCCATCACATCATCCACCTGGATCAACTCTCGGATATCTGTTAATTTAAGGAAAATGAAATGGCAGAATAATCATTCAACCTGCCATAATTTCCTCATAAATTTGTATTTGTTTATTTTTAATTTAAGGGTTTAACTCAGTCACGGTATTAGACTCAGGGCATTTTCATTCTTGAGCTTTTTATATATAAAAAGTGTTTCAACCCAAGTGAAGGTCCAGAAAACCATCTCTGGTAGACCTGGAAATGCTGGTGTGGGTTTCACTCGGCTACGCATGTCTAAAAGCGATTCAATCCTGAATAATTTTTGTATATACAGTCAACCAGAATTATTGGCACCCTTGGTAAAGATGGGCAAATTAAGATTAATTTGGAAATCATTTTTTGGTTAATGACCCATCAATTTGAGAGAACCTTTAATCAAAGTGAATTCATTCGAAAAACATATAACAAAAACTTTACTGAAAAAATATTACATGACAGAATTATTGGCACTCCTGCTACTAGTACTTTCTCCAACCTCCCTTTGCCAATCCTATAACATGTTATACAGAGGAATCTGAGACAACTCCTCAATACACCGAGTACAAGCATTCACACAAACCACAGAGTGAGTGACAAGTGAAAGTAAATAAATGCTAAATAAATAATTATTAGATGAATGAAATAAGCAATAATAGGAACAATGCAGTGACACACATATTATATGCCATTTTGCGAAAAAGATTTTTGGATGCAAATCAGAAGCGAGGTATCAATCACACAATTAATTCCTGAGTCAAAAAGGAATTTGTCGAAGATTAGACTCTTTGGCCAAGTGTATGGATGCCCCTAGTCCACAAATCCAGAATCAGGTACATTTTAGTGATATTTCTAATTATCCAACTTGATAAACTTACTCAATTTACTAGTTAATGAACAGACTCAGTATATTTGCCACACATGGCCAGATTTCGACTCTCCTGCTCTACCGATTGCTCTCACCTGCCATGACCGGATAATTAAAGTGCTCTGCAGCTGGATCGAGGTTTACGACCTGTATGGAGCGGTTTATGGCTTCAGCGTGCTGGATCATGGTGGAGCAGTATGTACTCTGCAAAAATATAAAATAGTGCACAATTAAAGAGTGTACGTATTGTTGTGTCCTGTCCTTTTATGTAGGACAAAATAAACAAAAGAAATGAAATAGCACAGAACAGCCCATTTTTATCCTGCTTTTACTACAATTAGGTAGCGGTACAATTTTTATTGACTATACTACAACGCTTATTATTTATTTATTTTACAGATACAGCCATCTGACCTGCCTAAAGGCTTTAAGGAAATGGTCTGGCCATGCTTAGTGGTTTTTACACACACACATATAAACTTAAATATCAGTTAGGGATGGCAATTAAGCAAGGAATAAAACACTTTTGTGGAGTGGCGTTATAGGAAAATAATCAACGACAGGGCTACTGTTGCCACCTGCAGCTTATTATGTTCCTATAACAGCATGCCCCAGAGTGTTTTATTTCTCTTATACCACAGCAATTCACCAATGATTACAATTTTTAATTAATTAATGAAGGACACAGCATACTTTTCATCCATTTATAGTTACATTTAATATTGTGGAACACCCGGAAAAGACAGTTCCTGTTATTACTTATGTTATAGCAGCTATAAATGATTTTTATATGCTCTCTTGAAGTTAATGAAATCCAGCTTGTCATGTTACTGACAAAATGTTAAGTGCAAAGACATGAAGACTTACTGATGGTTACAACGCACTAACACTGGAGACACTCCTTCCTTAAATGTTAATGAAGTATTTCTTTACAGAAAGCTTCATAAGAACAATTATACATTTAAGTTTTTTAATTATGCAGACTATCATTGGGAGGTTGCAAGTTATCAGGGTATCAGGCATTTGCATCGTCCACCAGTAGCTTTTTTACATTAGTTCTATACTGACTGTAATCATGTACAAAATAGTGAAATTAAAAAGAAAAACTAAAAATTAGAGTGGCTGAATAAAAAAGCAATAGATATATAACAAATAAAAGCAATTATTTCAGTAAAAATGATGTTATTATCTGTTGGAGAAGTAATTCAGTGAACTTGTACCTTGCCGCTTCCAGCAGGTCCCATTACAAGCTGTGCATAGCGAGGCATTTTCTCACTCTTTCACCCCCAAAATTATAATTTATAATATCTAACCTTGTTCTATTGCACTATTTAAAAGTAAATAACCGCCGAAATGTTTATCATCTTACAAATAACGCACACACAATCTGTCGCACGGCTTCCATGCTGCTTTCAGTCAACAACACCCTGTGACATGGGTTAAATCCCAAACAGCTTCATAGGAAACTTATCTAGTGCACTATATAGGGCTTTAGACGCCATTACGTCCTTCTCTGTGAAGTGCGCTAGTACAGGAAGTAGCGAGTCATTTGGAATTCAAGCACTGATGGCTCTACGGAAAGCGAGAGGGGTCAAAAAAAAGGCGTATGTGTACATTGTGCATGTAAAGCGTAACGTAATCAGCTGTAAGACGTTTGTAGGGTACGAGTTCAGAGGACGTTATTTAACGAAGCTTAAAAAAGAGACAAGAAAAAGGGAAAAGTTAGTAGAAAACCTCAGATATGAGCTATGAATTCTTCTCCAACATCAAGGTAGGTTACTGTTAGTGTAATGAATCTACCTTCTAATGAATTAATACCTGTGTCTATTCCATCAGTTATTAAAAAACTAATACAGATTTCATTCAAATTATACCAGATTACATGACTCATATTTTAGTAATGTAAGCCCAAAAGGTTTGTTGTTTTCACTGAATGCAGTAAACATGATGTATAGAGGACTGCACTAATTATTAAGGAATTATTAAGAATTATTCTTATTATTATTCTTATTATTCTTCTTTTTATTATTATTATTGTTATTATTATTAATTTATTCTCTGCTGTCAACAGGTCATCAGGATTCACTCATACCATACAATTAAGTAAGTTTGACCAAGTTCTATCATTGTGTCTAAAAGTTTAGCCTTGTAAAAGGGGAAATGAGTCAGAATCTGAAAATTATCAGTCAATAAAGAAGATCAAGTTTTCCTGTGTTTGTTCTATGCCTACTAATTGTATAATTTTGAATATTTATTATTATTTAGGCATTTTCTGTGGAAGGTTTCTTATTTTACTCTCATTCTATAAGGTCTTTGTATATGTACACCTCAGTCAGGGTTGCCAGATTGGGAGCACAAATGCCACACAGTTGGCTATTATAGCATTTATTCTTTGGTCCAGCTGAAACAGTGGATGCAATCTGGCAACCCTGATGTATATAAGAAACCAGACCTGTCCATGTAAAGGATGCTTTAACTTCAGGAGAGAAACAGCAGAGTGTCTCTCGGAACCCGATATGTTTCTTTTCTAGGAGTAGAGTGGTGTATGTTATCTCTGGAAACCCAGAGAAACGTTACACCTACTATACAGTCTGACTGCATAAAAAGTGACCTCATACCATGCAAAAGTTATTATAATTTAAACAAACAAGCATGACTTACTAGTTGCTTAGTTCATGATGAAACAAGTGGTTTATTGTTTGCGTAGACTTCAAGAACCCAGAATATGGACTTAAGAACCTCCGACAGAGAACAGGACCTTTGCAGCCTCAGCACTTCAACACTATTGACATTCCTAAAGCGATGCTCACAGCTCCATTCTTACAGGTTTTTCATTAAAACTTCATCAGCTGCATGTTTTTCCAGGCACAGCTCATACATAAATATTGGGTGAATGAAAAATATCCAGTGATGATCTTAAGTTCACTGCTGAAAATGGTTTTAGTCTTGTTTTATGATGGAATCCTTTAAAAGTTGAAGGAGGAAAAAAAAGTCACTGAAGTGCAATTAGTATTAAACATAATGTGCACATATTATTGCATCATAAAGTACAAAAGCCAATCATGTTCCAGTATGCAAATGAGGGCCAAACTACACTCATTTAACAGGAAAAGTTGATGGGATTGTAGAGTTGAGTCCCACATCAATGAATTTAGTATTCAACATGTTGGTGTGGTGTTATAGGAAAACAATCAACAATGGGGTGGTATGATGCAGCTAGACTCGAAATGACATTACTGTCACCACTTCTAAGGTGATTACTTTCCAATAACAGCACTTCCTGAAGTGTTTTATTCCTCTTATACCACAGCAATTTGTCATCACTCACAATTTTTATTTAATAATTATATTTAATAAAAATTGTACGTTTTATCCGTTTATAGTTAGATTTAATGTTGTGGAATGTGCACAAAACAAGTTAGTTACTGATGTCATTTATGTTATCCATATATTTTATATACAATACACTTGGTCCTCACCAGTCTCTCTTTCTTTATTTCTCTTGAAGTTATGAACATACCTCCTGACCAATCAGAATCAAGAATTGTGTATAATGCAAAAAAGAAATGGATGGTCTTTGACAAGTGGTTTGTTTGTGTGATTTGATTTAATTGAAATAAAATGATGTAAATATTTCTGTTTCAGTACTCAGCCTTGACGCCAGGTCAGAAGCGCTATTTGTGTAGCATATGTGAAGCGTACAGCGAGGCTCACATGCGAACGCTGATGCAGCAACACTACCTGAACGTGCTTCACAGATCTATCAGAACAGGTGCATCTTCAGAACAATCGCCTAATATTTCAACACTGATTTTACTTCAATACAGTGCTTAGTTCAGAAAGAACAGGTATGACATATGAAATCAAATCCTGGCACTTTAGGCAACTTCATCACTAACACACAACTGAGAAAGTCTCCACCAGACCTGGATTACAGCTCAACACAACAAAAGGAGAGATCTGATGGAAAGGCAAAAGGACAAAAAGACAAAAGTAGAAGCAAAGAGATGACTGTTTTTCCTAAAATCAACAGACAGCAAAAAAGGTGATAATTCATATTTTACATTAATAATTAAGTTAGCAGGTCCATTTTGTTTATTTATTATGTTTCAAATACAGTTTTCCCTCCAGGTCTCCAGAATCAATCCTAAAAAAATCAGGGCCAAGACTGAAAAAGGAAAATCATGGCTTAATATAAAGAGGTAATATATATATGGGACAAACCTTTGAAAAATGTTAATCCCTTAAAATCACAGGACCTCTTGGCGGGTCCAGAGTTTTATTCCTCATGCTTGTAATTGCAATCCTTTCCTTTTAGTTACATTGTAGTTACTGAGTAATATGCTATATAAGATAAATAACAGAATCATTAGAGATATGCAGTACGCATAATGTAAAATTGAGACCATCGCTTTAACTGTTGCTTTATATTGCTATATCAAAAAAACACAATCTGAATTTTTGTTTTCAGAAAACATCCAGAGGAAGGCAATAAAGGTATAAAGAATGGACAGAGGATAATTCTCTGCTTTCTGATATTAACCCCCTTCAGTCCTTTCCCCTTCAGTGAATTGGCTTTTCTGCCAAGTTATATATATATATATATATATATATATATATATATATATATATATATATATATATATATATATATATGCGTTTGTACTGAATAACGCTTTATTCCTGTATCCCCATAGCAAGGGGTCATAAATCATAAATGCAGCATTTCATCTCAGACATTCACTTTTGTGATGAGGTCGCAGATAAGATTTCCTTCTGATGATTCTTCCATGCAGATCATGTTTGTGGCAGGCTTCAAAACTAAACAGATGTTGGCACCTCTGCGTTATGTTGTGTGTTTCGTGATGGGGATTAGAAAGTTCTTGGTGCAACAACATCATGCTAACGCATATCATCTGAACAACACTGTTCTCAGCATTTAACCCCGAAAGATGTTCCTGCTTTCGCAGTTAGTGGGTTTTTAATATAAGGAAAATGGAAGTTACATTTAAACGGCTCAAGACTAATACACCACATGTTTTTTTTTATTGTATGAAATATTTCACAGGGTTTGTATCAAGGCCTTGGAATTGATAATAATAGCTTTGAAGAGTCAATATGACATATCTTTAACATAAAACATGGAGCGATTAGTCACTAACATTATGCAAATAATACAACATTATTGCATTCTTAACATTTTGCTGATAAAGAGAACACAAGCGATTGCTGATGACATATAAACAATGTTGTACACTTCAGTAAAATATCTGAGCGTTAATGTACAGCATCTGCAATAGGCCGAGACTCCGGGCTGTAGTCGAGGAGGGAATAAGAGGAAACATCTTAGAAGAGGACAACCAATTTTCCTTGATGGTCTTTACGACTTCTTGTATTCGATTCTCTCAACTTTAACGTCATCACCGATGAGCTGGTAAACGTACGTGACAACCGTAGACGCTTGGATGTCCATCAGAACAAAGGATGGTATGATGTTGCTGTGAAGAGAGACAAGTAACAAAAATATGATTATCGTTAGTCATAACACAAACCAAAGAGGGTGAGCTGGGCAGCTCTGTTCTGGCTGAGGGCGGAGCTTATTTCTGGGCCTGAAAAATCTAAACAGAAGCCTGAAATCAAAATTCCAAAGCAATTGCGGACCAAATCATAATTATTTTCCCTTCAGATATCCCCAGAATTATATGATTTTATAGGTCTACCAACATTTACAAACAAACCTTACAAACAGCACCTTTAAGAGAAAAAAATAAACATTACATTACAGAGGTGTCATGAAGGAGGTGTGTATCAGTGCTGTACCTCTCCAGTGCATTGTAAGCCCCTGTGGCTGAACCGGGGTTGATGTAAAATTTGTTCTCGTTCTCGAAGGCCTCAAACTTGTGTGTGTGGCCTGAGATGAGAATATCCACATCCAGCTGCCTCTGGAGAAGTGCGAGGCTGGCCATGTCGCCCCATGGGATCACCTGGTGCCCGTGGATCAGCCCGATCTTAAACTGGCCCACAGTCACCACCTTCTGCTCGGGGTAATTCAGATTCTGTGGCAAAAAAAACGATGATGATGCTTCAAATAATGTTTTAACGTCTCTATAATGTATTATACTAAAAAAAGAAAACGCCACCTCATCAAAGTCTCCTCTGACGATGTGCACATCTCCAGCCAGTGTCTTCAGGTAGTCGTAGCTCTCCTTCGTACAGAGGTTGCCCGTGCAAAGAATGTGCTGAATCTTGCCTGGCACCAGCAGCTTCTTAAACTTTGCTGGTAGAGTGTTGCATCGGTGAGGAATGTGCAGGTCACCTAATACAAGGACCAACTGGAGATATATGATAAACAGAGAGTTAGAGTGTCACCTCAGATTAGTTATGAGTAAGAGATTAGATTAAAAACAAAGCTAATGGATTGTAATGGACTTGAACTTTTATATTGTTTTTCACATTTATATTAATCACCAGTACCAAGTGTGACAAGGAGCTAAAATCTAACTTTGTGCCAATTCAGATCTATGTGTGTCTATGGGATTCAATTACTCTAGGCTTTCAAACTTCATAGTAAAGTGTTTCATAGTATTACTTCATACTAATAGTTTACCAAAAAATACAATTTATTGAACTGTCTTCCAAGATCAACCATTCTTCTGTAACTTTCTACTGGAGCGATGATGCTAATGTAGCCAACAAGTTAGGAAATACTTTTTATAGCTACCAAATTATCATTGTGTAAGCTCATTCATTCAGTCATTCATTCATCTAACTTTGGTACCCTGGTCAGGCTTACGGTCGCTCCGTATGAAGAATGTTAAGTGCCAGAGAGAAACGCAATCACACCAGGGAAAAAGTAATGCATTTCAGTAGTGATGTGGAGAAAACATTCCACACTGAAAATGTATGTCGCTTGATCTCTTCAGTGAAAAACAATCAGTAGGGTTTTATTTTTTTGAGAATTAAATGTTGACCTTGTGTCAGAAGTGAATGTGAATTCTTCAGTACATTGCACTTCACTTTCATCAGTGCGATGCAGTCGTGACACACTGAAATGCTTTCAGTGTCCAATCACAGCCCTAAGTGAGCCCTAAGACCGAAAGCAGAAAAAAATAAGAGTCTAGAGATCACTAATAGATGAGAGGAAGGGGCGGGGCTTCCAGGGTGTTCGTTCAAAACACCTGCGCAGCTCGCAATCATTCTAGATGATTCTGTTGGCTCAGCCGCTGTTTTTATTGGGGGACAAAATTTTAACATATTTTTGAGTGGTAGTGTAGTCCAAGGTCAAAATGCGGAGCTCCTACACAAAATACGTAAAGGTTTTCAGGTTTGCAGCTGTATCTTCGAACCTTTAGGCCACACCTCCTACCGGAGTCTGAGATGAAGAAAAAGAAGAAGAAGAAAGCGATTCAGCTCCGATTGTTTTTTTTTTTTATTATCTCTATGACATCCATTCGTCCATTTTTATAGATATCAGTGTGTGATCCAGGGTTAGACACCACATACACAACACATGAGCTTTCCTCACTTGTTCGCTACATTACTTTCGTTGCTCCAGTACAAAACTAAACAGGAAACACTTCAAAAAGAAACATTTCCTGGCTGGATCAGCTTCATTCTATTAAATTATTGCTCTCGAGTCCAATAAAAATTCACTTCCTGGCTCATATATAAAAAAGATAAACATACAACGGTGTAGATTTTGAGAAAATTCACACAAACACTTTTCATTTACCAACAAAACCACACATTAACTGAGAGGATGTTACCAAGCATGTCCCAGAACATCTTTACTTGTGTTTCCTACACAAAGCAGAGGTCAGACTAGATCCAACAGCCTCATAGAGTGCAGCGTTACTACAGCCGTCACCATTAGTCTGCAATAGAAGCCTCGGTAAAGCAGGGTGGAGGGAGTGGAGGGGCACTTACTCTGTGACCAGCCTGAGCACAAGGCAGTTGATTGGAGACAGGATGGGAGACAGTGCATGAGGAAGAGGAGGAGGAGGAGGAGCAGGAGGAGGAGTGGGGGGACATCGAGAGATCAAAATGGTGCATAATCACAAATAAAGGAACACAAACAATACAAGATGGTGTGAGACAGAAGGAAACTGAAATACCAAATGAATATCAAGTGAATAATTCAAACATAAATGAGATGTTAGTTGATAATGGATAATTGAAGGTTAGCAGTGTGGGGTTAGTGGGAAACTTTGGTGCTAAATGATTTTGTTTTTTTAGTCAAAATGAGCTGAAGGTACACCACAACCCATGACAGGTGGTTTAGGAAAGTGAAATGGTTTAAATCTAAAGAAGAGATGTTAAAGTAAGAGGAACATGTACCAGTACTGCTAAATTTAGGGGTCTAATTTGATAAACTGAGAAACCTGAACAAATAAAAAGCTATCACTTTATGACAGGTTGCTCTGATTGTTTTAAGGAAAGACGCACCGAGTTTCACTATCAGGCTTGATAACTCTGAGGAAATCACTATCACACTATGACCTGCATATAAATCTTTATAATTAACATGAACTTAATACTGCTTAGACTGCAATGCAGCTATACAACACGTGACAGCAGAGATGGGAAACCTGAAGCTTCGGAAGCTGATCTGTTTGAGCAGAGTGTACCGATGAAGCCATACGAAAGCTGAACAGACTCTAAGTAGAGACGAAGTGAGGATGCTACTATCAACGCAGTCAAGAGGCATTGTGGGTAATGTAGGAAAGTGAAAACAGACCAACATGTCCAGGAAAGAAGTTTATTCAGCTCGACTGGCTTCCTGTCCAGCAAAGAGTTCACTATAAAAGTCTACGTTCAAAGCCATTCATAATCTGGCTCCTTCCTTCCTTTCAGATCTTCTCCATCCTTATATCCCCGCCTGTTCTCCACGATCTTCCTCAGCTGCTCTCTTCATGGTTCATGGTTCCAGCTTTTAAACTCAGCTTTCAGTTGCTCCACAAATGGACTCCATTTCACACTTCAAATCCCAGATTAAAACATTATACATTAACTGATGAGTTATGGGTTAATTATAATTAACTCAACTGTATTATTGCTGTATCTATTTTTAATTTTGTATATCTCTTTTAACTATGCTGCTCTTATTGTATGTTGTTTTTCTCATGGTACTTTAAGGTGTCCTTGAGTTTATGAAAGGCGCCAACAAATAACCTGTATTATTATTATTATTATTATTATTATTATTAATACTAATATTAAAGTTCCAAAGTAAATCTTGGATGCCTGTGAAGATAATATAAAGATAAATTAATTATAAAGATGAATATGCAAGTCATTCAGGGTGGATTTTCCTTTGGGAAAGTTATGTTAGATCCTCTTTTTGACTCCAGTGTCCAACTAAACAGTTTAGTGTTGTCTAGTATTAGGAAAATAGTATTGTGTATAAGAAGGAGTAAAATATTTCAGAAATCATTTTGGGAAATCCAATAGTTTTCAGGCCAATCTGTTCCAGATCTTGACACTCTTGACACTAAATGGGTGGCCAGATAAACAAAAATCAAAACCCTGAATGATAACCTGAATGATCTAATGAAATAACTGAGCATGAGATCATGTTAGCCGGAGTTAGCTAAGTATTTGGGAGTGAGGATCTTTTTTCAAAATATTTGAGTCATGCCACTCTCCAAAAACATAAAATAAATAATAATTTAGCAACGAAACTGGGATTAAAACTTCAAATAAACAAGTTCTGCAGTAAATAATGCGTTTAAATGGGAACACCTAAGTGCAGTTAGCTCTGTAGGGTAGTCATGTGATATTATGGATGAAGCTAGCCAGCTAGCTCGCTAACTAGCTAACGGCTAATAATATTGTCTGTCTTCCGGTCTTAAATTGCATTTTGTATTCTGTACGAATTTCCTGTTATATGTTTACTGTGATAACACAGAGCCTTCTAGTATAAAACTGGCTAGACTGTAAAATCTTACCATTTTGTCTGTGCTGTGTGTTTCCACTGAAGCGCAGGAAGCGACTGTTGGCCTGCTGAGATCAGGGTTGCCAGGTTGGTGAAAATACCTCCTACATGAATCATAATAGTCATTGGTCCTAACCTGTATTGCATCTCTAAATAAAATGCTGGTGTTTGTGTATTTTATCACAATAATCATTTTTAACTGCAAACTTTTCTAGGTTTATTCTTTGTATTTGTTATCAGAGAGTGAAAACTTTAAAGGAGAAATATTTTGTGTTTGAATACAGGTATATACCATAACTTACACCATAAAAAAAAAAAAGTATAAAATAATTCCTAAATAGAAATGAAAATAAATCATTTCACAAAATTACTGAGTTGCGTATTACATAATTTCAGAGAACATAATCTATTTTTTCGAATTTAATTAATATTTACTTATTTGGATATGGTTTTCTTGTTATTCTATATTTTTATTATACTGTAAAGCATGCCGGGATGTGTTTTATTATTATTATTATTATTATTATTATTATTATTAGTAGTAGTAGTAGTAGTAGTAGTAGTAATAATAATAATAATAATAATAATAATAATAATAATAATAATAAAAGTTATTGGTTCCCAGAATGTTCTGAGAACGTTTGTTTTAGGTTCAGGAAATATTCTAAGAACAGGTATTTTTCAATCAATTTAACTTAACAATCATGTTTTGTAGCTCTTTGTGTTTCGGAAAATGTTCTTTGATTGTTCCCATAAATTTTAAATAACCTTGCGGTAACCTGTGATAATTTGGAGAACCTTCCACTGATAACCTGGATAATGTTCTGTTAACCTTTGAATCTCTAGGGAACATTACAGCAACCCAGGATGATTAAAAGAACTTCTTCCATTTCAATAATTGCGAGACAATCATATTCATGTACTCATATTGAACATGTGGGCAACAATCTCAATAAGATATTATTTTATATTGAAATACAGTTATTGAATTGTATGAATCTGTTTCCTAACTATTCATTGTGGCCTGTCTGTTGTAACTTCTATGTAAATGTCAGTCTAAATGGGCCATCAACTAACAGAATATTAGATTTTATACAAAAATATAACCTAAAATCAAGGTTTGGTGGACATCAGAACCCCCCTTGAAGGCCACGCTCCTGGAACATTAGTTTGATGTTTTAGCATCTATTTTTGTTGAATGGCCTGTTATAAAACCATGAAACAATGTTACAGGAATGTTCTTAGAAGGTTCTTGTTCTTGTAATTAAAAACAAACAAACAAACAAACAAACAAACAAAAAAACATTATTATAAGAAAACATTGCTTGTTAGTTGTCATATAACTTTAAGGTTCACAGAACTTTTTGGGAACAGTGCTGACTTTGTTAACCAAAAGAAAACATTCCCAGATGGTTATAAAATGGTTCTCAAAAAGCCCCAAATGTTTTCTGAGAATAAACAACAAATTGAGAAAGATTTCAAACCTCCCAATCTGGCAACACTTACAGAAACTGACAGGTTTCTAGCCTTTTCAAAGTAACAGGTCTTACGTGGGTTTATAATGTTGTGTACTAAAATCTTAGTTGGTATTCGCAAAAATTCTCAGTAGTCTTGAAAGGAAGTGAGTCTGGTTTTGTAGACATCTTTAAAAAATATTTTATCACACCCACGATTTGGTTTCTCTCAGTCCCGTTCGTCGGAGGCGGAACTAAGTATATTTAATATAGTTTCCACTCGGAACGGTTTATCAGTCGGAAGTTTTTACTCATGTTGATTATAGTGAAGATGTTAACGTGTGTGTGGGTGGGATTTGGTTAGTTTAATATTACAGTAATGGATGCGACAGTAAACACAGCCTGTTCAGTCACGGAGGCTGAGTGTAAAAGTAAAGACACCGCAACGCTGCCGTTAGCAGAGACCAGACTGGTTTGTGTTGAATTTCCGGGTTTAGTTAATAATGTGGACAAAATGCTGGAAACCATTGGAGGGGAACAGGGGCTGTCCAAGGTGATCATTTCTCCTTACTGTCATTACAAATGCTTTCTTTAGTTGTGCAATTTTCTAAAAAGATCTGTCCAGTTTACACACACACACACACACACACACACACACACACACACACACACACACACTTTTTCTTAAGTGAACTGGAGTCTTTAAACAGTTAAAGTATATTTGTTAATAAATAAAATGATAATAATAATGTGTAAAACACATTTCGGTGTATGCTCTTGTTGGAAAATAATAATTTTTTCCTTACACAATGTTTTGATATAAACATAATGTATTAATGCATTAGAATAAGAGTGTCACTCTTATACAAGAATCTTTTTTTCTCTCTCTTTTTAAACAGACTTATGGAGACTCGTCCAAACGGCTGGAGCTGCGGTATCGTCCCAAGGACCCATACTGCCACCCTGTATGTGGGAATCGCTATTCTTCCACCAACCTGCTTATCCGAGTGCGACGCAGAACAAACAGACGCAGCGGGGAATCTCACGTTGTCATGGAGATCCTGGGCCTCATAGACACCACGTATAAATTTCAAGGTAAACTCCTCTATCTGATGTTCCATTAATAAAAAAATTCTCACAACCTAAAATCCTCTAAACTTAAACCTGTTTATTTTTCATCAAGGAATGGCAGATTTTCAGTACCTGGCTATGCACAGAGAGGCTGACGGATCCCAGATCTCTTTGTATGACAAGATCATTTTATGCAAACCTGAAAAGAAGGAGTTCTTTGACCAATCTGTGCCGCTCTTTCTCCCACCTCCCATCTTCTCCCGTCTGGACAACCCCGTGGATTACTACTACCGGCCGGATGTTGTACACAGGTAAGCACACTCTGCTTTAAGATGTAAAGTCCTGAATTCATGCACATAATCTTATTATGGTAAAAAAAAAAAATTGCATTAAAGTCAGTTTTATAAAAAGTTTTTTATGATTAAATCTTATTGAGGGAATTACCAAAAGTGCTCACACTGGTCAAAGTGTGAAAATGATTACTGCACCAGTCAATAATTTTAAAAAAGTTTTTGAGTATTGTGCATGTGGCATTCAAGTGTTATCGCATCATAAAATAGAAGAGCCAATCATATTCCGGTACGCAAATGCAGGCCGTGTAATTTGAGAATATCACGCATTTTTTTATAACATACATTCAGCTAGCCACACAGCAAAAATACATGAACATCATGGTTCACAAAAATAATGTGAAACGTTTGTAACTTTTGGAGTTTTACCAGTTCAACAATCATGTGGGTTTAGCTGGCTAATGTTGTAATGTCTGATATAAAACACATTGTGCTCTTTGTATTCAAATAATTTCCATCACTTTACTGTTTCAATATATACAGGGAAGGAAATGCACCGCATTTGCTCTCCAAAGAGAACCTGATTGGTCCGAACCGAGCCCGGAGAGCCCACAATGCCATTTTTGTGAATTTTGAAGATACGACTGTACCCACTGAGCCACTAGAGGCTGCTAAGGTGAACTGGCAGAAAAACGCTATGCACCACAATGACCTCAAGGCAGAGGAGGAAATGAGGAAGGTAAGTTTTTAATAACAATTTGTAACTGAAGTGTTGGAAATATTTTATTTACATTGCCATATATATATGTGTATATATATATATATATATATATATATATATATATATATATATATATAAAACAAAATCTTCCGTTTAGAGTTGCAATAGGATCTGAGAGCAAACAGCTAACACGTTCCTGAAATGCTATGAGAAAAAAGTTAAACCCCACATTACATGTGGTAGTAAGTCAGCTCGAATATCCCCATTTTGTGTTCTTATGGTATGTTTAGTTATGTATGTTTACCTATGTTCCCGCCCTCAGCTGTTTGAAAGACGGCCCATATGGTCCCGCAACGCCATCAAAGCCAACATCAACGTTCACCCAGAGAAACTGAAGCTCTTGCTCCCCTTTCTGGCTTATTACATGGTGAGAGAAAGAATATTATCTTCACACAATCACACACTGTTTTTAATCTGTTTATGTGGCTCAGACACTACACAACTCCCAGTGTAAGTTACTGTAGAAGCAATAATGTATTAGAACGAGCCCTTTAATATAAACCTTTGAGTATAAATATAAAACTAAACCTTTAATATAAACTTTAAAAATGAATCAACACCTTCTGACCAATCAGAATTGAGAATTTAACAGCGCTGTGGTGTAAATATTGTATAATATACTGATCTTTTGCTATTTAGTAGCAAACTGCATTGAATTATGTGTGTGTCTTTGTGTGTCTCTGTGTGTCTGTGTGTGTATGGGTGCATACGCACGCATCAGTTAACCGGGCCCTGGAGAAGTCTGTGGGTGAGGTTTGGTTATGATCCCCGTAAGCACACAGAGGCCAAAATCTACCAGGTTCTGGACTTCAGAATCCGCTGTGGAGTGAGACATGGTGAGGATCTCAGTGGGTCTGTAAAGCCTGGATTCAGTCGGACTGCACGTACAATACGGATGTATCAATTCTCTCAGTCTATTTTATACAAAAATGGATCAATTATTTGGAATAGACTCGTACAAATATGTTCAGCTACCATTTATCAGTTGTCAGTCATCAGCTATCAGTTTTTCTTAGTTTGTTCAAAACATATGTGTAATTATAGTGATGCTTTGTTTTTCCATCTCTCTCTCTCTGTTTTTCTTTCTGTCACGCTCCATAGGACATAGCTTCAATGATATCCCAGTAAAGGCTAAAAGAAGTGCCTACCAGTATGCTCTTCCAACCACAGTCAACAAGGCAGGTGAGGGAATAATTAGCATTCATAGATCCTGCTGTTCCTGTGAGCTTAAAGGTGTGGAGATGTTTCTAGACCATTGTTTTTGTCATTCATCAGGGATCCTTGCTAGCAATGCTAGCTGTTGAGCCATTATTATAACTGAAACATTCTTTAAATCTCTAACTAACAACTGCTAGGGCTTTACAGCTCATTCTGCTATACTTTGTGGAAAACACTAATATACACGCACCTTGCACTTTATTAGGAACACCAGTATACCTGCACGTGGCTACAGAGTGCACAGGATCACTGAAATTAGACAGATCAGGTCTTTTTCCAAGCCTCAGATTCTTCCTGGAGTGGAACCTTATGTGTTCTTTTGCTGTTGTAATCCATCTGCCTCAAAGTTCGGCATTTTGAGATACTTTTCTGTTCACCATGGTTGCAAAGAGTGGTTATCTGCATTACTGTAGCCTTCCTGTAAACTCGAACCAGTCTGGCCATTCTCCTCTCCTTTCATCATTCTGTGTAAAGTCTACAGAGAGTGTAGTTGTGTGTGAAAATGCCAGGAGATCAGCAGTTTCTGAAATACTCAAACCAGCCCATGTGGCACCAACAACCATGCAAAGGACACTGAGATCACATTTTTCCCCCATTCTGATGTTTGATGTGAATGTTAACTCTTGGCCTGTATCGGCATGATTTTTATGCATTGTGCTGCTGCCACATGATTGGCTAATTGGATAATTGCATGAATGAGCAGGTGTACAGGCATTCCTATTAAAATGGATGGTGAGTCTATAATATGGAATGCATCTTATCGCATTATTTCTTTTCACTGACCCTTTGATAATTTCTTTTTCTGCACTTTTAGCTCCTCAGGCAGCTAGTGTGAAGGACATCACCCAGGACAGTTCATCAAGCTCCCTATCATCAAAATACATTCTTATGGTAAAAATTGGATCTATCCTTTCTCTTAGGCCACTTATGCATTTAGTTTATTTGAAGATTTGATTTTCTTTTTTTAATTAAAAATAATAAAATGTATTTTACTTCTATTGGTATTGACTCTTTGCTGCAGTCCTAATTTTAATCCATCTGTCTGGCCTATAAACTAACTAACTGACAATGACTGGCCAGATGTGAAGCACTGTCATTTCCTATTACACCCTTTCCTGTCTTACTTTTTGCCAGTTCATAGTTACATTTAATGTTGGAGAACATCCACGAGACAAGTTCCCATTATCACTTACGTTATAGCAGCTATAAACATTTGTTCCATCAAGCCTGTTTTTTTTCTCTCTCCTGAAATTAATGACAAAAAAAAGCAGCTTGTCATTTTAGAGAAACTGGAAAGCACAAATTCTTACTTAAAGTTACACCTTTATCTCTTTCTGTTACAACATTCTAACACTGGAGACTTCTTCCAGAAACGATAAATAAATGTCTCCTCACAGAAAACTTCACCTTATCAACAGTTTTGTAACATGTTGAGGTAGAGAGCTTGCCATACCATATCCCTGTGTAAGCTGTCACTATAGAAAAGTATTAGAATGAGTGCATTAATATGAATTTGTGATTTGATACCTTCTTATCAATCTGATTCAAGAATTCATATTGCCTTTTGTATTGTATATTGCATAGCGTATTGTATGTTGCTTTGCTTTATATGTTGGAGAACCTATTAGATGGTTAGAAAAAAACCAGCAATTAGTGACATGTAGTGACATTATAACTCTGTTTCATCGATATTTGATTGTAGGATTCAGTTTACATATTCCGTGAGGGAATGTTACCACCCTACCGACAGATGTTTTACCAGCTTTGCGATCTGGATGTAGAGAAGTAAGGCCTTGAATCACACTTAAAAATGAATTTGTCTGTCCTTGAAATCAGCTTTACAGAAAATGCCTAAGCTTAGATTCAGATAAGTCTTACATACACTTGCCTGCATGTCTGGTGAATGTCTCTTCATGATTGACCCCTTCAGAATTAAAAGCATCATCCATAAAAATGACGGCAAGGAGGAAGTGTGTGACGAGCGTGACGGCTGGTGTTTGCCGCGGACTGCGGACGAGCTCAGAAACATCATCTCCTCCATGATCACGCAGGTGGCACGAGCCAAAAGACCATGTAAGTGCTTGTTGCACACAGCTTTTGGATTAGGACAAGCACATAACGCACAATCTTGTTTTTGAAAGAATAGAACAAGGTTTTACATCTAGTTTTGTCACTGTAGGGTTTTGTGGCTAATTAAAATACAAACCAGCACCAGACAGCTGTATATATTAGGGGTGTTGCGTAATGCCACCATATGTACCTGAAGTGGGTGTGGACAGTTCCTCAACCTCAGCTATATATATATATATTTTTTTTTTTCAAATCAGCTACACATTTGTTTTAACCTTGACTGCGATGGTACCATTAGGTTAGTTGAATATTGACTGGCATTTAGGATCCAGACGACACACCTGCATTTTTTTCCAGTGCTGTTGGAAAATTTGAGTCTGATGTCAAGGCTTATCAGAAAGTGTGGTTATTACTGTTGATTATACACCTATTTTATTTAGGTGTAATGGTATCTAGCATGAATTTTTTCCTCAGAGTAAATTTGTAGCTCGGTGTAGTCTGAGTATCTTAGACATCCTTATCACTCTGTGGCTTGTGTTAGTTATATAATAATTTGACACTGCGGTCTGAGTTTCTGCTTATTCATCAATGGAATTTCAGCTGCTTTTAAAATAATTTTGTACACCAAATGTGTGGTGGATGTCGTTGTGGCTGAATTTTTTTTTTTTTTTTTTTTTTTTCCGGTTTTGGCCCAAATTGAGTTTTTTGCCAGAAATATAGGTTGACACCTCGACTTTAAGAAACTATTCATATATTTCACCAAAATGATGTGGAAAAGTTTTGTTTATTTTACAGTCTGCAAAGATCATGTTGGGTGAGGAAATAAAAATCTGAATAAAAATGCCTAAGACCTCGCTAACTAAGTGTGATCAAGTTTTTGGATAGCTTTGAGGCGCAGCGAACAAACATAAGCCGTCTGTCATAATGATACTCCTACACCGCCACATCATCAAAACAGAGAAGAGCTCTTGCACACTCTGTAAAGATGAGAGTGGACAAAGTTTTCAAATGTTTAAATGATCTAATAAAAAGACAAGGAATTTAGCCAATAGAAGTAAAAAAATTATTTTTAAAAATAAATAGTTTGCTGTAGAGGTTGTGTTTGTGTGCTTCTTTTTACTTAAAAAAAATTTCAATAATATATGTAATTTGGCCAGGGGTGTCCAAACTTTTGCACACAACTGTACATGCATATATGTAAATTGCTGGTTTTTGCAGCTCTGTCTTCCCCGAAGCTGAGGCCTGTCCGGGCTGGACGTAAAATCGAAGAGAGTGACGAAGATGAAGAAGAGGACGAGGACGACGACGATGATGATGATGAAGATTACAAGCCTGATGGGAGTGAAAATGAAATGGAGACAGAAATGCTTGATTACATGTAAACTAGAACTGTGGACTTTAAACTGATTAAGTTGACTTAAGTTACCTGTTTAATGTGCAAAATGTATATTTTATAAAAGAAATAAATGTCTTTTGAAAAATAGTTATTTGTTCAAAGGCTGATTGAGAAATGCAGAGTGTTAGACTGACACATCATGCCGAATGTTAGGTGGCAAATAAAAAACAACAACAAAAAAAAAAGATTAGCCTGAATATTTTTCTTCGTAATCATTTCGCGGACATAAATGAAGGGTATCGGAGCTTGTTTTCCAGAGCGTGAACTCCTGCAAGCCGATAGTCCTGGTTTATCTGTATTTCTGTAATGAAACAGTAAAGATATAAAGCTGCAAAAATCAGATTAGAAATGCAGCATATGTGTATTTTATAGAGGAAGAGATGCAGGTGTAAGCTGGCAGGCCATTATCAGAACTTTTACCTTCTCCAATTTCAGTATTGTAACACACCTTTTCATGGCTACACAGTATTCCCGTAAGTAAGTGTCTGTTACCACCCCAAAGGTGATTATTTTTGTATAACAGCACATCATGAAATGATTTATTCCTCTTATACCACAGCAATTTGCAAATGATTACAAGCGCATATTAAATTAAAGAATGACACATACTTTTTATCCATTTATAGTTACATTTAATGTTGAGGAACGTCCACAAAACAAGTTATCATTTATAACGCCTAAAATAGTCTTTCAATCACCAGCATCTTCTTGTTTTCTCCTGTGAAGTTAATAAGACAAAAATGCTGACTGTTGGACCATTTATGTCTGTCTGTTACCAAGCGCTGACACTGGAGACTCCTTCCAGCAATGCTAAGTGCTCTAGATGATGGACAAGTGCTGAGCTGTTAATGAAGGCTACCAAGGGTTGTCATGTTTGATTTGGAGCTCACTTTGTAACTGCAACATTGCAATATGTGCAATTTGAAAGAGGACCTTCGTAATGCTGTAAGAGCAAAGATATTTGTTTTCCAGATGTTTTTTTTTTTTTTAACCATGAGAACTAATGATAAGGACACACGTGTTGGCCCTTGAAATAAAAATAGCACTATGCAAATTTTGCTGAACAGAGATACGATACATGTATATATATAAGGCAAAAGAATGATCCTTGCATTTACTGCTGTGTCAAGATGGCTGTGTTGGGAATTTTAGCAGTTTTGGGGCTTTTTATGAGCGCTGCAAATGCATCTTCGGTGAGTCGATATGTTCACAGTTGATGTGTATAGGTCCTTGAATAAAATTTGACTTTATTTGAATTTTGACAAAATTTGATATTTGATATTCTCACAAACACAAAAATGTAAAAAACAAAACAAACAAACAAACAAAAAAAAAACACACACAAAAAACCAAAACCATTATATATTGTTAAGTCCTATTGTCTCATTGGTTAAAAACTATTAAAATTAATATGGTGTTAGTTTTCTACCTCAAAAATGTATTTTTAAATGTATTATTCTACATTATGGACCAACAAAAAAAAAACAAACACATTTTGCTTTACACTTATCTATTCATGACTCATCTGGCCACAGCTCATATTCTTGTGGAAAATATATATTTAAAATTTTTTATACTGTCTCCTAAATGTTGTGTGTGTGTGTGTGTGTGTGTGTGCACCATAGCTGGGAGCTGTATACACAGAGGGAGGGTTGGTTGAGGGGAAGAATCATGGAGTAGGACTCTTCCGATACATGGACGTCTTTAAGGGTGTCCCGTTCGCTGCACAACCGGTCCGATTCCAGAAACCGACTCCTCACCCGGGCTGGACTGGTGAGTGTAACCGCTTCCTTTATCAGATTCCTCCTTGGCTCACTGCCTTATTATTTAAACATCCTGCATGTTTTTTTTTTTCCTCAAGGAGAATATTTTCTAATTTGTAGTAACCAAGCATGTGCAAGTTGTTCAGATTTATCTGGTAAAATGTTAAAATCCGGAGGCAGAACCTATTTAAATATATTTAAATTGTATTTAAGGTGGCACAGATGTTAGCACAGCTGCAGGGTCCCTGGTTCGATCCTGAGCTCTTGTTAGCGTCTGGGTGGAGTTCTGTGTCTGTGTCTGTGTGGGTTTCCTCCAGGTTCTCCGGTTTCGTCCCTCAATCCCAAAAATGTAGTCAATTTGCCCCTAGGTGTGTGTGTGTGTGTGTGTGTGCACGCATAGTGAGCTGCAATGCACCGCTGTCCCATCCAGGGTATATTCCTGCCTCATAGATGTATTATATTTAACATTACAGTGTCTAAAATAAGGTTGTATGCTAAGGAAAGTGACACCAAAAGATTTTTAGAGAATTACGACTTTATTTCTACGGCCCAACTTCCTCCAGCTTTTTCTGTGCAGGCGTTTTGAAGGCCACCGACTTTCCTAAGAGGTGCCTGCAACTGGACCTGCTTCAGACTGGAACCCGTGGCAGCGAGGACTGCCTGTACCTCAACATCTGGGTCCCACAAGGCCGCTCAAGTAAGAATGCTATCAGCTACTAGGACTAGGATTAATTTTCAGAATTAATGCAGTGGCTATAATGTAATAATGTGTTTCTTTGTAGTTTCAACTGGCCTCCCTGTCATGGTTTACTTCTTCGGTGGTGGCTACTTGGTCGGTGGCTCTCAGGGCGCTAACTTCTTGGATAACTACCTGTACAGTGGAGAGGAGATTGCTGACCGGGGAAATGTCATTGTGGTGACTGTGAATTATCGTGTAGGGACGCTCGGATTTCTCAGTACTGGAGATTCGGATTTGCCCGGTGAGAATCAAAAGCTTGATATTATCTATCTATCTGGTTGCCTACCTTTATACAACAGTTAGTTCTGGTCCACTAATTTGATTGGATGAGCAGTGCAGCAAGAGTACCTATATTTCTTATGACCGCACTGGGACATTTCACTGTGTTTATCACTCCGTCTTCATCTGTGTTCTCCACATACAATTCCACTTCCTAGCTCGAAATGGAATATTGGGTTCATAATTCTTTACCCATTTATGTTGTAGCCATAATAAACACAATAATGATTTTCCACCACAACTATTCTTCCAAATAATGGTTACATCTGCGATGGCAAATTTTTGTCCTCTGTGGCACCAACAAAAATTCTTTAAAATCTACCAATTAAACAGTTAAAATCAATTTGGGAAACCAAACAAAAGAACCTTTTGCTGCTGCTAATTATAATAACGTAAAAAGCTCATTAATATAAAGCTGTGATTTGCCTTGCAGCTGACATTTTTATCAGAGCTGCTATTTTAGAAAATTAACACCTTCTGACTGATCAGAATTGAGAATTCAACAGCACTGTGCTGTCATAAAAGACCTATTTAATACAACCAGAATTAGTCTGCTCCCTAAGGGTAGAATCATTTATGAAAAATATGAGTGTGAGGAAATGACACACCCTGGTTCTTAGGAAACTATGGTCTCTGGGATCAGCAAGCTGCCATCGCCTGGGTGCACAGGAACATTAAGGCTTTTGGAGGAGATCCAAACAACATCACTATCTTTGGAGAGTCTGCCGGAGCGGCCAGTGTGAGCTTTCAGGTATGAATTGGATTGTTTCTCCTTTGATCCTATATCCTGTAAGGCTATGTCCTTTTCCCTTTCTTATGAGTTGAAATGTGTGTGCGTGTGTGTGTGTGTTCAGATGCTGACCCCCCACAACAAAGGCTTGATTCGCAGAGCTATTTCCCAGAGTGGCGTTGCTCTGTGTCCTTGGGCTGTTAACAGAAATCCCAGAGCCTTTGCTGAAGAGGTAACCATGCTAATATACTGCGAGCGACATGATTAATCAATTTATGTCAATAATCAATAGGGTCTATAACAGAATATGTTGGTATATCATATTGATTTTTTCTGACATAGGTGTGGGCAGGTGGGTGGCCCGAGATGGCAGCTGCCACCTTTGAAATAAGCCTTGCTACCCCAGTCGCCAGCCCAACTCTATATTTCTTAATGAATCATTTCTAGCTCATGCTGATTTTGATCAGTATAGCTTTGTAGGTATTTCAAACTAATCCCTTGTATTAGAAAGTACAGAGCACTATGTGACGATCAGTTTTGCACCCAGGAACAAATACTATTAAGCAATGTCCTAGTAATGGCATAATTAGAAGTTTGTTCAGACACCAGTTGGCCACATCATGTCTAAAAAATCTGGACATGCCACTGCCCAGAGAGTTTACTTTGTGCATTCACCTGTTAGCTTTACCTTAGGTCACATGACAGTGATGCCTCTTCAATATGCCAAGGTGGATTTGTTTGTATGAACAGTGCCATATACTGCATGTATCATCTCTGCCACTTTTTAAATGTCGTTTAACGAGGAAAAAAGTTCAATAATAACATATTTCTTTTGTGTGCTGGCAGGTCGCTAAGAAAGTGGGCTGCCCCACTGATCAGAGCATGGCAGCCTGCCTGAAGATGACTGACCCTGTCCAGCTAACTCTTGCTGGTAACCTTAACCTGAAAGGTTCTGCAACACGTAAGCACTTTCCTTATAATAACCAAAAGCAAATGACAGTTCCTTTAAAATGAAATAAGTCTGGTGTTGATAGTAAAATTCAGAACCTAGGAAGCACTTCAGTCATTGACAGTGGAACACCGTTGTCTTTTACACAAACAACAGTTAAAACAGTAGTTATGGAGATAAAACGCTGATTTGCTAGTATTTAAGTGATTCATGATGTCCACATATGTAAAAATCCTACACGAAGTTCCTTTAAGACTTAATTTTCCATATGTCTCATTCTGGTCAGCGTTTTTAAGAGCCGGTCCCAAGCCTGCTCCTGATAAGTGATTTAAGTTGCCATGATTAAGTGTAAAATCCTCCTTTAGACCCTATTGTGAAGAACCTGGTCCTCGCCCCTGTGATTGACGGCGATTTCCTCCCTGATCACCCCAGCACCCTGTTCAGTAACGCAGCTGACGTTGACTACATCGCTGGAGTTAACGACATGGACGGCCACATTTTCACTGGCTTTGATATTCCTTCTATCAACCAGCCTCTCCAGCCCACGCCTGTGTAAGAAACACTTTCGACCTCTATACGGTTCTGGTCCTTGTATCTCTGAGTAACTATAAAAATACATATGGGGAGGATACTACACAGTCTTCTTCAAGGGTTCTTTGGAAAGTTAAGGGTTCTTACATTCTTAAATTGCTTCTAGTTAGAACTCTCTCTCTCTCATAAGAAAACACTGTTATAGGTTTCTCCATAGAATTTGTAAGGGTTTAGGGACAAACCAAATACTCAAGATTTAACCATTTTTATTAAGACTGTACGATACAATATGTAAGGAGTAAAACACTTCAGGGATGCTGTTATAGGAAAATATTCATCACCAGGGTGGCTGATGCATATCCACCCTAAAGTGGTTATTAAAGAACAATGTCATTTTTTAAAAAATCTGTTTATAGTTGCATTTAATGTTGTGTGAAACAAGGTAGCTCCTGTTATCACTTACATTATAGCAGCTATTAATAAGTCATTCCCTCACTTTCCTCTGGCTGAAAACATAAAGGAACAGCTTTACCTCTTAGTCCTTCCAAAAAAAAAAAAAAATATATATATATATATATATATATATATATGTGTGTGTAAACTTCTCAAGGAAAGCTGCATCATATCAATGATCTATTCCATTTCTTTTTAGTCTTTGGTTATGTGGAGCATCCACCATACAAATCGGAGCTGTTACTATAGAAACAACAATGTATTTCTTTGCATTTTCGCCCAAACAGTGAGGATGTCACAGCTCTCCTGACTGCTTTGACCAGTGATAAAGGTCCGGAAGCTGCAGCAGCAGCTTATGGGCAGTACACCGCTAACTGGGGAAGCAAGCCTGGCAAGGACGACATCAAAAAGACAATCGTGGACATCGAGACTGACTACACCTTCCTGGTGCCGACACAGACGGCTCTGTATCTTCATGCCCAACATGCCAAGTGGGTGAATCCTTATCATTACCAAAGTAAATGAAATCTACATGTTCCCTCTGGCGTTAAATCTTGCAGTACTACATGTTCCCTCTGGCGTTAAATCTTGCAGTACTACGTCATGGCAAGTGGACATGTTTTCTAATTTTAACACAAGACTTTTCTTGACTTACTTTTAAGTGACCTGGTCATTCAAAATGACCTGGATGACTTTAAACCTTTACAGACATGCTATCTTTATACTGCTCTTCATTAATCTTGTTCTTTTCTCCTTTCAGCACGGGCCGTACTTATTCGTACCTGTTCTCAGAGCCCAACCGCCTGCCTTTATATCCCAGCTGGATGGGGGCTGACCATGCTGACGACCTGCAGTATGTGTTTGGAAAGCCTTTCACCACTCCCCTGGCCTACCTGCCCAAACATCGCAGAGTCTCCAAATACATGATCGCTTACTGGACCAACTTTGCCAAGACTGGGTAATACACTACCGCCACATGAGCCTGAAAGAGATAGCTCATAATTCGGCACTGTGTTTAAGCATCGTTTCCGCTAGAAATCATGTTTTCTGTGAGCAGGGGTGGACAAATCAGTATGCACTGTGAAGACAGATGAATAGCTAAAATGTTAGCCAACCACAATACGCTATATTGTAAAATTTGTTAGAATTAATGCACTAGCTAACTAGCTAGGCATATGTTATTATCTTATGCTATCTACCCTTTTTTAGCTTCGTCAGTACGGTTTCTGAATGACAAAATCATGATACTGGGAATCACGCTGGAGCTCCTTCTTGCCCAGTGGGCTAGCTAATGGATTTATGATTTGTCCACCCAAGTGCATTACTGATTTTGTATTTTATGCCCTCTCTTTCCCCTGCTCAGTGACCCCAACATAGGTGACTCGGAGGTGCCCGTAGCCTGGCCCATGTTGACTGAAGGCGACCAGTTTGTGGACATCAATAACGACATGGGTAGGAACTCTGTCAAGCAGAAAATGAGAGCTCGCTTCGTCTACTTCTGGACCACCACCTACATCAGTTTTCCCAACGTTGTCTGAAAGTCTCCACAGCCCTGTCTGTCAATTAACTATTCAATAAACCTAATTGTCTGCATTTTTTCTTTTTGTTTTGCCTTTTATAAAAATATCTCAAATGATGGGTGATTTAAGAGTGACCATAATTCATAATTTGGTTAACAGAAAAAAGGGCAGGGTGGGGTAATTGACACTTGATACCTGCTTCCAAGTCATTCTTTATTACTTTTATTACCTTAACTTAAATAAAATGTCATACATTTTTGTTTACGACCTTGCTTTCAAAATGCTTTGAGTAAAAACGAAATGCAAATAAGATATGTCGAGGATACATTAGGGATTCTTCAGGGGATTTTTGGATGGTTAAGGGTTCTTAGTTTTCTAAAGGGGTTCTACTTCCAACTCTCTCTTACAGGAAAACACACTATTATAGGGTTCTACAGAGAACACCCAGAGTGACAAACCAAAAATTTAAGATTTAACCCTCTTTATCTATAATGTATAATACAATATTTAGCTATACAGTATATTAACACATAATAAACTATTTTTTTCTTCTCTACATATAGTTCTAAGTTGCTAGTGCTTTCATTTATTCAGTTTCCCACTTGTTGCATCCCAGAGATTTTCTAAAACTTGTGTGAAAATATAAGTTCATGAACAAGTATATACCTATTGTTCATTGGTGTTTAATAGTAACGTGGCTTCGCTTGATCCTCCTAGCTTCCTCCTAGCTGTGTGTGTGTCAGCCTGCCAGACAAACTTAACTACACACTTTATACACAGTACTGTACATTCCAGCTGGATTGATATTTTTGGCCTCCAAATGAGGACATGTCCAAGAAAAAGAGGGCGTCTTGTCACTCTTGTCACACTCTAAGGAAAAAAGTTCAATACAAAACCTTTAATGATTCTATGTGGAAAATATTTTTGCACCACCGAACACTACATTTCTTACAATATTTAAATACAGTGCTTGTCATTGAAATAATAATAAGTTTAATAGTTCCTGCTGGTTTCCAGATGTGCTTTGGTTTTCCAAATGTGCATTTGAAGCTTTTTAAATAAAAACTGTAATTTTCCTTGTTTCTTTCTTTTGTAGGCCTGGAAATCTTTTAAAATAATTCAAGGGTGTATAATTGGACCTTATGGACCTGTACTCTAAAAGCTCATTAATGGTGCCACCACATGCACTTGCTAGGTATAAAGGCATACAAAACATGCACCCTTAATGGTACCACTTCATTGAGGAAGAAAAGTACAGGTTGGAACCTTTATTTCTGAGTGTGCATTTCTGAGTAAGATATTTGCTGGTCCTCTAAGCACACGAATGAAATGTTATATTTTAATACTGCTTGTGATAGTCGCAGTAACACAGACAATGGTGACCAGGATGTAAGCATCAAAACACAAAAACGCTCGTGTCTCACCTAGGTTACAATTTAATATTGAGGAAAGGCGTGACGTCACGCTTTGCAAATAACGCGGAGAAGCACGAGCGCTTTGGCGGTAATTGATCTTTACGCCAGTGTGACAGTGTGACAGTGTGTCATGCACTGATCGAGCTGCATCATGGAGGGTTCCGTGAGCTCACGGCTCGTTAAGGTGTTCGCCGGGGTCGCGATCGCTTTCACAGCAACCGTCCTGATGCACGTGCGAGACCCGTCCGACGTGCTGCTGGACAGTGGTTACGGTTACCCCGAGCTGTGGAGGAAAACCGGCCTGGCCGGAGCTCCGGCGCGTGCTGCGGCGTGCATCCTGGCGGGCGCTCTGCTTCTGGCAGCAGGCTGGCTCTACCGGCTCCTGTTCGCTCCTCTGGAGCTGCTGCGGAGTCCGGACGATGTGGGATACGTGGCGGAGGACGGGCGCTCCCGAGCGCGTGCGGCCAACGAGGTGCGGCGGAGGCGCAAGACCGGGGAATTGCCTCCGGTTTACCCGAACGGCTGGTACCGGATCCTGGACTCGCACATGCTGGAGCGGGGAGACGTCAAGAGCGTGACCGTGTTGGGTAGGTAGGCTGTAGATAACTAGCAGAACGACGTGCGCGAGCTTTTCACGCATTGCGCACTCCAGCACGAGCGTGGGAAAACGTGATTCCCATGTCGACGCTTTCCTCCAAAAACATTCACAGAACAGGAACAGATACAGGCCCAAAATGTGATGTGTACTTATACTGCTAATAATAAAAATCTGATCAACTTCAGTAAAAGGTCTACGCAGTCAGAGACTCATCACTGAGCCACTTGATTCACTGAATCTTTAGAGGTTTTTTTTTTTAAATTATTATTATTATTTTTATTATTTTAATTTCCCGGTGATTAGCGCATCCCTCTGAATCTAAGCTGCATGTGCGCGTGTGCGTGCTCGTGTGCGCGCGCTTGTGTGTGTGTGTGTGTGTGTGTGTGTTATAAAAATAGCTCTCCTCACACAGTTTTGCAACCATCTGCCCGTTTTGAGGTCACTTCAATAACTGGCACTAGCTGCTCATGTAAGGAGTCAAATTGAGATCTAACAGTAAAAGAAAATGACTCATGAAACATGAAGCCTCAGTCTCAGTTGCAAAAATATTTAGACATTCCAAACTCATGGTTTTTGCAATAATTATACTGTAACACCATATTCTTTTCTCTTGCTCTTTAGTAGTAGTGATGGCCATTTCGACTCTTTTCACAGAGTCACTAATAAGAACCGACTCTTTCGGCTGCCAAACGACTCATTGCCACTTTTCTCTAAACCGGACAAAAATGTGACCAGATTGGTTTGACTATTGTTCTTCTCTGCTTAACTATGGCGGAAATTCTTCCATGAAGTTTTATTGTCACAAAATAACTTTATTTTGCTTTGCTTTGTATAAAATGTGTTTTTAAAATGGTACAATCAGCAAATATGGAGTCAGATTGAAATCTTTACTGGTGATGGATAAAGAAACATGAAGCCTCATTGTTAGTTGCAAAAATATTTAGATATTCCAAAAAGGCATATTTTTTTGCAAGAGGCCTAATTCTTTTATAGTACCACATTCTTTTTTCTTTTTTTTTTCTTTTTTTTTCATTTTTCTCTAACCCGAGCAAAATTTGTGACATTTTGAACAGTCGCTGTTCTTTTTGATTAATTACAGCTGAAATCTGTCCCTGAAATCTTTAACAAAACAACTTTGCATTGCATTGCATTTCATAAAATTTAACAGATTGTATAATCCGCACACCAAATGTGTAAATTGACAAATCAAACTAATATCCATTTATCCTGATAACTAATTGCCTGATAACTTTGTACTACATACAGTAACTGAAGTTTCAACAAGCAGCAAGGCAGTGGATCCTCTCTGTCATACTGCCTCATACACACAGCTGAGAATCAAACATAAATCTCAATGTTCACCTATTAAACATTAGCTAGAGATCGAGGAGTAACCAATGCCAACTAGAAACATGTGTCAGAGCTGTGATCAATGCAGTACATTTACACAGTGAAGGTCAGTTTCTGGCAATGTCAGAACACACCTAGAACCTGATAAATATTTTTTATCAGAAAATAGGCTTCATGACACAGTGTTCTCATTGGACTTATTTTGTACAAATACGTTTTTTAATAAAAGAGTGATTCTGAAGTTCTTATTTGTTGAATAAATGAATTCATAATATTAAAAAATGTTGTTCTTTTAGCAGGTTTATATTGCAGTACATATTACCATATTATGACTAAATAATACTATACAGTATTTCTCCTCTTACAGCCTCAGAAGCACATTGCTTATACAGCTAATAAAGGACATTATCCGAGACTGACTCGTTATTCTTTGTATGTTCTGTTTGCGTCAACATGACCCATGTAGAGTTTGAATTAAAATCAGAACAATAGTAAACATGGTTTCTAAATGTATGTGTGTGAAAATAACTCTTTCATAACAATTAACTCCAATGCACATGAAAATATAAACACATTCATATTTCAGGAGATAATATTCAGTTCATTTTATAAAGTGAAATCTAAGCATCAAAAAAGGACTAACATTTCCCTAACATGTGCACACCTGCTATCATGGTAATTTTCAAATGTTGTTCATATTGCTAATAATTCAGATTAGGAATAGCCATATTAGGAATTTTAAGGTCTGAGTTAATTATTAAAGAATATGCATATCAGGCTATTCAGACAGTTTTACGTATTTGTTATTTGTCAGTTTAAATGTGATGGGGTAAAAAGCTAAAGTGAGCATCACCATGGTCATGCAGGACTAAAGATCTGCTGACTCCTGTCGTGCCACAGATACTGCTTATATTACTGACCGAATGTAACCTCACGGCTGAAAATTGAGGATTAAGCTGTTTGAGTTTGAATCTTGTCACCAAGGCAGTTCAGCGCCTTTAGTTACCTCACGTGCTTTATTCTGTTTCGCTCTGGGTGTGCGTATCTTATGGAGGTTGCTTTGGAGAGAACTTTTTGTGCTGTAAACATTTTTGGGAACCTTTTCTTTTGTTATTAAGCGACTTGAATGTATCCTGGTTGCTTAGAAACGTCATGTTTCTCCCCTGGATGAGCTTGTAGAAGATCTGACTGGGGGGTCTGATTCACAATACAAAACAATACAATATAAGATGAAGCCTGGTTTAGAAATTTCTAAAGAAAAAAAAAAAAAACAATCCATCCTGAATGATGTACATGTCAATATTTGCAATTGATGTGTGATTTTCAGTTCTGCAAAAGATTTATTTTCTGATTCCTAGTTGATTTTTTTTTTTTTTCTTTCTTTCAACAACATGTCTATTTCACTTTCACAATGATTTCCGACATTACCCACAATGCCATTCAACTACCTGCTAATAGTGGTTCCAGTGGGAATTCTTTATGTAAAGAGAGTGCTGCGGCAGTGCTTTATTCCTTTATTCTGTTGTTTATCTATACCCTCTGCTAAAATAAATAGCCTTTAAAGCCTTAACTTTAATGCTACTTCTGCCATCACGCTTGTCATCTTGTGCATCCCATATCCAAAATAAAGACATATATAGACAATTAAATGTTTTTCCCCTTTGCAATAATAAAGATGATGCTCCTAAACTTAGCATAATCGAATAATACACCATGTATTCCTATATCTGTACACGCTAGTGAGTGAAGGAATCATGATATAGGCACACAGTTTCTTAAATCATGATATAGGCACACAGTATCTTAATGACAGTGTTGTATTTGAAATGTGGAAAAGTATCTGCATTTAAAAGTTCAGTATCATGCTTAATGGACTATGGATATGGGATAAGTGGTTACAGGCTATGAAAGGATAAATTAATAAATAATAGTTTTACTGCATAGTGCTGTAGAGGTGTGTTAATATCACCCTAGGGATGGTTCACAGGGAATATTATTTAATTATGGTTTAAGTGGTAAGAGAGTAGTTATTGATTGAGACGCTTCCAGGAAGTGCAGAAATAAAGAGACAAGCTACACATGTGTCACAGGTTTATGGAGAGTCAGTATGTTAGAGTCAGAGTGACATTCAGTAGGGAACTGTCACAGACTTGCTCTGCATTTCAATGTATTTAAACTTCTACTATTTCTTACTATCTTAGTATCTATCTATTTTTCAGATCTTTTTTTAACTGAAAAATGTCATAAAATAGTTCTTTTTATAATAGTGCATGGTGTATTCTTGAAATGATTTTTCAGTTTCCCAATGAAATAAATATTTTACTTCTTAAACATCAGTAGTTTTTTGGTTTTATTAAGTATGCAATTTTATGCATATGTAAATAGACAGAGCCTCATTTGCATAAATAAATGTACATTACATGTACAAGTTTTAAGAATATCTGTAATCAACTGGCAAGGATTGATTGTCATATATATTGTTTGCCCCAGAATTTGCCCTATTCACCTGTAGTGTCTTAATTAAACTGTAATTTAATTGTGATTTAATGCCTTAAATCCTGTGTAGTTTGATATTCATTTGAAGCGTGATCACTGGCCCACTGCTGCCCTCTTCAGATTACTTTGGGTGGAACACTGAAGCATGGTTACTTTTTTGTTAGATTACTGAGAATAGCATTGGCCAGATTTCCAGAAGAAGACTAGACTGTCTCCTCTGTTGTAAGTTCCCTGTTTGCTGTTTGTGTTCTCAGGTGAGCAGGTGGCTGTGTTTCGGGGTCAGGATGGGAAGGCCTATGTGATGGATGCCTACTGCCCCCACCTAGGGGCCAACCTGGCTGTAGGGGGCCGAGTGGTGGGCAACTGTATAGAATGTCCCTTCCATGGGTGGCAATTTCGAGGAGAAGATGGGAAGTGTGTCAGGATCCCATATGCTGAAAAAGGTAAGGTAATAGATAGATAGATGCATGGATGCATGGGTAAAAGGATGGACTGATGAATAAATGGATGGATGGCTGGATAGACTGATAAAGGAATAGATGGATAGATAAGTGGATGGAGAAGGGGGTGGATGGATAAATAGTTGGATGGATGGATGGATGGATGGATGATAGATAGATGAATGCACAAGTGGATGGATGATTAGATGGTTGTGTATGTGAACATTGGATAGATGCAATGACTGGTGAATGAATGGACAGTTGAATGCAAAAACAAGGGGATGGATGGATAGATGGGTAGACAGATGGGAGATGGATGAATAGATGGATGGATGAATGGGAGTATGGATGGATGCCAAGTGGATATGACTGGATACTGGTACAAGTATATGACTGGATAATATCCATCTATATTGCTAGCTAGTTAGCTAATGCTGCTAGTTAACTCTGTATCATGTGTGTGCGTTTTTATATGTACAGTTCCGGAGTTTGCTAAGGTGCGCTGCTGGCCGAGCTGTGAGATTAACGAGCAGATCTTGGTTTGGTTCCACTGTGATGGAGAGGAACCAGGCTGGACGGTTCCTGAGCAGAAAGAGATCACCAATGAAGAGTGGGTTTACCGTGGACGCACGGAGCACTTCATCAATGCTCACATAGAGGTAATGTTGCATGTTTAAAAAAAATATTCACCAGGCAGCAAGATGAACATTTTTTTCCCTAGAAAATTACATGATAATTTTAGAGCAGCAGGAACTGGTCCACATTGACAAACTGAGGCTCTATAGTTTGTGTTATATCCCTAATTCCACTGAAAGTAAATTGAAATAAGTAGTTATGCTTGAGAGATTTTAAATTAGATTTATGAAAAAAAAAGCAGAAGGATATTACACTTCCTCCTAACCCTCGTTTAACCTCCTTAGGAGATACCAGAGAACGCTGCAGACATCGCTCACCTGGCCCATCTCCACACACCAGGTATCGTGAGTGGCGTGGACCTGCGTTACACCAACAGTAAGACCTGGGAGTTCATCCGCCATGACTGGAAGGTGAGCAAGCCTTCATCTGGAGTGTCACTGCAGACTTTTCTTCTGGTCCTACATGCTCCTACATCAATCACACCATTCCATTGTGTATTATTGTCCTATAACAGCATGCCTCTCAGTGTCTTATTACTTACATAATGCACAGTGTGGTCATGAACTTACAACTTAAAGGTCAGATTAGATTACAGATTGTATTTAATCAACAGCTTAACAGGAGCTCCTTTAAACTCAACCTTCCAGTTATTAATACTGACACCATAATTGCCTTGCTGCCATATAATAAAATTTCTGACATTTGCTTAATGACTCATCATGTAGTCTGGTACGGGATGATACAGTCACAACACTTCTTGTCTAGCCATCATCTTGTTCATTTAAATGTCTTCACTTCTACATGAGTGTGTGTTTTCTTAGGTGGAATGGAATCCAGAGCCAGAGCCCAATAAGCACTGTTCTCAGATGTTGGTGAAGCACGCTCTCACTGTATTCGGACGCCACTGGCCTCTCTTGGACGTGAATGTGGTGGCCAGACAGGTAATGACATAACTGACTGGCAGGGGGCAGCAGCGGGTCATAGAATAGCTTGCTGTTACAAATGAATGCTGTTTGAGTGCTGTTTGTCCATAATTCGCAGACTACTTTCAGAGCTGCTGGAATGGAAAATTAATCAACACCTTCTGAGCAGTCAGAATTGAGAATTTAACAGTGCTGTGGTATAATCCAGCGTTACTTACAACAAAAAAAATGCTATAGACTTATGACAGAGAATTGTTAGCGTTGGCAAATTGCGAAACCTCTGTTTAGTAGTAACAGTAAATCTACTTCATTACACCACTCCGACATAGACGTATGATACATAAATTGTTAACATTAGCAAAGTGCCATTGATTTCATAATTATAACACTAGCAAAATTCTGTATCTCTAAAATCTATGTAAATGTACCTTCCAATATTATTACCTCGAAAGGTCACATGACCAGATATGCGCATTGTCTCAAGCTCATGCAGGAAATGAAACACATTGCAGGTCAATATGAGCTCAAATATCATGTCCATAAAAATGGAATTGTGTTACTGATGATCACTGGCCTACTTCATATTAAATGCAGCTACCAGGTTCATGAGCAGTGTAACATAAACCAGTGTGTGTGTGCGCAAAGTGTTGTACAGTTCTGTTGCTGTTCCTTGTAATGTGTGTAGATGGATTTTGCATTAATTCTCTTCTGAGCAATATTTTATCAAAGACCAAATGTTCCAAAAAAAATCAGGATGAGAATCTTTCTCCAACATGAGTGTAAAGACTTTAATGCACTGCCACGGAAGGAGGAGTTTTTCACATCTGCCATTCACACACAATTTACCTTCAGCATTCGCTTATTTGTCTCTGTGTGTGATTGTGTGTGTCTTTGAAAAGCTCTAGCGTGTAACCATGGTGATGCTAATTATACGCAGTGATATGTGGGAGACGTGTCAGTGCTCAAGGCTGCACAGGAGTGTGTGTGTGTGTGTGTGTGTGTGAAGAAATGAAGCTGAAGGCCGTTTGACTGCACGCAGTGTTGCAGTCACGTTGTCCATGATAGAAAATGTGAGGAAGGATATGAGGAAGGAGAAGGACAACACACTGTTAGGATTCTGTGTAGAACTTTTAAGGGTTCCAAACCATTCAGAATTTAACCCTTTTATTAAGTGTGTGCAGTACAATATGTAAGGAATAATACTCCTGCATGTTGTTATAGGAAAATAATCAACGTCAAGGTGGTGTAATGTGGCCTGACGTGAAGCAGAGTTACTTATACTTCAGCAAATTGTCAACACTAACATCTTTTTTTTTTTAAATCAAATAAAGAATGACACATTGTTTTTTTTATGCATTTACAGTTACCTTTAAATTTGAGGAATGTCCATGAAAGTTAATGTTATGAGTTATGTTATAGCTATAAACAGTCATTCTATCACTTGAAGTTAATATGACAGAAAAGTGTTTGTTACAGAGGAAATGTAACATCTTCTCTCCTGAAGACTTTCCCATGGTGGAAAAAGTGACTGGTACATTTTCATTTCCATTTATGGCATTTGGCACATGCCCTTATCCAAGAGTGACTTACATTTATCTCAGTTTATACACATGGGCCTTGCTCAAGGGCCCAGCAGTGGCAGCTGTTACAAAGTGCTTACACTGGATAAGATAATGTTAAGAAATCATCTCCTTACAGATAATATCACCATATCAATTATGGCGATTATATGTTTTTCTTTGTTCTTTGTTTGTTTTCTTTGCTGAATGCATTGTTACTATAGAAACTATAACATATTCATACAAGCACATTAATATAAACCTGTGATATGAATTACAGCCAGAACTACACTCAGAACTGAGACCTCAACAACTTTGTGATATAATGTAGCATTATTACAAAAATAAATGTCATAGGCGCAAGGCATGAAGCTGTGTGTTGAAAGATACAGTGATGCAGTATGCACGTATACGTTAAAAGTCCTGTTAGGACTGACAGGAAGTGTGTGTTTTTTCTGTAGGTTGGTCCAGGTGTAGTGTTCCTGCTGTTTAATCACAACTTCTTGGGCCGTGGTGTGATCTTACACTGTGTGACCCCAGTGGAGCCGCTGCTGCAGTGTGTGTCACACACCATCTTCTACCAGAGCAACATTCCTCCACTAGTGCCAAAATTCATCCTGCGCGCAGAGTGTATTCAGGTAACTTGTTCCACACACCTCCTCTGTATGACCTCACTCACAGCAGTGTGTGTGTGTGTGTGTGTGTGTGTGTGTGTGTCAAAGGAATGATTCAGTGAAAAATCTAATTTAAACGATTTCCCATTTACTCTACATGTCATTGATCAGGCAAAACATGTCTGTTATCCCAATATTCACACTTATTTAGGTTTGGACTGGAGCTATGAGAATAGTGTAGCTCATAAATAAGGAAAACCTGCCCAAAATTATAGTGTTATAGTGATCCAGTGACTTATGTACAGTAGTTTTACAGTGATCAATTGTCTTGTATATATTTTAAAGTGAACCAGTGGCTTAACATAGTTTTACAATGATCCATTGTCTTGTGTATTTTTGCAGTGATCCAGTGACTTATGTTGTTTTACAGCAATACAGTGCCTTGTGTAGTTCTATAGTGATCCGGTGACTTACATATGTCCTATATATACTCACATATGATTGTCATATACTTACAGATGTATGTCCTAGTAACGTCTTGGTTTAGACATCAGCAGTGAATAATGGCAGTGAGTAATTAATTTTCTGTCACATGGGAGCTTGAGAGGGATCTAGAACAATAACATGGCATGAAAAATGAAGTGTTCAGGCAGTCGAACACTGCGGTTTTTCCTAATCAATAATCGAGCCAAGTGATCAGTTGTCTCTGTCGTGGCAGTTTGAGCGGGACGTGATGATTTGGAACAATAAGAAGTATATCTCTAAACCGTTGCTGGTGAAAGAGGACTCAGCCATCCAAAAACACCGGCGCTGGTTTAGTCAGTTCTACAGCGAGAACAGCCCACGTCTGCGCTTCCAACACGACACACTGGACTTCTGATCAAACACATGGTCTGGACTCAAGGTAACTTTCACCTCTGACTGATAATGAGATCCATGAGTGACAGAGAGAACTAAGAACACTATACCGACAGTGTCATAATTACTTTTCAGTAAAAAATGCAGAAGGGTCCACTCCACAATATGGTTTTATTTTTATCATTCATTTAACAGTTACACAGTCAAATTACAAAGTGTGTCAGATTAAATCAATTTATCAACACTCTCGTATAGGATTGCATTATATTTCGTTAATTTAAGTCAAAATTAAAGTCAAAAGACTTTCATATTGCCTGAACGTTTAATGCATTATGCATTATCACCACACCTCTGTCATTTCAGTTATTTCATCTTTTATTTATGATTATTATTTAAGTCGACTTCATCCTTGACGGTGATAAATATTAAAACATCTACAGCGACAGCAAATTGATGCCTTTACTGCAGTCCCTTGTCATCACTGTCAATGTCAATAACAGAAACGATATCTTTTTTTCAACAGTTTGCCTCTTTTTTCACTTTTTATCTTTTGTCTTTCCTCAGGTATGAATATTAGGAGTAGATTGGAAACAATATTGTTAACGTGTTATGTAATGTAATATAAAAAAGTGTAATGTTGATGTTTGAGATCAGATTTAATAAGCAGTGGGATAAGCAAAATTCAAAGTAACTTTGGACCATTTTAATTAGTCCCAAAATGTTCACACAAAACGAAAGGCGGGTAATTTTTCTGACTGGTACAAATAATGGATAATGAAAAAGAGAAAAAAAGGAGATACAAAATTTTCTAATGACAATGAGCATGTTCTCAAAACAAATACAGTGTATTATGAAATATAAAAATTATTGGATAACACTTTCTATGAAGCCCATCTTTATAAATCTATATACCTGTGCTTATAATTCTTTGTACATTCTTATAAATGTTGGAATTAATTGTTTCCATATAGCATTACGGAAATAATTATACTTATAATGAGGACAAATTTACATATTCAATTTACTTGGAGGACTCAGTAGTGATATTTTAAGTGATTATAATCTTTTTTATAATTGTTAATACGTATTATAGCTGCTTTAGTATTATGCACAGGTCATTATTACAGGACATGGCATTATAATGAATACTGACACTTGTGTTACGACACTGATTATAATTAGAAATTACTTAAAATTATTAAATTAATTAAAGATTTATGAGGCATTATTGGAGACCAGGAAAAATGCATACAAAGAATCATTCCCAGGCTACAAAGAATTCTAATCACATTGATAAGGATTTGTGAATATGGGCTTAACAGAAAGTGTAACCATATTTTGGATTGTTATTCACCCATGTTTCAGAGTACCTCAACAGTATAATAGCTGTTATGTTATTATCTTTTTTCCTATTATACAGATGTTATGCAGTTGTTCGATCAAATGATGAGGACAGGATGCTTGCAATGGATCTGACAGATGAAAAAAAAAATCCCTTCCCCGTCCTGAAACACATTAGCAGATTATATCAAGTTGCTCAAAGTAAAATGAGCCCCTGATCTTAAAATATTCAAACGTTCCACAATCAGAACTGAAAATCTCAAAAACCCAAGAGGATGCCATGATGGTAGCAGCTTATTTCCTTCCGCTTTAAGGACCAAGCTGTCCTTGTTAAAGTGCCTGAGAGGACTGTGAATCATTGAGCAAGTGCTAACTTTCTCTCTCTCTATGAGAATCACTGTTGCTTGACTTTATTGCACTGTAATCAGGGGAAATCAACACGTCACAACACATCGCAGACTGAAGAGCTCTTCCAGCTAATGCAAGCAATAACAGCTGACGGGCCAGAAGACGAACTGAAGCCACAAGACCCAATCATTTCTACACTGTGAATTAAGAGGATGTCCTCTTAGTATTACAAAAATACAGTGCATGAATTGGTGCACCAGTCTCTGTACTTACATAAAAACACAGCAACACTGATTCAAACAAGTGTGTATCATGAATGATTCTATACACGCATCACTGTATGGTAAGTAGTATACTGTATGGTATACTACTTGCATCTCTTTCTTTATTAGTAATGCACTATTATTTAGAAATGATATCAAAGGAGGCTTGGTCTCTATGCCTGTCTGATAGAAACAACTCTAAATCATATTATATAAAATCGTTGGTGGCTTTAAAAATATCTGCGATATACTGGATAATTAATCTTGCATCAACATGCCCATTGTATTATCTCAGAATGGAAGGTATACAATGATCACAATTTTTCATGAATTAAAGATTGACACATCATACTTTTTATCCATTTGTACTTAGGTTTAATGTTGTTGAACATCTGCAAAACAAGATTACTTACTTTATAACAGAAAATGTTACTGAGAAACCACAAAGCCCTCCGTCCTGAAGACTGTGTCGGAAAACTTAAACTTACAAAGCACTGACACTGGAGACTCCTTCCAAAAATGATAAATGTCTCCTCACAGAAAACTTAACGCTAAAGAGTACATTAATATAAACCTGTGATTTGCAGGTTTATAGTTGCAGCTGCTACTATACGCTGTGGTATAAATGTCTGTATAGTGCAAAATGGCCAAAACGTTTCATTTGGTGATATTTAGACTAAATAATAAATATTTCAATATTTCTACACTGTAGCTACATATCACTAAGTATATAGTATAGTATATGTGTGGAATATTCCTTCAGTCTCCATTGAGTTGTATTATTTTTCTATTTCAGTCTGTTTTCACTGCACTGAATGCCTTCATTATAGTACGTTAGAGCATGCACTAAAGGTGTTTAGTGTTTGATAAAGCTCGATAACTACAGAATTGTTATCTAACCCCTTTTTTTAATCAGCAGGCATTTGTCCTTGTGCATTGCCAAACTACTTGCTGTTGCTCATTTGCTTTATTTACAACAATGAGAGCAGTTTGTGCTGCAGTTATACAGTAAAAATAGTACAGCATTTTCCAGCCTAATCTCTGCCCAACATGTTTGTAGCATACGACTAATTACCTCAAACTATCATTTTTATACATTTCTCTGGACAAAAAATAACAGGAACATTGTTTGGTAGATACTCACTTATAGTAGACATCGAAGGGCAGTTTCTGAATTTATCAATAAATGTTGAAATAATCCTACAACTATTACACCAAAGGTCTTAACACATACATTAGACAGTGTCACAAAACTTATTGAATGTACCTCTGTGTACTACTTTTTTTGTTTTTTTTTTAATTTATGGTATCCTTGGCTCGTCAGGCAGAAACTGAGATCCATCTCTAATTTTGACAGAAGAATTCATTGACATTCATTGACAGTATTGAATCAACTGCCCTTAGACATATAAGCTTATATAGATCGCTTATATAGCATTTTTATACTACAGTGTAGTTGAATGCATGATTAATAATATGGTGAAGTTTTCTGTAAGAAAATGTTTATTAGACATTTATGGAAGGAGTCTCCAGTGTGAGTGCTTTGTAAAGGTCCGTACATTTCCAACAATAGAACTACATTTTATAGCTGCTATAACGTAAGCGATAACAGGAGCCGACTTGTTTTGCGGATGTTCCATAACGTTAATTGTCAATATAAATGGATAGAAATGTACAACTTGTACAACTTGTACAACTTAATGAATCAAAAATGTAAGCACTGGCAAATTACTTTGGTATTTATACATGCTCTTACTAGAAAATAATCACACAACCCTGTCATTTTTTAAAAAAAATCCTTACTGACAAATATATTGTTTTTAATGTTAAAATACTCTAAATGAGTGATAGTATGGTTAGTTCTCTTATTTCATAGAATTCCTGTTGTTGATATTACAAACTTTTTTGCACCATAATGCTTTGTGTATTGATGCACATGCATCTGCACAAAACACTTTAGTCTCCATTTCCGAACGTTCTTTGTGGTAAAATAAACATGAAATCAGTCATGTATAATTTTACAGCTGTTCCCACTGAGCGAGAAGCATCTTGTGGGTCTTGGGCAACTTATTTCAAGCAAGCGGCAGCGTGTTATCCTTTTAATCTCTGTGGTTTTCCATATTGCTTTATTAAAATATCAGCTATGCTTTCTACTGCAGGATTGTGGGTACTGGATGGAGGGAAAATCTTATTTCACAAGTTAATGACCCATTAATAATGTCTTTCAGCAGCTCTTATCATAAATCCCAGATTGTAAGCAGGTTTAACGTTATTTGTTTGGTACCTTCTCTGATCATACTCATTTCATAGTGTCCTAACACTAAGTAGTGTTAATTAATATCTTATGTTACAACATGATCAGCCCATTATGATAAGTGCCATATGCTGTGTCTGAGCCTGTGAATACATTTCATATGTCATTTAACTACACCGAGAGAGTGAGTGAGAGAGAGAGAGAGCGGTGCATGATGGGTTATTGTCCTGAACATTATGTCAGCATGCAGATGTTGCCCATTTTCCTGATGAAATTAGCTTCTGTACAGCATCAGTATCAGATACAGTGTATTCAGGGTGCCTACGCTTACACGCATGACTGCACAGCCTCTCTCTCTCTCTTTATCTTTCTCGCGCTATTTGTGTGCTCTGCGTCTGTGCAGGCAACACAGCGAGGCTGAGAAATGCACCGCCACAGGCACTGTGATAAAGCGAGCGAAACAGTGTGCTCTTATTGCCTTGTCATCTAGATTGATTTTATAAATCTGCAGGTGTTTGTTCAGGGCGAATCATACAGGTTTCTATAGTGTCTTCTGTAATCTATACATGCCATAGAAGGGAAAATACATTTAAAAAATTTTTTTTAATTAAATTGATTCAAATGGGCTTTTTTTCCCCTTAAAACCTGCAGGAGAGGTTTCTAACATACCATAGACGTGTATGTATCATGTATCACTGTTAAAGAAGTCTGCCATGTTTAATACATGAAAATGCAATATTACAGCACTGATTGTACAATGCAGTATATTTACATTTATTTAAAATGATTATGCTTTGAATATAAAGACCTTTTACTGGAGTGAAATTGTAACAACTGTATGTACACTGACTGCACAAAATATCTATCTATCTATCCATCTATCTATCTATCTGTCTGGTTTTCCTATACGCCAATCCATTGAATCCTTGATCTATCCATGACCCATCCATCCATCCATATATTCATCAACATTCTACTCCTCATTCTCTGACCTATCTAGCCACATACTCAGCAATCCATATACTTGTTAGTCCACCTGTCCATTCATCCATTCATCTACTACCCATCCATCCATCCATCCACATATCTATGCATCCATCCATCCATTCACTGATCCATCAGCCATCCACTTATTTATCCATCCTCCATCCATGCATCCATCCATCCATGTTCTACCCATCATTCTCTGACCTATCTATCTGTATCTACCTTTCCATCCATCCATCCACCCATCCATCCACTTATCTATCTATCTATCTATCTATCTATCTATCCAATTCCTCTTCAGGAAATATTATGCATATCATTAACAATATTTTTGTAAATGGATGTCGAACAGATTCTCAAATAAACCAGTGAACCTTATGTTGCTTGAGGCTCAGATCTTCTGCCCCCACTCATTTCCCATAAGCATACGCAATTCAGAAAAAAATAAAATCGATATGGAAGAGAAATGCAAGCTTTTTCATGCTGACCTTATTCTTTCTTTCAGAGGTCAGCACCTTGACCTCAGTCCCACAGGGCTTTCAAACAGCTCCACCTTTTTAGTGATAAGCAAGCTAGAATAAATAATGCTCCTTCCTTCTACCTCTACACTGTAACCTATGCCTCAACAAATTTGAAACTTTACAGAAGTTATAAAGGCATTACTGGGAAAAGTAAAAGGTTTTAGTGAGCTACTTTCCAAAACAGGACACTTTTTTCTGGAATGTGTTTCTCTCTCTGGAGCCATGGACCCTGAGGTGTCTGAGTCTGGAAATCTAGATCAGGAGAGAAAACTTGAATGTACCTGCGATTCAGATTCAGTAAATCCCTGTGTTCAAATACTTTCAAGTCATCGTGATCAAGGAATAACACAAGAAAGCACAGGGAGCACTGGGATAAAAGAGGAGATATGTTTGAGTGTTGAAACCCCTATGGTTTCAGCTACAGATGGACTAAACATGAGGGACATTCACTCAGGAGAGTGTCTGGCTGAAGAACCTTTGCTTAATGAACATTTTAATAACCTACATCCTGATGAAAGTGAGCACACAGTGTCAAGGACAGAGAGGACAGGTGGTGGGATCAGCAGGACACCTGGCCATTTGAATCAGGAACCTACCGACTCTGCGGTAGACGAATGCCCGATTTGCACCGAGCCCTATCACACCCAGGGTGACCATAGTGTTGCGCTCCTAAACTGTGACCATACCGTGTGCCAGCGCTGCTTGGCCGTCATGCTCAAGCGGGCAGCGGACTGCTCTCGAGTACAGTGCCCCCTGTGTCGGCAGAAAACCCCACTTCTACAGTGGCAGATTTACAGGCTTCAGGAGGATGTCGCATTCTGTACTTCTCATCCTGCAGATCTCTCAATCCTGACGCCGCAACCAGAACCAGAAGTCAGCACAGGGTTCTGTTCGAGTCTGGAGCAGTGCTTGCAGGTGCGGGCTGAGACGGCTCGAGTATGTGGATGTTTTGAGCATCCTCGTGGACTTATACAGGCCATCCGGCGCATACAGAGACGCTGCCGTTGCTGCTATGTGACATTGCTGGTCATACTATATATGGTAGAGCTGAGCTTTCTGATGCTAGTCTTTCTGCCCGTCCTCGTACTTGTACTTCTGTTCACTCTCGCAACCTAGATTGAGGACAGTGACCCAGTACTAAGGAAAAGCAAGGCACAATTGCTTCCTTTTGCAGAATGTGTGAATTTATAGACATAAACAGACTTGACAAATGCACTTAAAGGAGCACTGTGTGATTTTTGAGCATCCTGTAGCTTGCAAAGCATAATTCAGCTGTTCTTTCCACCCAGTCTCCACTCCCTCTGTTGAAATCACACATTTTTTTCCTTCAATATGATTCATTGACCTGTTCTAGACGTATTATTAGAATAGAAATATATTGTAAGTATTTAAAAGGATGGGTGATGAAATTAAAGCGGCAGTATGTAATGTTTAAGCGTGTTTATATACGTAATACATAATACATAATCATAATTTTAAACATGTCTTGACTTTAGAGACAGTGCAAAATAGAAATTATAGCACTATTTTTGTAATGTGACATGTTTCAGAGTTTAGGGGGAAGGTAGAGCTGAATAATAACACATAAGATTATTGCTTAACTTTTTTTAATGATACTGATTGTTCGTCATATTGATGAATTCCATACAATATGAACAGAGACACGAACTAATATGATAGAAATTGTAATAATTTTGACTGGAAGATGGGCAGAGCTGGGCAACTTTGTTCCATCTGGGGTGGATCGTATATTCTTTTAAGTATAAAATGATATGATTATCGCATGTATATAAACATGTTTAAATATTGCAGACTGCACCTTTAATTACATTACCCGTCATTTCATATACTTAATTTTAACCTAAAGAAGCTGAAGATTAAATTACGCTGTGCCTAGAGAACAGGTCAATTTCATATCCAAGCAACAAAATGATTTAATTGTTTATTTTTTTCAAGTCAACAGAACCTCAGTTGTCGCAAATATTTCAGCTGTCAGTTTGGAAAAAAAATAAAGGAGGACATATGCACAATAGAGTACAATGATTTATTTGTGTCTAGTTCTTGATTTGATAACATTTTTGTTCTGGTGTGAAGTATTCCTCTCTGCCTCTCAGCGTCCTAGTTTTTGGAGGAACAGATTTGACATAATTTATAACCATAGCAACCCTCAGAAGTTGGTGCACAGCCACAACAATTCAGTGGACTTGACTCATGCTGAAATTTCATTTTTCCCTTTGCGACTATGTGATCCCACTTTCTGATCTGAGAAATTATTTGGTTTCAAACAACAGTTCTGCAAGAACACATGGCACATTTTTTTAAATTGTATTTATTTCTTTATTTTGATTTGAAATATTTATCCCTTATTAAACATGCTTATGGACAGTCATTTAAAGGCTGTTTTTAGGAAAATAAAAACCACTTGAGACAGTTACTGTAATTTATCTTAATCATTAACATTAACATTATTCTGAGTTCTGGTCCACTCTAGACTATTTCCCATCTCAGAGTAATGTTTCTGGTAAATTTTCATAAACTTTCTACTCAAATTAAGTGAAAAATATTTTTTGGTTCAGACCTTTTCTTTTTCTTTCTTTCTTTCTTTCTTTTTTTTTTTTTTGCTTTTTTTAATTGATATTTTCTAAAACTCAGAAATCAGCTGCATCATGCAACATTCCTAGATTGTGTAAATTAGGTACTTTTTTGGTCAAGAATATTGCTATATTTTGCTCAAATTTTTTCAACCTGAATGTTTATAAACACCCTGGAAGATTTTTTTTAAAAATGATTAATTCAGGTATAATGTTTATCCTAATTTTTTACTCAGTGTATTCTTACACATTTACTTTTTAACATAAGTAATATTTAGAAAAAAATCACAATTCATATGACATGCAATTTATACATACATATAAAAGTATCTGGATATTTTTAAATAATTTAAGCATGAAAAGCTTCAATTTGGACGTCTGCTGTACATTAAGACTTTACTCAACACAGACGCGGGTCAGTTTTACTTTCTGGCACAATAACAGGCAAAACTGACTCAAAGTCATTAATAATAAACTGACCATCTGTGCACTACTTCCTGAGAAATGTGCTTTTCTTTAAGGTCTTTAAAAGCTGAAAAGTAGTGCATGTGTGGGAGTGGGAATTAAAAAAAAAAATGCTTCCCTCGTACTATTCAGTTTGATTTTTAGAGACACATCCTGTGAGGTCATTTCATTTCGTTTCACAGCCATCTCTTGCTCTCCTTCTTCTCTCCTTTATCTCCTCTCTGCAGTAGGCGAAATCAGCACAGGGAAAGAGGTGTGTCAGCCTTCTCCCATAGGATGCCTTTACCATTCTTTACACTTGTGGGTGGTAGAGTGTATGTATCTGTGTGTGTGTGTGTGTGTGTGTGCGTGTGTGTGTTCTTTGGCAGGAGCATCATTATGTAACTGCTGCAGTGCAGCTTGGCCCAGCTGTATTGATGTGTCAAGCGGTGGGAGGAACGCGAAGGTCTTATCGCTTGCCCAGTAAGAGCGATCCATTCTGAGTGATCTCAACACTTAAGAGCGAGGGAACACACTTCAGCGCTTTCACACACTAAACCACTTATTCTTAATGCATACCTGGATTATTCAGCTACAAAATGACCTGGCATTCTGAGATTTTTTTTCTTTCCCATAGCGGTCCAATATTAACCACCACTTTTAAATGCACGGGCGTACTCCATAAACTTTGTGCGGCTATAAATAAAGTGGTCCCATGTGGTGCACTGGCCTAATACATTATTTAAAGTTCACAGCATAGCCTATCAAGATCAATTGCGACCCAATTCACAAATCCCCCATCGCTCTGATGCTGAAACACTCTGACATTCACAGTTAGACACTAGCTATCACGACAGGAGTCAGAAAACATTTTCTGTCTGAGAGGGAAATTCATTGACTATTGATTCAATTTCCATATCATATGGCATTTAAATAATTCAAACTCGTAATGAGCTCATTTATTGATCAATGCATTAATTTTAGCAAAGTTGTTTGCTTGCCTTATATACCACAGCACGGTTGAATTCTTGAATCTGATTGAGGAGAAATATTCATTTTCTTTAACAGCAGCTCTGAGAGTATTGCTGGCATGTATTTTCAATTCACAGGTTTATAATGATGTATTCGTTCTAACACGTTAACTCGTTCACAGGAACTTGTATGGCAGACAAACCACATAATCTAAGCCTAGTAATAAATGTTTATTGATAGATATTTATTTAGCATTTATGGAAGGAGTCTCGGGAGTCGGGAGTGTAATCTGTGGCTCAAAAAGGCAAGATGAGAGTGCATAACTTCAACCTTAGATTTATTAATTACAAGCTTGATAGGGAAGCTAGGGAAATCCAGAAATCCAAAATAAACAAAACCAGGAAGTATACAGAACTAACATACAATACCAAAGGCTCATACTTAATGAAACAAAGCACAATCAGACTTTGCAATAATTCATAGAAACAGCAGGGTATAAATTGGCAAACTATTCAAGAACTAACACGAAATAGGTGCACACAATCGGATAATATGCCTTTGACAAGACAGGGGGGCGGAGACATGATCATAACATAAACAAAAACTAAAGTGAGCACGTGGGGCTTGTCGCAATGGGACCTGTGATGCAAAGAGGGAATCAGTGACAAGAAGCCTTGCGAAAGTCAGTAAGCTTTCTGCAACAGGAAAGTCTTCAGGACAGAGTTTTTTGCTTTGTGATTTCTCAGCAACATGACAAGCTGCGTTTTTTTTTTTGTCTTATTAACTTCAAGAGAGAAAAAAGAATGGCTAGCTGCTATAGCTGCTATAACGTAAGTGAGGACAGGAACCAACTTGACGTTCCACAAACTTAAATGTAACTATAACCCAGACAAAAAGCACAACTAAATTATAACTGCAATTATTGGCATATCACTGTTGTATAAGAGGATTAAAACACTTTACATCAGGATGCATTGTGGATTACTTTCCTATAACAGCATGACCCATTGTGCTTTACATATATATATATATATATATATATATATATATATATATATATATATATATATATATATATGTTATAAATATTGAAATGTTTTTAGGCTTGAATAGCCTCCTGCACGGTGCACGAGTGCTACTTCATTTCATTAACACCCCGCGTTTACAAAATGCCTACATGAGAATACTTTGCAACTTCACACTCCAGGAGATAGCCTTGTTTCCTTGGCAACCATGATTTTTTTTCATCTCTCTTTTCTTCTTTATCATAAGCTATACACTTAGACCTGAGTACATGCTACTTTTATGAAAGGACTCTTTGTTTTACCCTTTAATATAGCCTTTGATATTAGTGTGCAGAAGAAATCTATTACAGCAGAAGGACTGCAGAGGTATAATGATAAAAAAAGAGCTTTGTACTCAATGTGTGTCTTTCTTTTTTTTTTTCTTCACAAAAAGCAATGCTTCAGAGAACATTAACGCTGAGGTTTTTTTTGCGGTCTAGATGCAGAAGATGTCTAAATGGGTCTCGGCTGGGTTTCTGCCTGATTGAAAATGTAGAAATATGGATGACTAGGTTACATAATTGAGCAGCTGTGCTTACAGGAATAATTCGGAAGCTCGTGGCTGGCAATTAGCTTCATGCAAATTGCATGCAAATTCATCACACACTTAATACACCTTAAACGACATCATTTGGTTGAGAAATGTCAGTAATTTACCTCATAAACTCGCAGAATAAGTTTGTATTTGAAATGACGAATGATGCGCTTCTTAGTTTAAGCTGTCTCCCAGTACATTTGTAGACTTTAATAAAGAGAAATGTGGTACAGAGTCAGAAACCACATTGACTGTCTAAGATTTGAGACATTTGAGAATATTAGCCAAGGAAAGTGTGATGATTTTGCTATGCAAGTTTGTACCGTGCTAATTGGTGGTCGTGGACATCTATTAATTGTATCTCCAAGTCAAAACTCTTGAAGCAAACCTTGAGTTTGAATCTATTCAAAGGTGTTGTGGACTCATTGGGCCACACACACTCTGTCCTACCCACTTTAGAGGAAAGAAGAGTGGAAGAAAATGGATTTGACAGGATTTTACAGGACACAAGACATCCTTTCTACATATTTTTACCTCCTCAGTTGGATGGTCGCTACTCATTACAGAACATTTGTACAATTTGTACACCTGTTGGGTCACACTAAGTCCTTTATGTCAAGTGATTTTATATTGGATCAATGATATTTTCTTGAAATTTTCTATTTACGTCTGTTCTTCTAATAATGTTATATGTATACTTATTAGAATTTTTATACTGCATTATATAGTGTCTGATATTTATTTAAACTGATATTTCCTAGGCTAGTTTTGGCTAGGTGTGTCTCATTGATGTACAAAACATCTTAATCACATTTCAATGAACAGAACTTTTAAAATATACAGTACTGTGAAAAGTCTTAAGCACATGCAAATAAATGCTGTAGAGCAAAAATGCCTTCAAAAATCATAAAATTAAACGGTTCTACATCTAAAAAAATACTATAAAGAGCAGTAAACAGTAATAAATGAAACAAAGTCAATATTTGGTGTGATGATCCTTCGCTTTAAAAAAAATAGTAGTCTCAGGTACAGTTTGTGCAGTTTTTTTAAGGAACTTAGCTGGTAAGTTTTTACTGAGCATCTTGCAGAACCAGCCACAGTTGCACTCGCTTCTTATTTCTGCAGCAAAACCCAGCAGCCTTCATTATGTTTTTTTGTCTGAAAAGTGTCTCTTATGGAATCTGCTGCTTTCTTTACTGACATACAAACATTTTTCTGTAACATTTCATTTTGTGCTGGAAAACTAATGTTTGGAATCTAAAATATTATTGTACTGAATCAATAATGTAAAAGTCATAAAATAAAAAATCTATAACAAAGTTTGTACTAAAAAAAATAGGGTGCCTAGACTTTTGCACAGTACTGTATATCTTAAGTAATCCTTTAAAAAGCAGCTCTCAGACTGACACTAACACATCCAGTGTTTATGCAAAACCAGTCTAGATCCCATCTGCTGCTTTGTCCCACTGATTTTTAGGAAACATGCACATTTTGTTCTTTCTTGGTTAAATTTTTAATAAAATATCTTCTAACATACAGCTCCTAACAAAGAGTCAGACTGAATCTGCACACTTTCCCTACAGTTTATTTCATTCCTCTTACGATTTCTGTTTTTTTTTATATACTCGTTTTGGTTTTGGCTCAGAAAATAATAATAATAATGAAATTCTAGATATTCTAGCTACGCCTCAGTGAAGTGTGATAATTCACAACGCCAACGCAGAAAGTAGAGGAGCCGCGGGGCGCGCATAGCAACACGTGCACGCGCACTAGGCTGGGACGAGCGGTTCAAAATTTTACTCACGCATTCCTTCTTCAGCAAGGACTTTCAAACGTTTATCATTACAGTGGTCAGTGTGACAACATTGGAGATGTTTTACTAGTCATAAGAAGACCTTCATCAGTGTGGATTTGGGGTAAAAGATTGTTGAAGATGAAAAAGATTTTGTTCCTGATTTAAAAAAAAAAAAAAAAAAATATATATATATATATATATATATATATATATATATATATATATATATATATATATATATATTTATATAATCATATTGCATGAAAAAGTTAAATGCAATACACAATCTTTTTTCTTCAGTGAAAAACAATCAGCAGAGTATTTCCTCCCAGAAAATGACGTTTTCGAGTCCCTCTCCGAGGCCATCTTAGGGATGTAATTGGACACTGATTGCATTTCAGTGTAGCACTACTGCAGTGCGCTGAGGAAAGCAAAATGAGACGCAATACAAGGAATTACATTTACGTCTGATGCAATTAAAATCTGTGTTTAATTCATTGATCCTTTTCTAGCTTTGCCGTACGTTTTGCGTAATCCTACGCCATCCTCTTATTGGAGGATTTTAGACGAGCATCATAGTAGTGGCCACACTCTGAGATTTTACTAAAAATTTATCTGTCATTGACAAAACATTGTTGTTAGCCATCTTTGGTCATGATGGCACTGAATACACTGCACGTGAGCATCACATTATGTGTTCTAAGACCACTGATCCCAAGTCATAACCAAAGAAGTCCAAGAAAACAGCAAAACCAAGCTGAAAATCATACAGCATAGAGATGGTCTTTTGACAATTTGTCTTTGCCTTATCAAAGTGTCCTATACCACACACATTGTAGGTCTTCAGAAAACAATGCTACGAGTATTGTGCGCTAATCACTGGGAAAGTTCCAAACGTTATTTGGTTGTCATCACCAGGATTTAATGTCAGGAGCTGAGGAAGTATACTAAATAAATACGCTGCGATTAAATTGATAAGCCTGGTGTGTTCATGCATTTTGGGAGGACGCAAAACACAAGTAAGAGAGGTGATGCCATGAATTTGTTTTTTTAAAGATTTAAGATATAATCTTCTGTCGCCATAGAACACCTTTATGACAGTTCCACTGAGATTGATTAAAATATGATGCTAGTAATAAGGAGGAAACGAGGTTTAATCTTATAAAACCAGATCTGGAATTCTTTTCCTCCTGCAGTAAACCTCCCGTACTTTATCTCAAGATTGTTCTGCTCTAATAGAGTCTAGTTTTTAAGCAGAACCTGGAAAGATGCATGATTCCCATTGGTTAATCTTTGTTTCTCCCAATAGTAGCTAGTAGCCAATAAAATAAGCTTAAAGCGACGATAAGGGCTGCGTTTATTTGTTATCCGGGGAGGTTGAAATTGTAATGATGATGCCGTTGACCGTTTATGAACATCATTACAGCGCAAACATGTTATTTGACATTGAATAAAGTTTTTGTACAGTAGTTGCACTATAATAATGTTTATACAAGGCGTACAGTATATACTGAGCTGCACTGTATGTGTGTTATGCTAACCATCCACAAATAAGTATTCGGAACTGGTAGCTAAATATTTTAGGTGGTGATCAAACCTAAAATCCAGCCCCCTGGTTACGCCATTGGTTGTCAAGATGCATACATAGATGTCCATGTGTAGAAAGGGAAAGAAAGGAGTGGCAAAATTATGTACCGGTTAGCCCAGCATAGCAGGCCAGCTGTCAGCAGCACCGCGGACAGCAGCTCGGGTCGCTCGCGCCGCGCCGCATCGCCTCTCACAGCGGACACGCAGCCTCCAGACAGCGCATCACGCATTCATTTTCTTCCTGCAGGAAATAAGGCGTGAAATAACATGCCTTTTGCCTGGGTGAGCCGGAAAGCCCGGATGATGGGAAGGAGGTGAAGCAAAAGGCTGCTCTGCATGATAAAGGTAGCTTCAATGAAGCAAAGCAGCTCTACCCGTGTAGCTGTTACGCGCAGACGCAAACGGAGCGTCGGACCAGTGAGCGTGTGCATTCCGCCGCAGTGAGCATGAAGCTCGCACCCGGGATCTTCCACCTCTGAACAGTGTCCACAGTGCTTTCCTGATCCATACAGCACTACCTGAGCAGGATAGCAGGTTCTTGGCACCATGCGCTTCTTTGTGCTCTTTATTCTGCTCTCCTGCTCCTGCGCTCTGGGAAGCTGCGAGACGAAAATCGTGAACATCGGCGCGGTGCTGAGCCAAAAGCGCTACGAGCAGGTGTTTAAGGATGCGGTGAACCAGGCCAGCATGGTGTACGGCAGAGACAGGTTTAAACTCAACGCCATCTCCGTCACGCACAAAGCCAACGCTATTCAGATGGCGCTGTCCGTGTGTGAGGACCTCATCTCCAGCCAGGTAGGTGCTGCTGCTGGGCTCCGGCTCTTTCCCAGCTGTTTCCCCCTCATTTATTCTCCCTGACTGAAAGATAGGGAATACATGCGCACGGCATTGTGGGATAAAGAGAGCAAAGAACTGGACTAGTGGTGAAGAAAACTTTTAACTTCATGCAAATGACCAGAAGTGATCATTTAATTCTGAAGCAATGATGCAGCTGATGGAGTGTAAAGAATGCAGTTCATTTCCTCTCAGCTGATGGATGGAGAATTTCATGGATGAAAAATTACACAAAAAAAAGGTTTAATCAATTAAGAATTCTCAAGGGAAGCCCTTAATGGAGGCTAAGAAACATTTTTTTTCTAAGAATCATTTATAATATATAAAATGATAAAATAATGTACCACATACACTATGTGACATATGGTTTTTAGTAAAAAAAAAAAAAGAAAGAAAGAAAGAAAGAACTACATTAGATTCTTTAGATTACTTAAAATTACATGTTTTCTAAATTTGGATGCATATTTTTTTGAAATACTTATTTAAAATTAATAAAATTAAATGAACTACCTGTGGAAAGATACTTTACATCAAAGATATCAGTAGAATTAAAAAAAAAAGAAATCCAGAGTGTTCATAAACATGTTTAATTCATTTGTTAACATTCAAGTCTAAAATATTTAACTTTGATAACCAGAATTACAAAATACAGCAATATTCTTATTGACTGTTGCATCATGCAATTGATTTTGGAGGTAAAAAAAAAGTCTTCACTGAAAAACTAGCTTTAAATTTAAAATCTTCAGTAAAAAATCATTTAATACTCAATTTGGACTTTTTGTGCAGAAGGTTTGGACAGATAGACGGGAGACTTTGCATCGAGGACAGCAAATAGTCTAGAACAAAATCAGAAATATCATTTATGCTAAATTACAATAACAGCCCTGAGTGATTTGGAGGTTATTTCTATTTTCTTATATTTTTTCCCCCTAAAAACAGCTATTAATGTGACACTATGAATGAAAGGATTAAAAATATATGAAAAAATATATAAATAAAAATAAATATATATTATATTTTGTGCTTAAAGTACATTACTGGATTTTTTAAATTAATTAAGCAAATGAAATGTAAATGTAATTCATGAAAATTACACTCTCAGAAATATGTTTTAAGGGGGGGGGAGTACTGTTAGGACACAAAATGTATCTAATGTATCCAGTATCTAAGAATATGCCAATCTAGACATGTATATATATAATCTGAATATAAAAACACCTTTTGAACATAAAAACACACCTTGGATGCACTGAAAGAGAATGTTTTAGCAGATTTTTAGTGAATATTTTAGTGATTGTGGCATTTATTTCTATCTGGCTAGATCACTTCTTCTGGCTGGAAGTGATATCTACAATAATATCACTATTTTACTACCAGGTTCATTTACACAGAAAGGCTCCTAAGCAGTGAGTCAGATAGTGATTCATAAAAGAACAAGAGTGAGGAAATGTGGGCTAAATGAAACGAAAGGTCAGGATGTGCTTGTTTTTTGCTCGTGTTTGCTGAAGTCAAAGCATTTTATTAAGAGCCTGGGAGATTAGTGAGTGTTTATATTGATCAGTGTACCAGTCAAACTGATCAGCACATGACCCTCAGGTCAAGTGACACAGCGCTTTATGGTGATGCTCTCAAAGCTCACACACTGTGTATGCATGTTTGTGTGTGTGGGTGGGTGTATGCATGTGTGTATAAAAGCAAAAAGAGATACATACATATTTGGGTATTCATACACATGTGCTACATTTTAAAGAGATATTCTGACTGTATCTGATCTTAAAGCACAATAAGTGCAGCTGTGCAAGCCTATAATGACATAAATAAATGTCTACAATAGGGAAAAACAAAACACACATTCATATATATATATATATATATATATATTTTACTTATAACCTCATAAATTCTCAGGATTCATACCTTTCCCTGTCACTGATATGGTGCCCTCAACTGAATGCCCTCAAGTGTATCTCAAGTGTGTCTTTTATCTAGAAAGTTGCATATATTGTACCTTTAAATCTTTAAAGAATAATTACAGTCAAATACCCTGAATCTTTTCGAAAGGTACATTGTATCCAAGGGTATCACCCCAGAGACAAGAAACATTCATTTTCTGAGAAACAAAAAGGTGACTCTCATATCTACATCCATTTCCTCTTTCCTTTACTACAGTAACAGAATCATTAATTGTAGTAAATGAATAACAGTTTTCAAGATGAATAAATGAATATTAAGTTAATGGGTCAAGATTTAAAAGCAATCTAATGACATTCAGAAATGTGGCATTTCCGGAAGTGCAAGAAAGTCAAAAAAGTGGCACTATGGATGTGAAGGATTCTATTTCTCGCTCCACCATCGATCAGAGTGATCAAAGATGATGTGCCTGGCTTCATGTGTCTCAGAGGAATGATATGTTAGACCTCACCCTAGCCCAGAGGTTCTCAAACTGTTTTTAGCCAGGGACATTAGAGAACATATAAGTTCTGAATTGACTTTGGCGCTTGGACCCCTAAATATAAGAACTTTGATAAGCTGGGTTGTGATTTCCACCACTGTAACTGAATAAAAAAGTTCACAGACCACCTGGCTATGCTCATGGACCCCTCTGTGTCTCTGGACCCCACCTTTAGAACCACTGCCCTAGCTGATTGGTAGCTACAATAGCAAAGAACTAGCTAGGGGGTGGGAATGGACTAAAACTGGGAGAAAAATAGGATAAAAACAAACAAAAACAAAATCTTGACTTGCATAAAGCATCACACATCATGTCTCACTGCACGGAGGACACCAGATCTATTTACTGTGGCTTGTGTTTTTTAACCCGGAGGCAGTATGTTGATTACGGTCAATGTTTGTTCGTGACTGGGTGCAGTCCAGAGTCAGCATTAACTGTGATAACTCTGAAAAGAAATGTGTGTTTCTGTAGCACGCTGTCTGCCTGTAGGGGATTTGGAGCTTCCTGTGGTAAGAACACAGCTGTTACGAAATCAGCTAGGTGTAAAATTAATGGAACGTATGTGTTACAAACTGTTATATAAGAATGATTGTCACAGCTAGTTAAACTCGAGTGGAACTCTAGAGAGGAGTAAAGAGCATGGCCTCGATATCACAAGCTCTTGAAAATATTAAGCTGTGAAGATGAATGCGAATGAATGTGATATTAAACATTTAATTCCAGAATAAATACATTGGTATCAGTTCTTTTACTGAATAATACTTTGGAAGTATTTTAATGATTGTTAGAATGACTAAAAGTTGTAAGAGTAAAGAATAAAACGCTTGGGCGTTTGCCGTAATAGGAAAATAATCAGCGATGAAGTAACGTGATGCGGCCTGACGTGAACTGATGTCACTTTTAACACTCTCTGCTTGATTATTTTCCAATAACAGCACATTACAAAGTATTTTATTCCTCTTATACTACAGGAATTTGTTAACAAATGCAATTTTTAATTTATTAAAAATGTATTATTACATGACGTCATACTTTTTATCCATTTATAGTTACATTTTTAATGTTGTGGAACATCCAGAAAAACAAGTTGGTTCCATCCTTTATTTTCTCTCTCTGGAAGTTAATAAGATTAAAAAGCTTGTAGAAGCTTGTCATGTTAGTGAAAAAAAAACAGACAGTGCAAAGTTCTCTGTCCTTAAAACTTTTATATGGTGGAAAACTTTAGTAAGGTGGTACAAAATGCTGACACCTTTCATAAATGTTAACAAACACGTCCATGTTTAAGTTTAACAAAGAAAATGTATCAACGATTATATGTTTTCTTTGTTAATTCACAACAGGAAATTGTTTTTTTATTATTAGCCTTAGATTATTTGGAATTTCTGCTATACAAGTGCATGAGTTGTTACTATAGAAACAGAAACATATTAGAATGACCAATCCGATTCGTGAATTCTACATGGCTTTGTTATAAATGCTCGTAAATGCTGGGCAATATATTTTTGCATTTTGAATCTTTTCTTGCATTTAAAGTCAGATCCATTCAAAGAAAATATCAAAAACAATTATTTACCCAAAAGCAATGTAGCAAAAATGTAATAAAATGGTATCACTGGACACACAGAGACTGAGTGTTGCAGTGAGCTGACAATCTCTGGGGAGTGAGGAGTAGCACTGCATCATTAAAAGTCTGCTTGCACTAAATTAAATTAAGAGCACTTTAAGCACTCATAATGGTTGATGCCATTTAAAAAGTGCTGAAATCATGCTTTCTGAGCTGGCAGGCTGTATAGAAAAATACACAGTAATTCCTTAGTGTCCAAAACCCCATTCTTCTTCTCTTTCAAAATTAGAATGCATTCATTTACTCTTTCCCTATTCTCGGTAATTTCTGTAACATACCATACATGGCTTCCAGTTATGCTAACTTCACCATATATCTTCTTTATATTTTCAAAATCTTTCATTTTTTACCATTTCACCACTGTGCATCGATCTGAGGGAAGGATGGTTCGTGGCAGATGGTACAAAAGAGATGCCTGAGAGCATGTTGGATGGAAAAACCTCATTTGAGGCCCAACCATACAGCTTGTCAAGATACAGAGCCATTATGGCTACTCGCACAATCCAAAAAACCCACGTCTCTTCCTGTTGTTTTTGCACCATATTTTCACTGATTATGGCCTTATTGTGAGCAGCTGGGGCCCCTTTGAAACAAATGTTGCCAGAGCAGTATGTCTGTCATGCAAAAATGATTAGTTGGATAAGCATTGTTGAACCGTTGAGGGATTTTTATGTCGTATCATTTGCCAAGACAAATTTCACACACTTTGATGAGACGTTCATTTATGTTAAAGCAGGACAGGGCCAGCTGGTATAAAATGTTCTAGCAGGGATAAACCTGAACTCTCTTTCAAGGAACAAAACACAAATAGTGTCGTCTATCTATCTTTCTATAAATTGTGCATGCAATTTTTTTTATTTTTTTTTTGCCTATGATGAGACCCCATGCTATAAGTCTCACCCATACTGGTTTCATAATAATAACACTGAGTTACTGATAGGTAGTAGAATTTTAGCCCTCATACTCAATATTGTAACCAGCCCTCACTGCCTCACTGGATAGAAAACCTGAACATTTTATACCACTCCAAAATCTCAGGTGTCACTTAAACAGATATATCTAGGTCGACTATTTTTGTTTTTGCTCCTACTTTCTCATGTCTAGGAAAAAATCTCTATGCTGGTGTTCTCTATTTTTTCTCAAACTGTCTACAGGTCTATGCGATTTTGGTGAGCCACCCTCCACAGTCCAGTGACCACCTCACCCCTACACCAGTCTCCTATACCGCAGGCTTCTACCGTATCCCTGTAGTCGGCCTCACAACCAGGATGTCCATCTACTCCGATAAGGTTGGTGTTGCTGCATTTGGGTCAATTTGAATAGATTAAAAAAAAATGGACTTGTTTAACCTGACCTATTCAGTTTTAATATATTTTAATAGTATTTTTAAAAGATACAGCAATAATATTGCATTTAATAAGTGAATATTATGTGCGAAAATTACTCAGACTTTAAGGGGTAAATATGTACTACATCTATGAGAATTTGATCTTAATATTCAAACTTGGACACAATATTTTTTTTAATTATTTATTTTCACATAAGTGAAACTTTGATATTACTCTTTACTACTACGTTATTCTTAGCATTAAATATTGCCATACCTAGATATTTTACTTATTGTGGTAAATACTGTTGTATTGTAAAATCCAGTAAGCTCAGAAATCTTTTGTAATTACTGTTTTTTTTTTATGAATTTTAATTGTTCAAATATTCTACTTTTAGCTTATAGTTATTTCTTTACTGGATGAAGTGTATTTCATTATTGTGAAATATACAGTATATTTTCATGAAACTATGCCACTAAGATTAATTTGTATGTGTATTGTGAGTTTTTTCCTTAATTTGATGAATTTGCGAACCTCTATTCCAAATGACCTTTTTACACTCGAGAACTTTATTTCTTGCTTAATATGTAACATTTTCTTTAAACACCTTAATGAGAACAAAGAAGAGTGATGTCATATTATATTTATACATGTTCATATATATAAAAATCAAACAAACAAAAAAAAAAACACTTATTATAAACATACTATTCTTTCAATTTGGACCAAAACAGTTGAGCTATATATGAAACTAACAAACAAATAAAACAGGAAATATGTTTTTTGGCCTTGTATGTAAGCATGTGATGAGAGGTCCATTTTCATCAGTAATTTGTGGAAAATATTTCATAATTGTACTATATTGTTGTAACAAGAAAGCGCTCAGACACGGCACTAACATTTTTAAAAATAAAACAATGGTTAACAAAAAAAAAAGAAAAAAATAACTCTGAAACAAGGAAGGTATTACTAAGGTAGCAAACTACAACTGAAAACCCAGAAGTAACTGAACTCAAACCAACGTACACTAGGTAAACAGCGAACTGGATTAACCATATAAAACTGGGAATAATATAAAGGAAATCGAACAAACAACTAGTCAGAATAGAGACACGGGAAATATCTTGGAATGACAGCACAGAAGCACATATGGAAGCTCAATGCGATGACAGACACCTGACTGGATCTTTTAAACAATGATTGATGAGCTGGAAATAAGCATCAGGTGTTAGTACTCAGGCGAATTGTGTGTTGCTGAGGGCGGGGCTGTAACACAGGCATGCTGGAAGTTTATTACAGTTGTGATAATTGTAATCATTTGTCTTACTGTGCTTAGGTTTAGGAGGATTATATCTAAATGTTACATTTAAATGGTCACTAATTACATTTTCTCCTCTCTGCCTCCATTTTGTTTTCTCCTCCTCAGAGTATCCATCTTTCCTTCCTGCGCACTGTGCCGCCTTACTCACACCAGGCGCACGTGTGGTTCGACATGATGCGTGAGTTCCGCTGGAACCACATCATCCTGATCGTCAGCGACGACCATGAAGGTCGAGCCGCACAGAAGAGACTCGAGACCCTTCTGGAGGAGAGGGAGACCAAGGTGAGCTGTCCTTGGATGTCTGTAACTTGAGTGTATGAGCGTGTGGGTGTGTAACATGTACATTTAACAATCTCAGAGGTCTTCTATGTATGTAACTGTTTGCTTTTCTGTTGCGTGAAAAACATCTCGCTCATGTCATTTTGTAAATGTTGGCTAAAGCCAGAGGCATCTACAGCGTCTAATGTGGTCTAATCTAGTTGAAGTTTTGTGCATTTCTTACTCATCTCACATTGCTTTTTGCCATAGTCTAAATCTCCTGAATCGCTCCACGGCAGGAGCGAAATGAAAATCTTAACCTGGGGCTTTAAAAAGCATCACTGGCTTATGAATGAAGCTTATGTTTAATAGGCTGTTGCATCTCTGTACTCTCAAAGCATTAAAATTCTAAATCAGTCAGCAGTTTTACATCAGCATCCAGCAGTGTGTGTTTGGTTGATTGCTGTTTGATTTATTAAAGTAATGACGTCTGTATTATAATGGCGACGAACTTTTTAAGGGCTCTCATGCTAAATCACGATCCCCAATTGACATCTGTGCTATAGTAATTACTGTTGCCCTCTTTGCAGATAGAGAACATTATTAATATCTAGACTATTTCAGTGTAGTTGCAATTAAGCTTTAGAACAGCTGGGAATTGAGGGCTTTTTTGTGTTACTGGTTTCACACTAATGCTCCCTTGTGTAGATTATAGTCGATTGGGCTGAAATTGTTCTTAGACTGCTAATATAACTGCACTCATAAAATATGCATTGAATTCTGTAGCGGTCTATTAATGAAAAATGATTTTCCAGAGTTATGCTATATGAGCCAATTAATTATGTTTCCTGCTGGCTTAATACAAAATGAATATGAAGTACTTTATATTATCTGGCATAATTATGGATGTGTTGAAGAGAGATTGATTTGGATTATTTGTAGAAAGGGGCTCAATTCTTGCATAAGCCCTGTTAATAATCAGCTTCTTTGCAAATCTCGGTTAAAATTAAAGATGTCATACATTTCTGTTGATACTGTGGTAAGTGAGAAACATGATAGTGATACTTGGTAAAGGAATTAGGCATTTTTCTCATGATTCTTGGCTTCCAGTTCTCTCATGATTGACTTAATTCCATGATTGTTCTATTTGTATGGCAGAAACCCTGATCAAAATACAGTATATGGCCGAAAGTATGCGAACACCCGTCCATCACAGCCTTTGTGCTTTCTGAACATCTACTTCCAGATTTTAGTCCACCTTTGCTGTTATATATAACTTCCATTCTTCTGGGAAGGCTTTCCACTACATTTTGGAGCGTGGCTGTGGGGATTTATGATCATTTAGCTACAAGAGCATTAGTGAGGTCGGGCACTGACGTTGGGTGAGGAGGCCTGTAGTACAGTTGGCGTTCCAGTTCATCCCAAAGGTGTAAAGTGGGCTTGAGGTCAGCGCTTTGTGCAGGACACTCGAGTTCTTCCACTCCAAACTTGGCAAACCATGTCTCCATGGAGCTCGCTTTGTGCACAGGGGCAATGTCATGCTGGAACATGTCTGGATCTCTTAGTTCCAGTGAAGGGAAACTGTAATGCTACAGCATACAGAGACATTCTATACAACTGTGTTCTTCCATATTCGTGGCAACAGTTTGGGGAAGAACCACATATGGGTGTGATGGTCAGGTGTCTACAAAATTTTGGCCATATAGTGTACATTAGGGGGTTCTTTTATGAACCACAAGCATTTTTAATAAAATTCTAAAATAAAAAGGAAGTGTGAGGAAAACAAAGTTTGAGGATCCATGTGCAGAAAGTTTTAATCATAATCCAGAACACTGAAACAAGTCCAAAAATCCAAATAGCAAGGGCAGTAGTCAAAGCAAAGTGTCATATACAGTAAAGACAACACAAAGAAACATGACTCAGAACTCATACTAAACACAAGGTATGGGCAAGGATTTGCAAGTTAATGCAAATTTTAATAAAAGTTCATTTCGATGAACAGCCAGGAAGCTTATATTGGAAGCAACCAGGAAGTGACTCAGAAATGCATGTGACTAGCAGAGAACTCCAAAGAGTGTGACCTCTGCTGGTGTGGAACTGTTTTTCCTTATTATGCATGCAGGGGTGACCTTATTTATCAAAGCAGAAGCTGTAATAATCAATTTCCTTATAGAATTATTTGCATATTTGTTTTCCTTTAAACCATATAATGTTATTTTTACGATTGCTATAAAAAAATGTGAACATGTTCCCTGCAGTGAACTATTTTCAGCTGATATGTACCAAAGTGTCAGATACAGCAAGGTAAAAATAACATGTATCCCTACTAACACTGTGGAGAAAAATATAGGTGCTGAGACAGGAGACCCTAACAGATTGATATTATGGTGATTTAGAGTAACCTCATGCATAAGGCACAAAATTATAAAAGACCTGCTTTTAGAACCAGAAGCAAAATCAGAACCACAATGAAAATCAGAATTAGGCCCATAATCAGGCTGAGCTCAGATATATATATAGTGCAGAACTGTATGTTCCTGTGCTACAAGAGTTTATTTATACCACTGCAGAATAGTCCTGTACCGTCCGAGCATGGCTAAGGCTCCCCTGAGGCTGTTGCCCTCAAAAAATCACAAGATGAGAAGAATGCAATATGCCGCAGCAAAAAAAGCAGCTGTTCCTACTGCAGTATCTCCATCTCTATTCATAAAGCCAGCCAACAATTTAGGTTAGCAGAATGGTTCTAGGACCTTTTGCTTCTCAGAACATTCAAATATTTTGAGCTAATATCTATTAACATTCCTATAAAGCTACTATGACATTTTTAGTACCATGAACTGCATTCTTCCTTTTTGAGCTGCATTTCTCCTTTTTTTGTAAAGGGAAGGCAAACACTGAAAACACTGTGGCTAAGCAGTTGGCTAACTATAAGCTAGCTAACAATTTGAGGCTAATGATTCAGCTAGCTACATAGCCATAAATTATTTTATATGGACAATGAAAGACATAATGACAGTGGAACCAAGGCAAACCTATCAAAAATATCAACACTTTCCACAAGATAGTTTGGTAAAGTACTAAGAAAATACTCTGTATGTATAAACTCGGCTAACATTCACAGTAATTACACTTAGCATCAACCACAAACAGGATTTCCATGTTTTTTCCCCCTTCTTTTAACAAGATTTCAACATAAAGCTATCAGAAAACTTCCAAAACTGTGAATACCACACAAGTGGGCCAATCATATTAAATCTTCTTGTAAACAAGACCCCATTTGAATGTAGGATATGGTGCATCTGTAGTTTCACACTTCCTCCCACTTCCTAGTTCTTGTTACTAACTCTAGTAGCTTTTAGCCTACTTCCCTAGTAGTTCCCTGCTACTTTCTTTTTTTAGTTCCCTAGACATCCTACTTCCTAGCTCTGGTTCCCTTGTTCTTATAGATCTTAGCTATTTTCCAATTCCTCCAAATTTTAGCCTAGTAGTCCTAGTTTTATAAAACTACACTGTTCATATATGTGGTGGTCAGAGAAAACCCATTGGATGTCACTGTGTCTGAATTCTGTGTTCTTCACCAAAATTGTCTTGTAACATAATATGACACTTAAACTTAAATACTTAAAAAAACCATAAATATATTTCACCAAAATTAAGTGGATATGTTTTATAATTCTAGACTATCTTCATTCTCAGAAGAAAATAGTACTTAAATGTACTTTTCCTTGGTTTTCAGGCGGCAACCTTAATGATACACCTTTTGTACCATTAGCATGTATATTTTCCCTATATATTTTAGAAAGGCATGTAAGGTACCATTAAGGTTTTCTCTAAAAAACTAATTTGGTACCTAAAAATCATTTTCGAAGGTGTACTATATCCACATTTCCAGGTGAAAGATATGTATTAAAGGTACAAAAAAGTTTTTGTACCTCCCCAGTTTATCAAACGCAGTAGTAAAAACCTAAAGATGTGTAAAACCTTGCTAGCTAAGTGCGATTTCCTCACACAGTGAATTCAGTTTGTGATCAGATACTGGTTATCTGATTGTCCACAATGCTCCTGTTCTGTAGTCATAATGCATCTTTAAATGCAATTTTCACTTTTCCTTTTCACATTTGGGGGTATCCAGACTTTAAAATGCTTTACTTGTGCTGGCATGAAGCTGAGATTTCATCCATCACTTTCTTAATTTATGAAGAATACCACCATTTTTTTCCCTAAAGACATAAATTTTGTTGGCATTTTAGAGGTCAGTGATGAATTAGAGCAGTCTCTGATGCTTTTGAAAGCCCTGGTGTTAGGACTTCCAATTTGGAGCAGGAAAATTTGTTAGATGCTTTATTGCCCATCATTTTCAACTGTTTATAATATTCTTCTGTGTCTGCATATTTTCTCTGTGCACATTACTCATCAGAATAAAAAAAGGAACTATGAAAACCTCGACCAACTGTCCTATGACAACAAGCGAGGACCTAAGGTATACTTGCATGGTCAATGCACGCCGCCCACCAACTTAAACGTTGCAACTAGAATCTGGCCAATCAGCCATCGGCCAACCCAGAAATGCCCTTATCTTGGTAGCACGTGTTTCTTTTTACATCGAGACTTTCTTTTTTTGGTACCCTTATGATTTAAATGACGAATGGACTTGTTTTGAACGATTATGATTTTCGGTTTTCAAGAAAATAAAAAAGAGAGAAAAGTAAACACGCTCCGCTTCTGTCATTCTCATTTTTTCCTTTCAAATAAAGGAATGCATGATTCAGATCAAACAGAAAAAAGCTCCTTTGTTCCTTTGTTTAGATGCGGTAGTGTGGGACACGTCACATTCCCAGATACTACTTCCTCCCTTTTGCGCAGCACCTCCTAGTTTTTTTTTTTTTTTTCTTTGGGCAGATCAAGCCTCACCTCTCACACCCTTTCTCCCAGTTTCAGTTTCCGGTTGCATCGGCCTCTCTCCCCAAACCTCTAACATGCACGCCGTTCTCTGGAGCCTTGATAACCCTCAGCATTGCATGCAACTATACAGACGTTTCCCCCCTCTAGCTTTTTTTTTTTTAGTTTATCCAATTTTCCTTGGAGCGCTGTCATTTTTCCTCCTTTTTCAATCACACAAAAGCAAAGAAAATTCAACCAAAGCCGTGAAGAGAGGTAAAAGAGGCAGCATGGTCCTGGGGTGGGGAAGTGTCAATAGCTTTTACTGACTGTGTACCCCGATCCCAGGCAGAGAAAGTCCTCCAGTTCAACCAAGAGACTAACTTAACTGCCCTGCTGCTGGAGGCCAAGGAGCTGGAGGCTCGCGTGATCATTCTGTCCGCCAGGTGAGACATTGTTTACTACTCTGAAACATTACAAGCACTGCTGAGGATAAATCATGGTGTAGTAATGCATAATGAGGACCACTCTGTTATATTATATATGGTATATCTGGTATATCTGGTTCCTCATATAAGTTGGCATCATACATAATAAATGGTAAAATTATATTGTCCTGTGGAGCACCATTAAATCCATTACTAAAAAATGGAACTATGAAAAACAGTGAAACATGGTGGTGGTAGCATCGTTTTGACCATTACCTTGTTGATTCTCTGACTAATGATACTCTTACCTGGCCACTGACATTTGGTGGATGGTCTCCTCATCAGGCATAACATTAAAACCCCTTCAAGGTGATGCAAATAACATTGATTATCTTGTTACAATGGCACCTGCAAAGGGGTGGGATATATTAGCCAGCAAGTGAACAGTCAGTTCTTGAAGTTGATGTGTTGGAAGCAGGAAAACTGGGCAAGTGTAAGGATCTAACTGACTTTGGATTGGGCCAAATTGTGATGGCTAGATGACTGGGTCAGAGCATCTCATACCAAAAGTGGTCCAAGGAAGGATAACCAGTGAACCGGCAACAGTGTCATGGGCTCCAAAGGCTCACTGATGTGTGTGTGAAGGCTAGCCTGTCTGATCCGATCCCACAGAAGAGCTACTGTAGCACAAATTGATGAAAAAGTTAATGCTGGCTATAATAGAAAGATGTCAAAACACACAGTGCATTGCAGCTTGCTGCATATGGGGCTGCGTAGCTGCAGACCAGTCAGAGTGCCTATGCTGACCCCTGTCCACTGCTGAAAGTGTCTACAATGGGCACGTGAGCATCAGAACTGGACCAAGGAGCAATGGAAGAAGGTGGCCTGGTCTGATGAATCACATTTTCTTTTACATCATGTGAATGGCAGGGTGCATGTGCGTCGGGAACCTGGGGAAGTGATGGCACCAGGATGCACTGTGGGAAGCTGGCGGAGGCAGTATGATGCTCTGGGCAATGTTCTGATGGGAACCTTGGGTGTTGGTATTCATGTGGATGTTACTTTGACACGTACCACCTACCTAAACATTGTTGCAGACCAAGGACACCCCTTCATGGCCACGGTATTCCCTAATGGCAATAGCCAATTTCAGCAGGATAATGAGCCCTGCCACACTGCAGAAATTGTTCAGGAATGGTTTGAGAAACATGAAAAAATTCCCCAGATCTCAATCCAATCAAGCATCTGTGGGATGTGCTGGACATACAAGTGAGATCCATGGAGGCCCCACCCCTCAATTTACAGGACTTAAAGGATCTGCTGCTAATGTCTTGGATCCAGATACCACAGCATGCCTTCAGAGGTCTTGTGGAGTCCATACCTCGATGGGTCAGAGCTGTTTTGGCAGCACAAGGGGGACCTACACAATATTAGGCAGGTGGTTTTAATGTTATGGCTGATCAGTGTGTGTGCTGTGTGTATGTGTGTATATATATATGTGTGTGTGTGTGTGTGGTATATGTATATATATATCTTAAATCTTTTGAGGCACATTATTTTCATAACAGTAAAACACAGTAATGCTATAAACCTATTATAAAAATTGCTTATAGAGTTAGCTATATTTAGAAGAGGCTTTTAGAGTAGACTGAAAGGACTACGAATAATGTATGTTTGCCTGCAGTGAAGACGACGCTGCTGCCGTGTACAAGACTGCTCGGTTTCTCAACATGACTGGCTCTGGCTACGTGTGGCTAGTCGGAGAGCGGGAGATGTCTGGTAAAGCTCTGAGTGAAGCTCCTGATGGTACGTACGGGACGAGGAAGCTGAGCTATAGACACTGGAAAAGCAAATTTTTTCCCTGATGTCTCATTTTCAGCATATTTCATTAAATGTGTTGTGAGTAAATCTTATATGTTTAATGTTATATGTTTAAAAATCTTGATGGTAAATTACATCAATGTCAGTTAATTAAATTAATAGTTAATTTGAGATTAGTCTTGTAATAAGGTTTAAAGGAAGACAGATGTACAAAGAAAAGTCCAATTTTCTTCTCAAAATCATTGCATTTATCCAGGATTTCTTGTCTTTATTATATCAAGGGGTTCCCTTTTGTGATTTTGATGTAGCCTTAACCATATCCTGCGTATATTATTATCATTAATTCTAGCAGAGCTGAAGAATATTGAACTCTCTAGCAGGGGAAGAAAACAGCTCACAAAAAACAGTGTTTGTTGTGCATTTTGTGAGATATAAAGTCTCTGATGTTGAGTCTCAGGGCCACATAGTGTTAAGGTGTTTAAATATAAAATATAATATCTCCCAATGTTCACTTTTAGTTATTTTATACCACAGGGAGCTCAAGGTTTTGTTTTGTATATTAGTAGGATTATTAAAGTCAGGAGACAGCCAGCTCATTGGATTATTTTGATGCCGACACACACAGGATTAATTGGCCTTCAGCTCATTAACGGCAAGAACGAGTCAGCACACATCAGTGACGCAGTGGCGGTTGTGGCTCAGTCCATTCAGGAGCTTTTCGAGAAGGAGAACATCACTGAGCCGCCCCGGGGTTGTGTGGGCAACACCAACATCTGGAAGACTGGGCCACTCTTTAAAAGGTCAGGATGGTGTGCAGCTAGTAAGCAAGAGTGGAGAAAATTGTGTCTAATCCAGGAAGTGTCTTCTTGATGTACTCTGCATAAATTTGACTGTGTTTGCATAAATTTAATAATTTGTCTGTGCATGTGGATGAGAGAGAAAAGCTTCTCATCTCCCTCGTGTCTCTCTGTACTGCAGGGTTCTAATGTCATCCAAATACCCAGAAGGCCTGACAGGACGAGTGGAGTTTAATGATGATGGGGACAGGAAGTACGCTCATTACAGCATCCTTAACTACCAGAAGAGCAGGCTGATTCAAGTCGGCATTTATAATGGAACTCAGGTGTGCGGCTTTTTTTAGTCAGATAATATTAACAACATTAAAAGCACGTTTCTGCAATTGCGGTGCCATTTAGCCCTTGTAATTCTAAAAATTCAACTTTGTAAAATTATAATTCAACATAGAATCTAAGAAAACATGCATTCAACTATTAATATAATGTGTTAACCCATCTCAGGCAACAATCTCATGCAATCTCAATTTGTGTAAGAGGGTTATACTTTCGAAGTGACCTCATTAGACAATATCACAAATTTATAAATAAAATAAAATAAAATAAAGGAAAAAGAATGAGAGAACTTTAATTTTCTTCTTCCCATGATCTTTGGGAAATTTGGATGATCAGCACTTTACTTCCTGCTGAACATGTGACTTGAGGAATATTCCATATGTTTCATAGGGCTGAAAGTGCTCAAGTTCAAGTGAACATGAACTATGTAAAATGTATATTTTTCATGACATATAATGGTCAAGTCCTGGATAAGCATGTTTCAAGCATGAGATGTTAAATGGATTCACACAATAGTGCAAAAATAGTATGTTTTCAGAAGCATCTAATGATTAGATTTCGAGGTAAAGTGTAGTTATAGTGAACTGGGACAAATGCTGTAGATTTTGTAGGTCGTATTAATCTTTTATGTCATTTATCTGAAATATGAACTTCTTGTCCAGTAGGTTGTTGTGAAGGACACTTTACCTTTACTTCACATACAGATTTGTAAATATGTGGGACACAAATGACACCCCAATCATAAAAATCACCCAAAAGATCTACATCTAGGTCACCTGGAGCTTATTTTAGCCTGCTATTCCCTCAGGTGGTGCTAAATAAGCAGAGGAAGATCATCTGGCCTGGAGGAGATACAGACAGACCGAAAGGTTTCCAGATGTCCACATGGCTAAAAGTACAGTATCATTTAAACAACACATATCTTATTTCTGAGATAGTATATCCAACTTGCGAACTAGAAAAATGTATGATGAATAGTAAAGGACACCATGAAATTTTTCAAAAAATACTTTTTAATAAGAGCAGTCATGGTTTTTGCAACGTGTTGATACAAAATATTTTCAGTGCTGTGGTATAGATCCTCGAGATGATTCAACACACAATTCCTGATTTATTACAGATAGTCACGATACATCAGGAGCCTTTCGTGTATGTGAAGCCGACCTTGCAGGATGGGACCTGCAAGGAAGAGTACACACCAAATGGAGTTTTAATTAAAAAGGTGATCTGCACTGGACCAAATGAGACCATCCCAGGTAACACAACAGGGGTGTTTATGATATGAGATGTATACATATATAAAGAGTAGGTATTTACAGTATATATGTATGTGATGAGCTGTGTGTGCAAGCAAGATGACAACAGTGTGCACGTGTTAGTGTGGTTGTGTGTGTGTGTGTGTGTGTGTGTGGGTTAAGCAGTTATGTGTGAAGGAACGTGCATGTGGCTTTGTATTTGCAAACTAATTATGCTTCCTATGCAAACTACACAGGTTTATGTCATGTGCGTATGTCATGAATGTCATTGTGTGTTTTTATTTGTGTGATTTATGGACTCTTTATGATTCATCTTATGTAAGTTACAAATAATGTGCTACATATACTGTAGTTGGTATGAGTGCAATGAGATTTTTTTGGCACAATGAGATGTGCCAATTCATGCAAATTTTACAAAGCTGCTTTTATACAACAGTACTGATTAATTCTGAACAGAAAGTGTTGGTTAATTTTCTATCAGGGCAGCTCTGTTTATATGAATGCGCTCGGTCTAATGCGTTAGCGTCTCTATAGCGACAACTTACGCAGAGTACTTGTATGATGGACAGTCCAGAATAATCTAAGGCTAATAAAGTCTAAGGGTTTTGTTTAACACAGAAAAAAATATAATCATTGATATAAAGTTTTCAGCAAATGGATGTTTGTTTAACATTTATGGAAGGAGTCTCCAGTGTCAGTGCTTTGTAATAGGTGGTAAGTTTTCCACCACTGGAGAGTCTTCAGGATAGATTGGTTTCTCGGTAACATGCCAAGTTGTGGTTTTTTTTTGTATTTTTTTTTTTTAATCTTATTAACTTCAAGCAAGTAAAATGAGAGGCTAGTGAGGTGGTTAGTGATGTGTTCTTTCAGACGGCTTGATTTTTCACATGGTTTGGTTGCAGGACGCCCAACAGTACCTCAATGCTGTTATGGATTCTGCATTGACCTACTGATCAAACTGGCCATGACTATGAACTTTACTTATGAGGTCCATCTGGTGGCTGATGGGAAATTTGGAACACAGGAGAGAGTGAGTTTGGATTTCAATAGATTCTTTTCATGCAATGAATTATCCTTGTTTATTGTAGTATTGATAGTGTTATACCTGACAATTTACGCATACTAAAAAGGAATTTCAGAAGTGGTATAATTATTATTATTTTTTTACTATTTTTTCTTGGCCGCAGGTGAACAACAGCAACAAGAAAGAGTGGAACGGCATGATGGGAGAGCTCCTGGGTGGTCTCGCGGATATGATCGTGGCTCCGCTAACGATAAACAATGAACGAGCTCAGTACATTGAATTCTCCAAACCGTTCAAATATCAGGGGCTCACCATCCTTGTGAAAAAGGTACACCTGCTCCTCCCTGGGTGGGGACATGAAATATGTATTAGCATTTCACAGCTAGTAAGTCTGTGAAAGAGCACAGTGGCTGTCACTATTACATGGAGGATTAGCCATTAAAAAGATTAAAGACTCATACCTTTAATCTGTGTATTCTTTTGCTGTCTGGCTATAGAAATTCTTGCTGCATGAAATATTTTATATATTTGTGTATATACAGTTACTATTATAATAGAATTATTTACTTGCTATGGATCAGTTCTAAATGCTTACAGTATTTCCCAAGCTTTTGTAGGATCCATTAGATTCAGTACAGATGGTAAGAAATGTGAGACACGTCGCTGTGTGTTACAGGAAATCCCGCGTAGTACGCTGGACTCGTTCATGCAGCCGTTCCAGAGCACGCTGTGGCTGCTGGTGGGTCTGTCGGTGCATGTGGTGGCGGTGATGCTTTACCTACTAGACCGGTTCAGGTACACACTGGTGTTGGTGCGACTTGCTATGTCTTCCATGTGGCGCGTCTCTGAGATTTTTTTTCGTGTGTCCTGGGCATGTTTCTTTTATCGGAGGAAAAGGGGCATCACTGTTGCTGTCGGCTTGGAGGTGGGGAAATGTGGGCTGGTTGTGCTGTGTGAGATCAATCTTGTCCCCTGTTCTCTTTTTCTGTCTTCACAGCTTGCTTGCTCGTTCATGATGTCTATATTTGGACTTGTTCTTGTATTCAGATGTTGTCATTTTCGTTGTCTTTGTTGGGGACCTAGGAATGTCAAAATCTGTCAAAAACTTGTGCAGTTCACTCTTATTCATCCTCTACCTGCTTGGTTTCAGCCCATTTGGAAGGTTTAAAGTAAACAGTGAAGAAGAAGAAGAAGATGCCCTCACCTTATCCTCGGCTATGTGGTTCTCCTGGGGAGTGTTGCTGAACTCTGGAATTGGAGAAGGTTACACTGACAGTTTGTTTTCTGCTCACATCACAAAATGCCAGGCTAAAGGCCAGTCTATGAATAATTAGACAGCAAATGCAGCACACTGGTTTTGAAATCAACCCATGACCATGAGGTTAAATTATAGGATACCAGCTTTAATTTGAAGCTATATGGATCTTTATCTATTAATCATATATTTTTACATACTTTATTGGCCCAAATGTAATTGGCTGCTTAGTAGTTTCTCAGCCAGATGAGTGCCATTGCATAATTATTGTGTACAGAAGAGTGCGTAAGAAAGGTTGAAAGTTAATTCTAGATGTGGCATTTGCAACTGTAGTCTCCCAGCAGAACACTATTAAGACAGAATAAATCCATCAGAAACATTAGCTACAGTGGATTTCGTAGGGATACAATTGCAAAAAAAAAGCCTGCAGAGTTCCAGGAACAATATTACGGGTAGATGAGTCTAACCTTTTCTAGTTAACATATCTTGCATAAAGATGTTAAATAAATGGATTAGTAGGCCATAACTTTTTAGCATAATTTTAGCTAACTCTCACTAGCTTTTAGTTTTTATTAGTATTATTTTTTAACATTTTTGGGAGATCTTTGATCCTAACATTTTGTTGGTTTTGTATCATTGTACAGGTGCCCCGCGTAGCTTCTCAGCGAGAATCCTAGGCATGGTGTGGGCCGGCTTTGCTATGATCATTGTAGCATCCTACACTGCCAACCTGGCTGCCTTCTTGGTGCTGGACCGGCCTGAGGAGCGCATCACCGGCATCAATGACCCGAGGGTAAGATCCTTGTCATTTTGTCATATTTTATCACATTTTTAGAATCTAATGGAGAAAACCTGAGTGCTGCTCAATAGTTTGCAGAGGAATTGAAATAACTAATTGGATCAATGATTCATTCATTCATCTTCAGTAACTACTTAATCCTGGTCAGGGCTGTGGAGGATCTGGAGTCTATCCCACGAACACTGAGCATGAGGCAGGAATACACCTTGGTTAGGAAACCGGTCCATCACACATACATTCAAACACTCATTCACACCTATGAGCAATTTAGTGTAGTCTTGCATGTTTTTGGGAGGTGGGAGAAAACCAGAGAACCTGGAGGAAACCCAGATAGACAACATGCGAAACTCCATACAGACAGGAACCTGAGGTCAGGATCGAAACCAAGGATTGTGGACCTGTGGGGTGGCACTGTGGCACCCTCGATGACCAATCTTTCTAATATATCTACTTTATTTCATAAGAAGAAACCCATGCTTATGACAATTGGCTTTTTGGCTTTATCTCTTGGCAGTTGAGAAACCCATCAGACAAGTTTATCTACGCCACAGTGAAGCAGAGTTCGGTGGATATCTACTTCCGGCGTCAAGTCGAGCTGAGCACCATGTATCGTCACATGGAGAAGCACAACTACGAGAGCGCCGCTGAGGCCATCCAGGCTGTCAGGGACAAGTGAGTCACCACTGCAACGACTGCGGCAGGTCTGCTCGTGTGTTTACTCAAGGAATCATGGGCCTCAGGTGTTTTCAGGTGTCAGGCTGAGTTGAGAACCCATAGCAGGTCTACCTATGTCTCTCTCACTCACATAAGACTTAATGTTGAGCTTAGGAACACCTTTTTCAGGTTTCCAGCAAAATCGTCTCTGAGGGAATCCAATGAGGGACAAAGGTCCACTGGTCCGGCATTGGATTTCCTTTGCCTATGAGATGACGGTTTGTAGTTCTGGTAACATTTAAAGACACACACAAGTGGGTGGAGCAGAGGTGAGAAGGAGAGTGGCGTAAGTGTGTTATTACTCACTGTACTGTTGCACCATACCCCCCCAAAACCCATCCTTCCCTTCCTACCCTTCCCTCCCCCCCACAGCAAGCTGCATGCTTTCATCTGGGACTCTGCGGTGCTGGAGTTTGAAGCCTCGCAGAAGTGCGACCTGGTGACCACGGGAGAGCTGTTTTTCCGTTCGGGCTTTGGCATAGGCATGCGCAAGGACAGCCCCTGGAAACAGAATGTGTCCCTGGCTATTCTCAGGTCTGTCCCAGCCGAAGCATCAATACTGTACGCTCCTGTATCTTTTAGTTCGGTCTTGTTTTCACAGATATCATCATCGGAGATATTGTTCTTACTCATCTCTCTCTGTGTCTCCCCTCTCCCGACCCCTGCTCTGCTGTCTGTGTGTCTGTGTATATATGTGCATTTTGGTGCAGTCTTTTGGGAATTAACACAACCATCTGCCAAATGTTGTATAATAATAATTGACTTTCCCCCCCCCTTCCTCGACTTCCTGCAGTTCCCATGAGAATGGCTTCATGGAGGACCTGGATAAAACCTGGGTGAGATACCAGGAGTGTGACTCAAGGAGCAATGCCCCAGCCACACTCACCTTTGAAAACATGGCAGGTATGGTTTGCACTCAGTTGCAGATAATCTAAAAGAGATTGGACAAAAACTGCAGCGGTAAGGTCCTGTAGCCCTTTTTTGTCCAATGCCTTTTTTTTTCTTTAGTTCTCTTTCCTTACTCATCCATGTTAGCCTCACTAGTTAGGCACCATTTGAAACTCAGTTTAAGGAGTTGGTCCCAAGTCTCCATTTGTGAGATTGACATTTCCTAAAGGTACCTTGTGTTAATATCTCTATCTCTCGCTCTACCAGGGGTCTTTATGCTGGTAGCTGGTGGCATTGCGGCAGGGATCTTCCTCATCTTTATTGAGATTGCATACAAGCGACACAAAGACGCCCGCAGGAAGCAGATGCAGCTAGCCTTTGCGGCCGTCAACGTCTGGAGAAAGAACCTTCAGGTAAGACCGCAACTCCACCACCATCCAAAAGATCATAAGATCACTGCCCATAACTTCAACTTCAATCAGCCTGGGTGTAACTTTTCAGTAAAACCCTTCCTAGCTGGAGGATGGGTTGGAGATCAACGATCTCTGGCTTTACTATTGCTCAATTCTTGGCCTCTAAGATGCCAACCAAGGAAACAATCCTCAGGGTTGGTCTGGGAAGTACCTGGCTAGTCCAACCAGACCCCTGTCTCTTGTCTGTCCCAACAGGACAATAAGGAGAGTTCTGTGAGTCAAGTTGTGGGCGCAGCTGGGACTCCGTCTTTAGTACGTAAAGCAAGCTAATTCATTCCACTCTCTTCATCTTCGCTGAGCTTTTCTTTTGATTTGTAGGCACATAAGAACATCCTAAAACTAAGCTGCAAAACTATGTTTTGAACTAGATGAATGCTCTAAAGTACCCCTGAACTGAAAAAAGTGATTTTTAAAAAAAAAAAAAAGATTAACTCTTTTGGATAGCTGGCTCCAAATGTATAGATTGCTGCTGTGGTCCACATCCTATTGGTAACAGTAATAAATTCACACTTTTTTCATTTAACACTAAGAGTACTTTGTCTCACAGGACTCCCTATCTTCTAGAGATTGTGAGTTCAAATCCCAACAATACTTCAGCCATCCATGGCTGGCAGTCCAGGAGAGCAAAACAGGCAGTGCTCTGGTCTGGGTGGGAGGGATGGCGTTACTCTATCCTCTGTCAATCAGCGAAACACTAGGTAATCGTAGGAGTCTATGAGCTCATGTATGCAGAAGACGGTAGATAGCACTTTCCTCTGAGTGTATTACACTGCCCTGTGATGTAGAATAAACAGCAGTTTGAAAAAATGTGATGGCTTTATGTGTTTCGTGCTTACATTTACATTTATGGCATTTGGCAGACGCCCTTATCCAGAGCAACTTACAAAAGTGCTTTGAAGTCTATCAAAAATACATTCTGATATTGGCTCACTATTGGCTCGTGCTAGCCTTTACCCTTCCCGGTTTGTAGCTATCATGTGATGGGAAGAGTTAGTGTGTGGACATTTTAAAAAAACAGACATTTTTAATACTACCCTGCATGCTATGCTAGCAAATTTGGCTAACGTTAATGATAAACAGAATTGCATGTGTTATTGTATATTTTGACAGGTTTGGTTACAGTTAAAGAAATCACTGAGAGTAATGAGAAATCTCTGATACTAAAATCCCATTTGTATCTATCCATGACAAAGCTAGTTTACTAGCATTTACTAGCCAGCTAGCATAGGTTAAATAAATCCTGTAGTATATGACAATGCAAATCAAGATACAGATACTGAAATCCTATTTTTTTAATCTCTGACAAATGCAAACTAGCTTACTAGAAATTAGTTAACCGTCTAACTATTCAGGATGGCTGGAGGACATGGAGGATATGTTCCTGGGAAATCTTTAGAATTTTTTATGGCATTACATGTTCAAAATGATATGTTCAGGGGTACTTTAATCTTTTGCTTTCAAAGCGTAGCATAATTGTGAATTCTGTGGAGGTGTTTTACAAAGCTAGCCCAAAGAGAATAGCCAAACAGAGTGGAGACAGAATGTGAATGGAGTCCTAAGCAGTGCCAATAACCTTTACATTAGCCCAGCCTCTTCATCTCAACTCTGCAATTCTGCTCTAGAAGAGAAGGGGCAGACAATTGCATAGTCTGAGAATATACACTGCATTGATATCTGGAAATAAAGTGTGGAGATCTATCAAGAAATGCTTTAGGCTTTGCTAGTCAAGCAAAACCAACTCAATCTTATTCACTACCCATTCTTGCTCAGCCTCTTGATTTGCCCTTGTGCCCCATGGCTTTGGCTGTGAAGTGTCACAAGGCCTCCCCTGTGGGTTTAGGGAGGGAGGGTGAGTGAATGAGGAAAAGGCACAAGGCTTCTAGGAGACTGTGATGTGTGCGTGGAGGTGGGCCAGCCTCACGCTGGTGCTTTGTACACACTGACAAAAGGTCAGTGCCGCTGCTGTCGAATTGACAGCGGTGCCACATAAAGGTAAGATCACAGTCTCGTGTCTGTGTCTGCAAATCGATGTCCAGAAACCATCTGCCATACGTTACACACGCAAGCACACACATAATCACACATGCACACAAATACTCCATCTATGTATGACTGTTTTGTGTGGATTTGTGTTGGTGCACACAGATGACGTTGGTATATTGGTTCCTGCTAAGAAAGAGAAAATTATAGCTTGTGGTAATGGGAAATAGGTTCAAAGTGTTACTACTGGATTTGCAGTTGTAATTGGACTATAATAGCAGTCTTGAGATTTTGTTTATACTTCTTTATTCTTAGCAGGATTCCACACGTTCCTCTGAACCTAGCATATGTGAGAGCTTTGAGAGCTTATGTATGTCAGTTGATTCTCGTATATATGTATGTATGTTATGCGTGTGTCTAAACACATCTAAAAACAAAAACTTCCACCTATACATACGGCACCATGATTTGGTTAGCTTGTGTGTGTAACAGGTGTGTCGCACTTTTGAATAATCTGCCCAAATCTTCATTACGTGTTTCAGTTTTTTCAGCTACAGGTAGAATAACGATCCAGTTTGCAATCTGCACATGTTATTCCAAAGTGCACCACCTGACCGTAAACTAGGATGACAAAACAAACAAATCACACTGATGTTAGCTAATAAATTGAAATGCAAACTAAGTAATGTGCACTGTTGAGCTGTACATGTTGTCTCAATGTGGCGATGCTCTTTGCGGGTCTACGCATGTCAGTGTACAGCTACGACTCCCTCCTGCTCATCCCTATACGCTAAAGAAACTGGAAAAAAATGTTAACTCAAATATCCGGGTTCCTATTTCATTTAGGAATTATGTTTATTAATTTCTTTTTATATGATCATTATCTAATGCATTTTATCTGAATAAGCACAGCGTAGTTGCCATGCATCACTAGCCTCTTGTTCATTCAATGCTACTTCATTTCAGTTACATTCAACCTCTGAGTCCTTAAAGGGACAGATTATATCTAGTATTGGATTAAAATTGATTTGCACAGGAAATAAGAAATGCATTTAGTGCAATTTAGTACAACACTAGATATGATCTATATTCTTGTGCTACCTTTAAGTGACGGAGGTATTGAGTTGTGTTTGAAATCAGTGAAATTAAGTGTCAGGTGATATTAGGGGTCATTAAGGATATGAAAGAATGCTCCAGAAGTCTAGTGTTGATATGCTTTTGTGACATAATTCGCTTTTCTTGTTCACTGCCAAATCCTGCATGTGATAGAAATTCACACCACACTTATAAAAAGAAATGAAGCCTATTTTTTTTCCATCTTGTGTGTGGGGTGAATTTCCGTTATACCTGAAAGAAGGTATAATGTTTCAAAATGGTATTTATATATATTTACTCATGTTATATCTTCTGCTGCCCTGGCATTTTATTGATTGCATTTTATTATTGCCCGCCCCCAAAAGTTGTGTTTTATTGTGATTTCCTGTGATATTAAGAGTTGCTTGGCTTCATCGGTGGCATTATTTTCTTCAGCAAGCTCATTTTTGCTCCCTCTGCTTTTGCTTATGGATCTTAAAGTCTTACTGATCTTTAAGTGGATAAATATTCATTTTATTTTTTTCTTTTCTCCTCCTCTATGCAGCCCTCTTCCTCTGTAGAGACTCAGGATGTAAGAATACCTTAAATATGAGCTTTTCTCACACTAACACACTCAGTCTTGTGCTGTATCCTCGTGGCATAATGTAGAGGCCAGAGAGTAGCCGTGGGGCACTTGGATGGATGCTGGGAGGGAGGGAGGGATGGGACCAAACGTAGAGTGTAACTATATTTTAAACCTGGACCTTATGGTTGATGGATGAATATCTGTGGAATCTGACCATGACTGTGGTACAAGTGCACAGAAGTCTATGGTGGTACACATGTAAAGGACCCTTACTTGCAAAAGGAGGGTGGAAATTTTCACAAATGCTTACTTCTCAAACCATATCACTGATTATCACAGACCTAGGACCATGTTTCTAGGTGGAGCCATCACACCTAACAAGTGGTCGTACCTCTTTAAAAGCTGTACCTCTAGCTTTCAGTTCTAAACGGAGCCCTCTTAAGAACACACACTACCTGTTTCCTATATGTGGAGAAAGTATTCAGTTTCCTCAATATCTTTAATACACGTGTGGTGGTCTGGGAAAACCGGTCAGATGTCACTGTGGATGAATTCAGCCAAAAATGATGAAAAATTGGGTATTTGTGCCAGTAAAATACATTTCATGGAAACAAAAATATGGAAATGTTTTTATTTAGGCGACTTTTCAATCATGCTTTAGCTACCCAGCTGCAAATAAGGAACAAACACAGAGATAAAAATGACCCGTCTGCCTAAACATGTCTAAAACTTAAACATGCTAGTCCTGTTTGATTTTCTCACATTTCAGTGATTTGATCAAATTATTGGATAGCTATATGCCATAGCAAAGCAAAACCTACTCAATTCCGTTTGTAACGTCATATCATCGTCAAAACACAGAAGAGTGCTTACATACTCTGGCAGAAAAGTAAAATGTTTAAATGACCAAAAGACAAGAAATTTAGCCAAAAGAACAGAAGCGGGTGAATGCATCAGTGATTATTTCGCCATCGATGGACAGATATCAGTCGAGTGAAGAGACGATTTGTGTTTAAATGCCACAAGCGACTTTTACCTCAGGTGATGATGTGGATGACGCTGATAATCAAAGTGAGAACTTGTTTCCAACTGTAAACTTAAAATTTCTTTAAAATTTGGCAGCAATGTTGTTTTTCCGTCAGTAGATTAGGTTGTAAATGTAGAGGTAGGTGGGGCGTCTTTCAGTGGAACTGGAAAGAAATCTTCAAACTGAATTTCCTTTTCACTTTTGTGCGTTAGCAGAATTTAAAATGCTACAACTTTACTTGTGCTCAGGAAAGCCTGTAATTTTCAGAAATACACAGTATAGAGTAGAAAATATTCCAATCTGACATTGTGAAAGGTTTTCCCAAGTCTCCATACAAATAGTTTGGGGTAAGATTGTTTGTGGGGAGGGTTGGGGGTGGAAGAGGTTTTGGTTATAATGCCAGGCTGAAACGGTATCACTCAGCCAGAGAACATGAATAATTATTCTACGTATATATTTATTTTAGGATAGGAAAAGTGGTAGAGCAGAGCCCGACCCCAAAAAGAAACCCTCTTTTAGGTCCATCAGTACCACCCTGGCCTCCAGCATCAAGAGACGTAGGTCCTCCAAAGACACGGTAAGGAGATTAAGGAATGGCATCTCCTGCTCTTAGTCTCTTTCTCTCTCTCTCTCTCTCTCTCTCTCTCCTTCTTTCTCTTTAAGGCTCTCCTTCTCTCTGTCTCTCTTCCTATTTTCCTGTCTTAAATGCCATCTCATGTCCGATCCAAGAGAGTCCCATTCCACTCCGGCCACGTGTCTGTCAGTCAGCCATTTGGTCCACATCCTGAGCTCATCTGTCAGTTAGGACTCGCCCCAAAGAGGACAGCAGGGATAATTTAGGGCTTACAGGACACAGCAAGAAAAAGGTGCAATTTGGAGGGTCACCATGTAGAAGGGGTGTGATCCAAGAGGAGGGGGGCAACGCAAAGCACCTGGTTCATTTGGGCTGCTTCTCTCCGGTGTTGCTAGTCCTGGATGTGGTGTGTCAGTGGTGTTTGTACATTTCTGTGTGTGCGTGTGTGTATTCTTATCATGTTCCTGTATTTGCTTGATATGACTGAAGTGAATATGCTGCATTATGTGTTCCCCAGCGGCATGCTTCAGTGTTGTGTGTGTATCACTCAGACTAACCTTTTTTTTCTTATTTAAACAGCACATCATCTCTTTCAAGGCATGGAATATCAGGCTACTAATGCTAATGCATTTTGTTTTTCTAGAGATCTTCCATAAAGCTGTGCTTAATAATCCCATAAGCTAAAGTTAGGATATGAATAATGCATCAATAAGGATGATAAGGCTTAATTCTCCTTGGTTTGTTTTAGGCCAGACTCTGCATTTCTTTTTTTGACATCCTTTCAATTAAGCAACTGGATAAACTGGAGTTCCCAGAGTTCCACTCTCCTCACATAATCAATACTAACAAATTTGTCTTAAATTCTTAGAAATTCATAAAGAGGCTTTAAAAATGCTAACAGCTGTTCTGCTGTTAAAAAAAAAAACAGGAGGGGAGACGCACACTACATTTTCCAGGAAGGATATTCACATACAAAGAAGAGCAGAAATGGACAAAAATGTTGTTTTGTGTGGGTTTATTTCTAGTTTTGTTCATAGAACGGCCTTCGCTGATGATCACACTTCTAGGAAATATAATTCTTCAAAAGTTGTTCCAGAGCTAATCCAATTTTATCTGTTTTTTTAGTCACAATTAACATATTTTCTGTAATATGTCCCTTATCTTAGGTATATCTACTAATTTTTGTTTGTTATATCCGTAAACAAACTGTATTGGTTTGATTGTGTATGTGCATGCGTGTGTGTGAGCCTTAGGATAAATAAATCTAGATAAAGGGTTTAATGTGTCTTGATTAAAAAAATCCAGAAAGGAGAGAAGCAACGAAACCATCCTGTCGGTCACTAATTTTCTTTTATATCAGTGTTTAATTTCTCTCGATGGATATATATGGATTTATGAGTGTTGATGTCCCCTACATACATGCCACACAGCTCCTCTCGTCCTCTGAAAGCATGCGACGTGTCTGTCAAAGAAACAGAGTGTGTCGTGGTAGTAATAGAAGTAGTAGAAGTAGTTGCATCTTTTTCCCCCGTGGTTGTGATGGTGGTAGTCGTAGTAGCATTATGTCTCTGTCTCTCTTGTTGATCCACTGTCTCTCATCAGGGGGCGCTGTGGGCTTTGATACGCAGTGCCAACAGCGAGCCTCCTCAGAGAACACAACGGGCACATGTATTCACAGGGGGGCCAGAGGCACTGCCATGACGCGATGCCAAGGCTGCGAAAAACAAACCCTCTCTACAGTGTCATCAGCAATATTGCTGGATTAAAAAAAAATAAATAAAAGATCCAGCAGTGTTTTGATGATTCCAAGTTTTTACTAGTGTTGCTTTATGTTTTGTTCCTTGAAAGGTGAATGTAGTGCAAGCTAAACTATGCCATAGTGCACAAATTTCTAACCCTGGTCCTGGAGAACCATCTATCCTGTATATCTTAGTGTTTTCCCTGCTCTTAGACACTTGATGCAGCCCGTCTTGAGTTGAACTGGTGTGTTAGAGCAGGGAAAATGCTAAAACGTGCAGGACAGAGGGTTCTCCAGGACCTGTGGTGTAGTCCATAGTCTAGTGTGCACTGAAATAGCAAAATAGATTATATAGATGTGAGAGCTGTATAAGTATTAGTTCCCCATCTCTGCAGATGCTTTGATTCATGAGAAATAAATTTCAAAATTCAGAAAATTTTGAAATTTGGAATTTTTGTGAAGACGGTATTTTTGGATACATGTGTCCATGGTTCTTTCCATTAAATTTTTTTTTTAAATAATTAAATCTGAATCGAATTCCTGGCATTATGCCTACTGTATGCACACTTAATCGTTCTCATTCAGCATGTGAACGTGTGTTAATTCAGTTTTGACTGATTTTAGTAATTACAGTTATTCTACCTTCTTCAATTTTCACAAAAAAAAAAGTCAAATGCTTGAGCTATGCTCCATTTTGCAATGGCAGGGTATATTGTTTACTTCAGGCATATTATTTAGGACATTGAGTTTTTGTCCTGCCCATTGTAACATGGCAGCAATCATTATATGCAACAAACAGATAAAATACAGTGACATAGCAGAAAGGTATCTGCATGGCGTGGGGTGGTTTTCTAACCCAGCACTGCAGATATCAACCAGAGCAAAAAGTGCACTTTTTCTCTCTCCGCACCCACTCTAGATAAAATTTACCATTGGGGGAAGCAAGAGCTCCAGTTCTGCTGCATTTTTTTTTAACCTTTTACCTGTTACAGATATTCTAAGATACTCAAAAACAGTATAGCGTAGACATGCAGTATAGCGTAGACATGCAGTATAGCGTAGACATGTCAGTACCTGCATACCTTACATGCATAGATAAATGTTGAATATCTGGAAACAATTGACTGTCTGAAATGATTTGCATGTTTGTTAAGTTGGAAGGGGTTGACTTATGATACGTGCAGAAAGAAACATGCACTGGAGACCATGTTTCCCCTTTTGTGTAAGACTGAATGCCTCCTCAGACAGTTACAGAAAAGAGAAATCAAAACACACATTATGGACAAGCCAAAATGGTGCGTTCCCAAACACGAAGCAGCAAATGTGATGCAGTGGATATCCAGGACATACACCCAGTGTCCACTTTACCAAGGAAACCAACCTCATTTTTATACCACAGCACTGATGAATTCTCGATTCTGATTCTGACTGTAATTCACAGCTTCTGATTCTGACTGTAATTCACAGCTTCTGATTCCGACTGTAATTGAATGGTGGAGGTTCCACATAAATGGATTAAGAAAAACCGTGTGTAACTGTGTAACTATTTTAGATAAGGACATTTCTTTAACATTTTTGGAAAGAGGGCTTTGTAACAGTCAGAGGTAAAGCTGTAATTTGTTTTCAGCATGGGAAAACTTTGTATTTAGCAGTTTTTCTGTAACTTGACAAGCTGCATTTTTGTGTCTAATTAACTTCAAGAACAAGAAAGAAGAGGCTGGTGAGGGGAGGACTAGTTACAGCTAAACATAAGTGAAACAACAACTAACACAACATGAAACGTTACTATAAATCGACAAAATGTGTAAGGTCATTCTTCTAAAAAGCTGTAGGCAAATTGCTGTGGTATTTGAGGAAGAAAACACTTTAGCATGTGCTGCTATTGGAAAATAATCAACATCGGGCTGGTAGCAGTAACTCTGCTTTGCGTCAGGCCGCATCGCACCACTCCTTCGTTGATTCTTTTACTATAACCGCATGCCCCCAAGTGTTTTATTCCTTATGTAGCCCATCTATTGCTACACGCAATGTGACAGCCCCCTCTGCCACATCCATCAATGGAAAAAAGATCACCATATAACCTGATAAAGTGGCAACCAAGTGTATATCCTGGAGGATTTCTAAAAGATTTATCAGAGATGACATCAGAGTCAAGTCTATTTTTGATTAACCCAATTCTGAACTGCCTTAGGAGGTAACGTTGAAGGCACGTCCCTTCTGTGTTGGTGAAAAGGGTTACAGTCGCACTAATTACCTGTGTCCTGTGTGTTTTCTGCTTCTATCTCTCTTTCTCGTTCTTTCTTTCTCTTCGCAGCAGTACCCACCCACAGACATCACGGGCCAGCTCAACCTGTCCGACCCGTCTGTCAGCACCGTGGTGTGAGACAGAGAAAGAGGGAACGGGGTTTATTCATTTCGTAAAGCCAGACATGGGGTGGGGGGAATCGGTGTTCACCCAGGAATTTCCCTTGTCCCGAGTCGCTTACAAGCTTCTGCACCTTTATGAGGAGAAGAGAGCGGCGCTGATCTTCTACAGTGAACATTTTTGGAGATTGGCATAGCGCTACATCGCAATGGACTTCTTATAACGTGCAAACACACACACACACACACACACCACACACTCAGTTATAGTCTTCACGAGTTGGCATTCTAAAAAGGACACATGATAAGGTCTCATTTAATCTAGCAATGATTTGTTTAACAATCTTTTGAGTATTTTTGTATAGGTTGGTATAGTGAATCCTCTTGCGTCCATTAAGTGCTGTATGTATATTTTATCTCTCAGAAAAAGAAACAAAGCAATCAGAGTAATTATTATTACTATGTTTGTGCAGACCTCATATGTTTATAAACCTAACTGTACTGAATTTCAGGACATTTCTGCTGATCTGCCTTTAACAGTATCAATTGCTTTCTCTTCTTTAATTGTTGTCTATTCTGTAAGTAAGAATGGTGTACGAGAGAGCATGCAAATACTATCTGAGTAAAAATTAGCTACATTTAGTGCATTGTCAATAGTGTTAATACTTGAAATACTATTTCTAATGATATAACAATACTGTATATGGCACTTTATGATGATATAAGACCTTATTTTATGACCAAGTGTGCAGTTCTTGGTTTTGTACTCAATACCTGTTTGTATACCTTCAAAAGCCATGTGCTCTTTAGCAGTGAGCCATCTGCATGTTTAAATGCATGTGAAACTTCTTAGCCATGTCACAAAAGAAAGCGCTCCCCTTTCCTTCTTCCCGCAATACCAGTGTTTTGCATATTATGATGCTCAAAGAGTATTATGTACATACTGTATCAGGAGTGGCTTAAGAGAATTAAGACTCTAACTACTTAAGACTTTGCTCTGTAGAAAAACCTCTTTCTCTGTCTGTCTGGTTGAAGTTCTCTCACTCTTTCTCATCTCCAGTCTCTGTAAGGGGTGCATCAAACTGCCAAGTTTTTTCATCCAACCATCACTTGGGGTCTCACGCAAAACCGTCTCTTGTGAGGCCTTTTACGCGAGGAAACCCCAAGTGAGTTGCTTTGTATTTGACTTTGGTGCTGCATTTTTGTACACACCTACTGGTTAGATGCAAAAAACAGGCCGTTTCCCATGTTCTGGGGTTGAGAAACATCTGCTCTGTTGGTCTGGAGTGACCTCTGTCCTCTCGCTGAGGAATTTTGAACCAGTAATGTGAATTATGTGAAACGCAAATATGCTTGTTCACACAAGTGCAGGTGGACAAATGATTTGAAAATTCTTCCTTAAAGATAAAACGAATGCGAAATATATGAAATTGTGGATTGTCATGACTGTAATTAAACTTTTTTTTTTTTGTTAGCTTGTTAGTTTTTTTGTTCCTAAAATGGCTATTTTGGATAAGAAATATTTGCCTTTTGATGTTACACGTGACAAACATAAGGACTGATTATCAGTTTTAACCCCATCGTCTCTGATGGATGAGTGCATGCATGTTTACTTTCATGTTAATCTATCTCAGTCCATAGTTTGCGTACCTGTAACACACTATTATATCTGCTTTCAGGTCTAATGGAGTGTACATACATTTTGCAGTAGGCTGTATTTTGGCTTTCTGGAGACCTTGTTAAGGATGTGTTCAGTTTCCAGACAGCCTCTGATATTCTGTGAATCATACAGATGATTAATTCACACACAAAGACATAAGCTTTAACACATGTTCATATACAAACTCTCACATTAGACCTATTTAAATAAGGATTGCTTTGTGTTTGCTTTTGAGTTAAAGCAAACATTTTGTTTGTACTTAGATTACAATTCAAATCAGATTTCTCTGTGCAAATTAAAATATGTGCAGATGATAAACAATGGCGAATGTGTGTTTAATTTAATGTGCATTACTTTTAATTACTATTTATAATGTATGTAAGGCAGAGACGTTAAAGGGAAAAATCCACCCTGAATGAACTGCACATTAATGTTTATAATTAATATGTGATCTTCAGTGATATCCAGGATTTATTTTGAAATGAAGTCCTTCTTTCATTGACATGTTGGTCTGTTTTCACTTTGTTTTCTGCATTATTCACAATGTTGTTCAATTACCTGCTGATATTGGCAGCAGTGGGATTTTAGCCCTCACTTCATCTCTACCTAAACAGAGCGATGCAGCGGCGCTTTAGGCTTTTAGTCTGTCCAGCTCTCTCACCACCTCATCTGTACACTCTGCTCAAACAGATCAGCTTCCAAAGCTTGAATTTTCATGCAAAGACTGTCGTTAATACCATCACGCTTGTCAGATGTTATATTAAATTGTTATAGTTATAGTAAATATATAGTATAGTATAGTAAATCATTACCTGTCATGTTGATGGACAGGGTTGTAAAAATTCCATAATAGTCTATTTTAATCAGTCATTTTTTTTCAATTGCCAGTTGAACAATTGTATAGAATACAGAGGGGATTTCTGCCAGTAATTTGCTGCTAGATTGGTTTTGATTTTCGATGTCTGTGGTGGAAGAAGAATGGCTAGCCCAAATGCCTTATTCTGTATCCATCGAAATGACGGATGACCCTCAGAATTTTCCGTCAATGATTTTTAAAATTTGGTAAATTTGTGGGAATCGGTTAACGTGACCCCTGTTGCTTGTATATCGCTAACCACCTGAGCCAAATCTCTGCTGTAACTCAGCATCGTATAGAGTCCAGTGTTTACTGTCTCCACTACTTCTACATTGGATTTCTCTTAAATATAACGTTTTATGTCACTGGAAAATAGTGAGTGAGGAAAAAAAAGCTCTTGGCCTGACACTATGTTTAAGATCACTGCATTTTTTTCTTCTTTTAAATACCACTGTAACTGTGTTTGCAATGTCCCGCTGTGACATCATCACGACACAAACGCTAACTTCTCACAGGAACAATGAAGATACAGTAGCTACTGACTAACAAATCAGCACCAGAATCACTAAATACACCACAGATATTTCAATAAACATGTTTAATGTGTTTCAGGGTGCAGTTTTCCTTTAAGCTTATGCCTTATGCTGAGCATGTACACAGTAGGGAGACTTCTGGGATTTACTTATGTGTGTAGGAAGCACCTGCTCTGGTCTCTACCCAATTAACATGAATACAAAGTACAGTATGTTTGCACAGACTCTCTCTCTCTCTCTCTCCCCCACAACACACACACACACACACACACACTTTTAAGGGCGGTGTCCACGCCTCTAACTCATACAGCAACCGAAAAAACCCAACACAACAGCAGCAACCCTCACAACGAAGTAAGTCTGCTAGAGTAAAAGGCGGATATTTTCCATTTCCATTTCCATCTCTCTCTCTCTCTCTCTTTCTCTCTCTGTGGACACACACCTGAAATAAACTTTATTCCAGAGCGAATTATGAGGAACTAGAAGAGACCAGGTAAACCCTTTTTCCACTTTCAGTGAGATTTTATACACCTTAGTTTGCATTTATGTTGTGATTTATAGCACCGCAGTTTGTTTACAGCAGCCATTAAAAAGCGGAAACAGGAAAAGCGGAAATTGACAACAGTCTGGAATCTTCTATTGCTTTCTAGTAGTTGATAAGGTATGTCAGCTATGAAAGAACTAAACAATAACACAGTGTGTGCTTTAAAATGTCTCATGTTGAAAATTAATTGACAAGAACTAACGTTTCATTGGGTCAAATGACAGATAAAACACTTTATGTTTTAACTTTTAGCAAATATGCTATGTTGAGGATATACTGAATGAAGAAGTTGTTAGCCCTGAAATGTTAGCCCTGCTGTTCTATGGAGTAAGTCATGTTAGATGACTAAATGAACACCAAAACGACTTTTCCACTATAACACTTTATATGCTTGAATTAAATTTGATCTTATAACTAATATAGTAGAGATTATCTCCACCTCATTTTGTCCTGAAGGCAAAATAAAAGTGGAAATGAGTAGACTAAGTGGTAATTAGGAACATGTGATGCTTCCATCAGTACTGTTTGTATTGTGTGTCATGGTGATAAGTAAAAAAAAAAGGGGGGGCATTTTAAAATTGATTGTACTTATTTATTTATTTATTTAATATTTATTTATGAATCATGAATAAATTCCATGGGACCATAGGACGACTATTTATAAGTACACACTTATATAAAATGTCCTTCTGTTGTCACTGAGTTGTTCTGTGCAGAATCCTACAACCGAGTGTTTCCGTATCAGAAAGAATTCCAATCTACATCCGTTTTAATAAGCTAACAACCCGTAAATATACAAAGAACCGCTTAAGGAACCCTTGAAGAACCATTTTCGATCTGTGTAGTGTGCTGTGAACAGAGCATAATGGTTAATTGAACACAATGACGTACACTCTTTACATGCAGTAGTAGTAACTTAATTTTTTTACGTAGTGCTAAATAAAACCCGAAGTGTTTAAAATAAAATATGACCGCATTCACCTCTATACAGTTAAGATAATACAGATGTGTAATTGAACAAGGTGGGGTTTTGTTGCTGTGCATTGCATGTAATGGTGTTTTGCAAGCTTCTGTTTTCCAGCGTAGTGTAGGAGTTAGGAGTTCAGCAATAAAAATGACCAAATTCTAAGTAATTCTGACTCAGTGGAAGTGCACAGGTCAAGAAAATGAACACAGCATGACAGTAAATAACAAGAGAGAAAACAAACTGCCGAGGCTTATGGTCGGAGAGAATTAATTTCACATCATTTTGGGGTGGTTTGCCCAAAATGTTTGGGAAACCCTGTCTTAAAGACTCTTGATTTAATACACTTAAAGGCCAGAAGTATGTGAACACCTGACCATCACATCCATATGTGAGTCTTCTCCACACTGTTGATACAAAGAAGCACACAATTGTCTAGAATGTCTTTGTACACTTTAACATTAAGATTTCCCTTAACTGGGACTAAGGGGCCTAACCCAAGTCTGTTCCAGCATGACAGTGCCTCTGTGCACAAAGCAAACTCCATGAAGAATGTTGTAGTGGATGAAGTCGAGTGTCCTGCACAGAGCCCTGACCTCAACCCCACTGAACACCCTTGGAAAGAACTGGAATGCCGGCTGCACCCCAGACCTCCTCACACAACATCAGTGCCTGACCTCATTATGCCTGAATAGGCACTAATCCCCACAGCCATGCTCCAAAATCTAGTGGAAAGCCTTCCCATAAGAGTGCAGGCTGTTATAGCAGCTCCATTATTAATGCCCATGGTTTTGGAATGAATGCGATATTCAAGAAGCATATAGGAGTGTGATGGTCAGGTGTCCACATACTTTTTGGCTATATAGTGCATAGTCTGCAGTGTTTAACACGTCTACAAGAGCACAAATTTAACTTCTGACAAATCATTTATCCAGATAGGTGAGGTAATGATGGGGTCGTGTGTGGATAAAGATTAAACCCACAATGGTCAGAATTCCTTAATTCCTTCTTTCACACAACTATAATTGTAGAGTCCAGAGGATCAACCTTTAGATATGTTAAATTATTGGCTGAGGTGTGTTACTGTAAACCGATAGAATGACGCATGGAAAATCCTATTATAGGAAAATAACCAACAACTAGAAAAGGAGTGACTGTTCCAACCCCAAAGGTTATTGTACTATAACAGAAAAAAGTGTTTTATTCCTCTTATATCACAGCAATTTGCCAACAATTAGAATTTTTTATTTATTTGAGAATAACATGCCGTACTTGTTATCTGTTTATAGTTACATTTAAATGTTAATGTCTGTGAAACAAGTTAGTTCCTGTTTTTCTCTGTGTTGAAGTTAAGAAAACAAAAAAATGTAGATTGTTAGAGTTACTGAGACCCTCAGAGTCTTCCATACTGAAATCTTTTCTGTGTCGGAAAATGTACTGACTGTTACAAAGAGCTAACACTGGAGACTCCTTCTAAAAATGCTAAATGTCTCCTCAGAGGAAACTTACTATGTATTAACAATTATATACTTTTTAAAAAATCGGTTTATATAAAGTGTCCCTGTGTAAGATGTTACTATAGAAACAACAATGTATTGAGCACATTAATATAAACCTGTGGTTTGCTGTTATAAAAAATTAATCAACACCTTCTGACCAATCAGAATCGAGAATAAATCAGCGCTGTGGTATATGTTGTGATGTAATTTAAAAAATGGTGTGTGTTCTCAGGTTGAGAGATCTCCAGGTCAACCTCCATTTGATTGCTGGTAGGATGGGAGAAAATGATCAATGGCTGCCGAAGCCTGTCTCATCTCCCCACACCAGCTGGCTGAAAGAGTGTCTGCGGAATTATCTGGGGCCTCGGCGTGGTGTGGAACATGAAGTTCACACTGATCACGCAACGCACCATTCCTTTTGTTCCAGAAAGCTTTTAATTGTGGCTTTTCTTGCCATGTTGGCTCTGGCTGTCATGGGGCTTCTGCTGTTCTGGAACTACCAGTGCATCTTTGTGTGGCACCTGTGCTATGAAGACGAGGAAGTCTCCAGCAACTCTGCATTTGGAGATGAATGAAGGGAACTGCGAGGGAAGAAAATGTATCTTAAGAACACATGGATTGTACAGTAAACACACAAATGTCTTAACTTAATGAAAATGTAGTGATGCATGGAAGTCTTGTCAGGGATTTTGCACCATTGATGCATTAATGCTGCTGCTTACTTTTTGTTTTTGAAAACTTTGAAGCATAGTTGTGCAATACAGCCTTGTGATTCAATGTGTCTCTTTATAATGACAATAATTCACTCAGTGTAGTTACTGTGGTCACAGTTTAGCCTTGCATTTATTGTAACCTCTCAGGTTTGCCTGCATTGTGTGCCTTGGATTAAAGTTTGTGAGATACAGACTGGAGATAAGTTAAAGGAATAACCAAAATAAAGTGTCGTCCTAAGATAGTGAGCCACCACAAGCCACCAGAACAGATTCAGTGTGTGCCTTGGCATTGATCCTACAAGTCTCTGGAACTGTACTGGAGCAATGAACGCTGTCCTTCCCAAAGATTTTTGTGTTTTGATGATGGTGCTGGAGAGTGCTGTGTAGTGACTGATCTGATCTGGTGACTGTGAAGGCCATAGCATATAATTTTCATTATTTTCATCTTCATCTAAGTGCCTAGATGGGATGGGGGCGGAGTCATACTTTAAGAGACCACGCCCATCAGTTTAGAAACATTTCTTCATAAGTTAAACCTGATAAGTCAGAAGAACTTTTGAGGGATTTGTGACGATGCTTCTAAACGGGACAACTGCCTCCAAACTATGACAGCAAAATAAATAAATGCCCCCCACAGTGTTACAGAACTACTGTTTTTTCCTTTCACTTGTCACCTGTCTGTGTGTGTGTGTGTGTGTTTATTTAAAGCTCTAGGAAACTGTATATAAAGCTTCGATAAAAAAATAATTAATTTCCAAATCATACACAGCACACACTGTACCATTGTACTGTTAAGTCTGTAATGGCTATATTGCAAGCACTGCCTTTTAATGATTTCATTGGATCAATGGATTGAACTGCTGCCTAATAGCAACTTCTGTGCTCCACAAGAGGGAGGTGATGACCACAAGAAAAGCATGTGAACTCTCTGTATTTCTGAATGTGATCTTGTTCAATAATACATGAATAAATATCATATTTTAAATAGCCAAACCAAAATTGTGAATTCTTTCATAGTTCATCAGTTTTGAATTTTAGAGGTAAAGGCAGGATATAGACAGCCATGAAAACAGGAAATCACAACACAAAAAGCACAGAAGAGTACTCCCCAGGTGAAAAGTAGAAAAGAAATTCCATTCAGTCTTATTCGGCCCGTGTCGCAGCCTGTGGGAAGTCTTGCTTGAGGTCTGTACACAGTTAAATGGACCTGTGGAGGCTAAATGGCTCATGCTTGGAATGGAAACTGCACTATTCAAGGGAATCTGTCTTTGTCAGTTTTGCTTTGGAGCAGAAGCAGTTGAAATCAAGACGCTTGAATACACCGAGCAGGGGAGCTTGGCTCACACACCAGCACACCCTGTGCCAAACAAGAACAGCTTAGACCTTGGATTCAACCCAACCACATCAATTCACTCTTTAAAACACTGGAGGTATTTCAATGGATGGCTAATCCAGGGGCTTTTTTTACAGCCTGTTCCATGACTCTGCAAGATTATTAAACAGTATCTGATCACATTGACATTTCAAATTCTAGCAAATTTTGTGAAAAAGTTAAAAAAAAATACATGATATTAATCTGCATAAGTGTCTTCTTTTGATCATTTCTAACCTCTAACCTGAAAAGTTAAAAAAAAAAAAAAAAAAAAGTTGGAGGTTGGCTTTAAATGGGAATGCCACACATATCATCTCTCATTCAGAGGGCGGGGCTTATTTCATTCCCATGCTGTTGCTTTCTTTTACAGGCACTGAATACCACAAAAACTCGTTTTTGAGGTTTGTTGGTGGCCTGTAAAAGAAACTAGAGACATAATATTACATAACTTAATAAAACCTCTTGCAAAATGATGCACATGTTTTTATTCATTTCACTTTAATAGTTTTGTAGAGTTTTTTTTATTTTCCTGAATGCAACATGCAAAACACAGAAGTATGCTTCAGCATTAGCCCTGTTTAGACTGGATTAGTTTTACATGTAATTATTACCACTGCATCACTGTGATCTTACTGTGTGTGTAAAAACACTTATAATGCTTCAGTGAGCTTTTATTGTTAAATTCTTTTCAGAGCTCCATTGCCTCACATTTGAACACATGCAGAGTGAAAAAAACAAAGATGACAGAACACCACCTGTGTTATAGAACAGGAACGAACAAAACAGGCTTTATAAAGTCGTGTTGAGCTCCTGGGAATTCACTGCCTCGCCCATTTTGTTTTTGTACTTTAGCTTGGAAAATGACCAAAACAGACACCTCTATATAGTTTCTCCCAGCAAATAAAAAATACAGATCGCTCTTCTGTAGGTGATGCCACCTCACCAGGGATGACAACAGGTTAGCCAGCCGTCAGTTATGCATTTACATTTATGATATTGGGAAGACACCCTTATCCAGAGCAACTTACATTTATCTCATATATACAACAGAACAATTGAGGATTAAGGGCCTTGCTCAGCAGTAGCAGCAATGGGATTTGAACTCACAACCTTCTAATCAGTAGTCCAGTAGTAACAATTGAGCTACCACTGATCCAGAACACAGGGTGTGACAACATGAAAAAAAAGCTGTGGATTGGCTCTTTACATTTGCATTCAGCGCCGCCTGAAAGCAAAAAGACTTAATTTGGAATAGCCCTCCGCTGAGCAGGTTTGTGTAATGGCTTAAACAATGTAAAATAGATATTCTTACAACACAATAGATGTCGCAATTGATTTATCATTTGCTACTGATTTCCACAGTACAGTACAGACAAATAGGAACTAGACAATGCATAACCCTTTGTTCTATGAGGATTTAACTGCAAGAAATAATGACTGGTTGCTGTCTTAGCTCCAGCGTCCCTGTTTCGATCATGTTTTTCTGCAGGAGTTGTTCTCCTTTTGTTTGAGTGGGTTTTTGCTGGGTTCTCTGGTTTCCTTCTACCTCCCCCCAAAAAAAACTCATGGCTATAGGTGGACTGGTTACACTAAATCACCCCTAGGTGTGAATGTGTGTGCTTGGTGTCCTGTGATGAACTTGTGTTCCATCCAGGATATATACAGTAGTGCTATATCTTCACCTAAATTTTCTTAGGACTTAGGACCTATACCTATACCTATATACATGATGCATTTATAAAAATAAAACTATAGGCTACCTTATAACCGCATCATGCATAAACAGCCCATAGAAAATGCTTTGTTTTTTTTTTCAATTACGCATTATAGGTCCAGGATTATAGATGCACATAATCTAAAATGCTTATCTGTACATCATGCATGCATAAAAATAAAAATATAGACTACCTATTAACAGCAGCAATTAATTACATTAAATAAATTGTTCAAAATTACATTGCACAAGAAATGTAACTATAATTGCTTTAGTTTATTACTTTTTTTCTTATAATCTAGGAGTCTAATCTGATCTAGTTCACTCAGACCTGAGGTCGGTCATTTTTTACTGATCAGGGCAGAGTTTCTCAAAAGATTCGCAAAGTTCGGATCATCTTAACTGGGAGAGAGAGAGAGTGTTCAATATGATGCTCTCTCTACCATTTCACAGTGATCTTTGTGCTGTGATGTTGTTGGGAAACTCGGCCCAGACCGTCTAATGTAACAATCCTTGCACTGAATAGGGAGGCAGTGCATGGTGCAGCATTAAGATCAGCCCAGATCCTCTTTAGACTGTAAGCTTTGGAGCCAAAATGGACACACAGCGCAGTTGGATTATCGCCTCGGCTGTGCTTCTGCTCTTTGCTGCTGTGGTTCTGCTCCTGCTCACTGTGCATGTGGAGGAGATCCAGGAACCTCCACAATATATGGTAATATCTTACTTAAATCATAGCCTAACACTTTATATCTCTTCTCCTGTCCTTGATGCATTTCTCTTTCAGTAGAATGACTTTTCAATAAATTTCTCACTGATAATCACTCAGACCAGCTTCAATTTGCTGATTACTTTTATTTAAGGTCAAAAAAGCGTGCATTTTGTCATTGCTATTTGAGCAGGTTTGTGATTGAAAAACAACTTTTGGCATTTGGTATGGCCAATAATATTCTTAAGTGCATCTTTGTAATTGTTTGAAAGAATAATATACATATTTATGTCTCTGGTGCATCACTTGACCCTTTATTTACCAGCATACTGTCCTACTTTAGCTTGTCTTTATACTTTTTTTCTTTTGAAATTTTCACTTTTTTGTACTTAAACATCATTTAGTGATGGGAAACATTAGAACGGATTTGATAGAAGAAAAGAAAAGGGGACAAAACAAGTAGATGTGATTCTGCCATGAATCCAGGAACCAAACAAAGTGTTCTTTTATACAGTGGTGAGAAAACAGCTTCTAGTTGCATGCAGAAATGATTACTACTGTACTGGGGATACTTGCGTTTCTGATTCGAACCTCCCGAAGGAATACAGCTGTTCAGCCTATGCGCTCATATGATACTTTAAATGCATCTGCTACATCTGAATAACATCTCCCTTGATCCTATGTTTCTTAGACTGGCCAATGTTTTGGGAGGAGATTTAGTCATGTGCCAGAACTGAAGGAATACAGCGATGCATGAAAGCAAGAAAGCAAGAAAGAAAGCAAGAAAGCAAGAAAGAAAGAAAGAAAATGATTTCTGTCATGACAAAACAAGATCATTCATCATTTATCATAAACACACTGTGTATATTTCAACATTGTGCCAAGAGATAAATGCCATAATATGTCAGCAATAATATTGCAGCAATATTCATAACTGAATATTAACATGCTCTCCCCCTTTGCCCTGTGACAGTATGGGATTGTGCTGGATGCTGGTTCCTCTCACACGACCGTGTACGTGTACAGATGGCCGGCGGACAAACACAACGGCACAGGCGTAGTAACCCAGCACAGCGAGTGCAAGGTGAAAGGTCAGAGAATGCGTCATATTCTCTCAGTGGAATAGAAGACATAAGTAAGGAATAAAACACTTGAGGACATGCTGATTGTAGGAAAATAATCAACAATGGCTTGGTGTGATATAACTTGAAGCATGAAGCAGAATAACTGTTACCACCCACAACACATCCTGAAGTGTATTATACCTTTTATACCACAGCAATTTGCCAGTGATTGCAATTTTTCATTTATTATTGAACGTCATATTTTTTAAAATCTATTTATAGTTATGTTTAATGTTGTAGAAACAAGTTAGCAGCTGTAAACAGCCATTCCCTCACCAGTCTCTCTTTTTTCTCTTTCTGGAAGTTAATAAGACAAAAAGAGCATCTTGTCATGATACAGAGAAACCAGAAAGTGCAAAGAGGAAACATTACTGACTGTTATAAAGCACTGACACTGGAGACTCCTTCCATAAATGTGTATATAAACATCTTCTGTTTTCTTTATTAAATAACAACATATTTTTAATCGGTTTATTATGAGCATTCCTTTATGTGGGGAGTCTGCTGCCTGTGAATTAGATCTTACTATAGAAATGATAACTTTTTTTTTTTTAATTCTCTATTTTGGCAATTCTAAGCTGAAAACCACCAAATACTGATGTGTTTTTCATCTCTCACCTTTTTATATTATATTTCATGGCTTTCTTTTTCATACAAGCTAGAACTACTAATATTGATCCTGAAGCTAACTTTAGCATACAAATTTACTTTTTTCCCTTCTCTTCATCATTATATTACTCAAGCCTTTGATTTGATTTTTTTCATATTTTGTTGTTGCATGTTTGTTTGAGCCACTTTGGCACTGTTTCGCACTACAGGAGGAGGGATTTCTAGCTATGCTGATCAGCAGGGGGCTGCAGGCCGCAGTCTGGAAACGTGTCTCAAACAAGCCATGGTGGACATTCCCCAAGCACGGCATCACCTCACACCTGTGTACCTGGGAGCTACGGCAGGCATGAGGCTCCTGAAGTGCGTATGAGTGACAGCCATGTTGTTCTCTGTTGAAAAGGATATTAGAGCGTCTCTTTTTTCCCTTTCAGCATCTCCAGTCCTGAGAAATCAATGCAGGTTCTTCAGGAAGTGGGACAAACGATCAAATCCTTTCCTTTCAAATTTCAAGGAGCGAAAATCTTGAGTGGGAAGGAGGAGGGAGCATATGGATGGGTCACTGTCAACTATCTGCTAGAAAACTTCATCAAGGTATCTTACGGTTAGAAATTGCTTCCATGGCTCCTGTGTATTATTGTGTTTTGTTTCTAAAAGCTCTCACGTGCAACCAGTGCCCTCTAGTGGTCCAGGCAGATTTTACATTTTGTTTCTCCGTTAGTATGGCTTTGTAGGACGGTGGTTAAACCCAGACAGACAGACGGTTGGTGCGCTGGACTTAGGAGGAGCATCCACTCAGATCACATTTGTCAACCAGGAAGAAGTGGAGGATTTGGAGAACAGCATGACTTTGCGTCTCTATGGCCAGGACTATTCTCTGTACACACACAGCTACCTGTGCTATGGAGCAATCGAGGTTCTGCGCCGGCTCCTGGCCCACCTGATTACGGTACATACTAGCTTGAAGACCACCTAAATTCTCCTTCATTATATACTACTTTGTTTTAGACCTCTAAATGTGTATCGTTGTTCTGTATTATCAGTGGATAATCTCATCTGAACTGCTGCTGTAATCATAAAGACTGTCCTGTACTCATCCCAGGATTCACAATCTGCTCATACCGAACATTTCAACACACTTAGTACTGTATGTCTTTACTCTTCTTCACCTGTATACCGTAATGATTTATAATCCCACTATCCAGTGTCTTCCACAAGAGGACGGATTCCCTTTTGAGTCAAGGTTTCTTCCTCATGTTGTCTCAGGGAGTTTTTCTTTGTCACATTCACCTCTGGATTGCTCATTAGGATCGAGATCTAGATCTGCATCTGGATTTCTGTAAAGCTGCCTTGTGACAATGTGTACTGGTCAAGGTGCAATTCAAATAAAATTAAATTGAGGATCATGTGTGCACACCCAAATAATAATAATAATAATAATAATAATAATAATAATAATAATAATAATACACTTTACACACTGCAGTTTTAACAGTCAAGGATGCTTTTGTCACTGATTTTATCTGCAATCTGCTCATGTTTTTTTCTAGACCCAGGACAGCACAGGCACCGTGCACCATCCGTGTTACTCTTCAGACCACCGAGAGACCCTGAACCTGCGACAGGTGTTTGAGTCGCCTTGCATTAAATCACAGCGTCCTGCATTATATAACCCTGAGGCGTCAGTGATCGTACAAGGCAAAGGCAACTACCAGCACTGTCTGGGGAACATATCCGAGATCTTCTCCTTCCAGAACTGTCCGTTCTCCCAGTGCTCCTTTGATGGAGTCTTCCATCCCAACACCAGTGGCAGCTTCATGGTACAGTATGTGATGTGAAATTGTCAGTACTCGAAAATAAATGTATCTTTTCTTCTTCATTTTAAACAGTTGTTAATAGAGAATTTGCAGGAAGTCATTTTTGTGCATGATATATTTTTTGTGTGCGATGTTTAATACTTTTCTCTTTTAGGCTTTTTCAGCCTTCTTCTTCACGCACAGATTTCTGAAGAAGAGCACAGGCATTTACATCAGCACCCCGGTTCAGCTCGAACAGGCTGCTCAGGCTGTGTGTAACATGTCTCTCGCGAAGGTACCAGAGTGTGTCAGAGTATATAAATGATTGTCGCTATCATTTAAGTAAGAAATAAAACACAGTAGAACATGCTGTTTTAGGAAAATAATCAAAGGTAGGGTGGAACTATGTGGCGTGAGGCAAAACCAAATTACTGTTACCACACCAATGTTAATTATTTTCCTATAGCAGCACATCCTGGAGCGTTGTATTTCTATTATACCACAGCAATTTACCATCAGTTACCATTTTTTTTATTAATTAAAGAACAATATCATTTTTTAAAAATCCATTTGTAGTTATATTTAATTTTGTGGAATGTCCTGGACACAAGTTAGTTCCTGTAATCACTTATGTTATAGCTGTCTTTTTTTCCTCTCTTGAAGTTAATAATACAAAAAACACAACTTGTTATGTTACCAAGAAACCAGAAACCTCAAAGTTCCATGGCCTGAAGACTCTCCCTTGCTGGAAAACTTAAAGTTATAGCTTTACCTCTTTTACCTCTCCTTCCATAAATGACAAATAAAGAAAACTTATCAAAACCATATCAATGATTAAATCTCTTTATGTAGAGTGTACATCATACAAGTCCCTGTGAATGAGTTGGTACTATAAAAACAATAACTTATTATAACTTATGAGCACATTGATGTAAACCTGTCAGAGCTGCTGTTATACAAAATTAAACAGACCAATCAGAATTGAGCATTCAACAGCGCTGTGGTATAAGAGCTCTTGCTGATATTTATCTTAATTTTTCTTTTGTTACCTGCGACCCCTGTGAAATTAGACTGAATCCATCTATTATTCACTGTGATTGCTCACTACCTAGGGTATAACATAATGCCTTTGTAGTGGCACATTTTATTAACATGAAATAAGACATATACCTATTTTTTTTTTATTTCATATCATAGAACTTTATCTGTACTGCACTACTTCATGTCTCTCCTGGCAAAGACATTAAGTCTAAACAGAAATAAGCTGGCTAAACGAATGGTTTAATGAATTCTTTCAACCCTGCACACATTGATGAATGTTTTCTTCATGTTAGATGTCTAAGGATTTTCCAGAACAGAAGTCGTACCTGAGGGACTACTGTGCACTTACTGTGTACATGCAGGTTCTTATGCTGAGGGGCTACCACTTCGACAATCACTCCTTCCCCAGAGTTTCCTTTCAGAACAAGGTGAGCTCACTGTTATAGTTCGCAGCAGCTTTCAAAATGTAGCTATCATCTTAATAAAAAACTAAATCAAGTTTAACCATTTAATCTCTCAGGACACATCAGTGGGCCTACACTTACATTCCTCATTCCTTCCTCAATTACTGAATAATTCATAGTAGTTATTGAATAATGTGTTGATGATTAATACCTGAATGTGTGTGTGTGTCAGGCTGGGGACTCTTCTCTGGGCTGGTCATTGGGTTACATGCTAAGCATGAGCAGTATGTTACCCGAGGAGAGTGTAAATTTGAGAAGAGCCCTGCATCCTGGAGCCTGGATCTCCCTCCTACTTCTACTAGCACTCCTCATCAGCACCATGCTCATCTTCATCGTTCTCCAAGTCTGCCGAAAGAAGAGGAATAATGTCTGATCATGACCAATGGGGGGCGTATAAGGATTGCGACTGCTCCCCTTTTAAAACTTGAAAATAACTGGAAATAATTAAATAAGACTTTCATAGTCTTATGAAACTTCATAGCTTCATAGTAATAGCAAAACTACTTACAGTTAACTATTAATTTTAATAATATTAACTACCTGAGGTTTGTTTTGGTCTCTTGGATTTGTGTGACTGAATTCAAAACTGTGAAGTTAAATTACAAACACTAAAACTTGTGATATACTGTATAAATGTATATATATATTTTGAATTATTATTATTTCTGGTCAGTAATACTATTAAGGAAGAATTTTCCATTAATTCCTATGGAATGACACATGTAGAAAACAGACAACACTGAGAACACGAAAGATTGTTAACGTTAATTCAAAGCCTCCTCTGTAATCCACATTCCTTTGCTTTATCTTACTTAACTTTTTTTATTTTGAGATTGAGGATTAACCTTTGAAGACCTTTTCCTTAGCAGCTGGGAGAAAGTGAAAACCAAGCCATAAGACTTCCTTCATAGCATTTATAAGGGCACAAATAAAATCTATACCATTTACATGTGATTTCATTAACACACCTATATTGTTTTTATAGATTTTTTTTTTTTTTTTAAAGAAAAAAAATTGGGGCTGCACCATCAGATTTAACCTGGATTAAATGCGTTCTCCCTGGGTTTCCTCCGGTTACTCCGGTTTCCTCCTCCCGTCCAAAGACATGCTTTGTAGGCTGATTAGCATTTCCAAATTGTCTGTAGTGTGTGAATGTGGGTGAGATTGTGCCCTGGGATGGGTTGGTACCCTGTCCAGGGTGTCCTCCGCCTTGTGCCCCGAGTCACCTGGGATAGGCTCCAGGCTCCCCGCGACCCTGTGTACGATAAGTAGATGGATGGATGGATGGATGGATGGAAGGATGGATGGATTGAAGGATGGATGGACCACATAACAATAAGCTATTAAGGACATCTCACGTTTTGAGTAAATGTATCAACTCATTTGGAAGATAAATAACATTTATATGCTTTTGCCAAGTTCCAGTTTTACAAACCTCTAAAACACACTTTTAATTGTACTGTTATCGTTAACTCTTTAAAAATGATCGGTATTATCGATAGTACTCGTTGGTCCCTGTGTTTCCGTGGCTTTGTACCGCGCATGCGCAGTGTGCTGTATTGTGTCTGCTAAAGATGGCGTTGAGTAAAACATTCGGTCAAAAGCCGATAAAATTTCAGCTGGAAGAAGATGGCGATTTTTACATGATAGGTTCAGAGGTACGCCTTTCATTTGTAAATTAAACTCACTAATACATGTGTTTAATTCAATATTGTTGTAATTATCGGTTTATATGGAGAACATCTCGTTACAGTGAGTGTGTTGATGCTTAGCTAGCTAGCATGCTAGTTAGGATGTAGCCTCTGACGCTTCCACAATGAATGGATGAATGGATGAGGAACAGTGAATTTATTTTAAAAAATTATGCAGTTAGGTGTTAATGTGTTGTGGTTATTGTCATAACCCCGAATAAACCTTGATATTATTTTGTGTGTACTTTAATTAACTCTGTGCTATGTAGCTCGAAGTGGCTACAAAGACTAAATCCTTGTCTGTAGTCTGGTGCTGTTGTGTACAAGGCCCTGGTGTTAAAGGAAAACTCCTTTAAACACATTAAACATCTTTATATTCAAATATTTCTGGTGTGTCAAACTATCCTGGTGATATTTCATTGGTTGGTGCTATATTTTTGTTATTCCTGTGAGAAGTTAGCAGTTGTGTCCCACGGTGACGTCACACGGAGGACATTGCTGGTGCAGTTACAATGGAATTTAATAGGATGCCATTGTAACAGGTTTTGTTGTAAGCTCCAAAAAACAGACTTCTTTTCTCACTCGCTATTGTCCAGCAACATTCACCAAAATATTACAAAAACAGAAATCCAATAAAGAAATAGTGGAGATGTTGGTGCAAACGCTGGACTCAGTGTCCCAGAATGCACTGCAGCTGAATACTGTTATGGCAAAGACTCGGCTTGGCTAGTTAGCGCTTTACGAGATGATAACGATGGTGGTGAAAGCTTTGGATGCTGATCTGTTTGAGCGGAGTGTACAGATGAGGACGCGAGAGAGCTGGACAGACTAAAGCGCCGCTGCATCGCTCGCTTCATGTAGAGATAAAGAAACTGTTTACTTTGGCTCGTCCTGATTACTGCTTGTTCTATTCTACTGGCTGTAGCTTGTTACCTGGAGACCTGCAGTATTTGGTGTATCACGACTGCACATGACAGTTAAAAGACTTAATCATTTCATCTTGCTTGGCATGCTTTCTCCAGGTTGGAAATTATCTGCGTATGTTCAGAGGTTCGCTGTACAAACGGTACCCATCGTTGTGGCGCAGACTCGCATCGGTAGAGGAGAGAAAAAAGATCGCAGCATCGTCACACGGTAAGTGATTCGCTGGCCTTTATGTTGGACGTGCACATTTTAAGCGTTTGCTTATGACTTACAGTCCAGAAAGCAGTTGTTAAACAATCTGTCTATCTTCTGTTCAACTGATATGTCTTAACATCAACAAACGGAAAGATTGAGTTACGCAAAACGTGCATTTTGCACATCCACAATCTAGTGACAGTGAGGAGATTAGAATTATATTAAACGTGAAACGAATCATGTTTAATTAGCAGGGAGAATGGGATTTTTGTTTTAAGTCTGATACGCATTGAACGGAAGATACATGGATCGTAAACCTACTAGTAAATCTAGCAGTCTCACGAGTGCATGCTCAATATCCAGTAAGCGCTTTTAGTCCTGCTTCTGGACAGCAGTTTGTGCAGTGTTTTATTTTGTGTTAGATCATGGTTACACAACTTTAGCCACCAGTGTGACTCTGCTGAAGGCGTCTGAGTGTGAAGAGATCTTCGAGGGCAATGATGAGAAGTACAAGGCAGTGTCCATCAGCACAGAACCTCCAGCCTACCTCAGGTAAAGAGCCACCGATTCCCTTTAAAAAAAAAAATATTATTAATCCTACATTTTTACCTTAACATCACTATCAAAATAAATAAATGAGTTCTCTCATATCTTCTCTACCACTATCAGGGAGCAGAAGGCCAAGAGGAACAGTCAGTGGGTCCCCACGCTCCCCAACAGTTCCCACCACCTGGACGCTGTGCCTTGCTCCACCACGATCAACCGAAACCGCATGGGACGCGACAAGAAAAGGACCTTCCCCCTGTGGTGAGACGCGTCCCCCGTTACAACGAAATTACGTTTTAGAGTTATTCTAAAGGTTTTAGCTATACAGATTATTTTTTAAATTATTTTTTTAATTCCGTAAGCAATAAAACACTTTGGGATGTACTAATCATCGTTAATTCTTTTCCTAAAACAGCACAGTTTTATTTCTCTTATACCACAGTAATTTGCCATCATTAACAATTTTCAAATTATTAAAGATTAACATGTACTTTTCATCCATTTATAGTTACATTTAATATTATGGAACGTCGTAGCAGCTATAAATAGTCGTTCCTTTATCAGCCTCTTTTTCTTTATTTTTTTTAATTTACTCTGTCCTGAAGTTAATAAGACAAAGATAGAAAACAATACAGCTTGTTATTTTACTGAAGAACCAGAAAGCTCTGTTCTGAAGACTTTCCTATTGGTGGTGGTGGAGGAAAACTTGCTGTCTTGTATGAAGGTCTGACAATGGGCACTCCTTCCATAAATGCTAAATAGGGTTTGATAGGGTTTGTCACCCTATCAAATATTATTCCTTTTTATATTGGCTAGATAACCTTAAGCTCTTAAATGCTTCATTATTCGATTATGTGGAGTCTCTACCATACAAGTCCCTGTGAATGAGTTATTACTATGGAAATGGTAACGTCTTAGAACAAGCACAGTAATATATAAACCTGTGATTTGACCTACAGTGGCTCTAGTCATATTCTAGAAAACAAATCCTTCTGACCCGTCAGATACGAGAATTCAGTAGTGCTGTGGTATCCAAGTCATTAGGCAATTCATATTTTATAATTGTTTTGTTCATGATGCTTTTCCACTTTTTCACAATGCTTTTACAGATATTACACATTTTTTTCTAAATATAAGTCATTCCCTTGAATTAAAAAGATGCAAAATGAACTTCCTAGGTGATTCGAAGGAACTGAAGCATAATTCTAACTTGAAGGATGTGTTTTTCCTCTCTGACTTGTGCACACTGTAGTACTGTTGAATTATTTAAGTTCTAATTGTCCAGCTAGCTTTAGTATTTATGTATGGTAGGAAAGAATTTTTATAGTTTCTGGAGACAAAACCATAGGCTTGGTTCTGTATTACGAGTCGTCTATTCTGTACTTTCTCAGCACAGTCTGAATATTAAACATGGTCATAAGAAACCATGGTGATGATATGACTAAGGCTGGATCTAAACTAGTGTTGTGTGTGTTAACCAAGTCGTTGGCCTAGTCCCAGTGTGCACCCTTCCTCCTCCTGGTGAGTTGTGTTAGGCTGACAGTCCAGCACTGATCTGCAGCTTTGTTTGGCTGTGTTTGTGCTCCGAGATCCACTCAAGTCACGTTGTTTGTCAGCGGCTGGCTCGCTTTCTGCTGACACTTAAAAAAATTGTGCTCTTTTCTAGACACAACTGTTTCTAAAGTATGACCCAGCTTTCTCCTCTACTCCCACACTGTGATGATTTCAGTGCACTTTTTAGTCATCCAGAAATATTGAAAGTTCTTAACTCAGCCAGACAGCTATTTTTATCCTCATGTGTTAAATAAAGTAGATTCCTAACATCTTAACGTTCACTTGTACTTGCTCAGTTTTGACATTTCCCCCCATGAATTTTGTAAATGATTTCTCTGCAAAGTATTTCTATCAGACTTAGCTTTGGCCTTGAGCCACACATTGTCCGAAAACTAACATGTGTTTACTTTTATCTGTACTGTCATTGCTAATGACCCAAAGGCTCCCTGGTCTTTCCTGGACTTGAAAGTGTATGTTGTCTGAAGTTATTTGAGGATGTGTGTCTTTTCCTCTATTGTTCTTTTCATACAGCACCTACATGGCCATGTAGTGACAGTGCAAAAGATCTTATGACTGCTTTTTGAGATCCAAAACTTTGTGTCCAATTAAAGCTTTTGAATATGAACGATGTAATGCACGTGTTGTGTCTGCGTGTGTGTGTTGAAGGGCTCCTCTCCTCTCTTCCTTTGCAGTTTTGATGACCACGACCCAGCGGTGATCCATGAAAATGCCTCACAGACGGAGGTTCTGGTTCCAATCCGATTGGACATGGAGATAGACGGCCAGAAGCTCAGAGACGCCTTCACCTGGAATATGAATGGTAGTTCTGCAGAACATTCAAGGGCATGCTGTTAAAGGAAAATAATAAGTGAATAAGTGGTTTTGCGATGCAGAAGATGGCTGAATCTTTACATTCATAATGCACATAATATTGATTCCTCTCAATTCTCTTCACTCCAGAGAAGCTGATGACGCCAGAGATGTTTGCAGAGATACTGTGTGACGATTTGGACCTGAACCCGCTGACGTTCGTCCCAGCCATCGCCTCTGCCATCCGGCAGCAGATAGAGTCCTACCCTACCGACAGCATCCTGGACGAACAGACCGATCAGAGAGTCATCATCAAGGTAGGTCTTCTGTACCCCCAAAAACAGTGAGCAAATCAGACTTAATTAACCTTTACAGGCTTAGATACACACACACATTTAGATACATAGATACATTGACACGTATACATATATTATTGGATGGCTAACGAGATGGATATAGAGAGAGATATAGTTACAGATGGTTTTCCTTATGTGCAGGTTATTAGGTTTTTAAGTATAAAACTGGAAAAATTCTATAATATAGACTGTCACATACGGCACGTTTGCGTTGCTAGCTGAACATCCATGTGGGAAACATTTCCCTGGTGGACCAGTTTGAGTGGGACATGTCTGAGAAGGAGAACTCTCCAGAAACGTTTGCGCTGAAGTTGTGCTCTGAGCTCGGCCTCGGAGGAGAGTTCGTCACCACCATCGCCTACAGCATCCGCGGCCAGCTCAGCTGGCATCAGAGGACGTACGCCTTCAGGTGAGACACACAGTTATTCACATACACGTCACCTAGTTCTAATGCAAGGGGGAAAAAATACACAATGAAACATGTCACTGAGGGCTATACCATGAAGCAAGCTCAACGTTGTCAGGTTTTCATAAACACCCTAAATGCAGCGAAGACCTAGCTCATATCTCTTGGGCTTTGCTTCTGTATTAAGCTATAAAACTGGCTATGCAGTATTGTGTTATGTATAACATTTTATTTCATTCAAAGGACTGTCACCTGAAACTCGCATTCACTATTCAGTAATTGGCTATTAAATTGAGACCTGCCGACCTTTACACATATTATGTAGGAGTGCCACATTTTAACATTGGAGTACACAGCTACGAGTTATCAGTCAAAAATACCCCCTATTAAAAAATGGCAGATGAACCAATGGACATTTGAATTTGGAATGATTGGCAGTGTAGGTCTTTCGAACTCTCTGATATTAACTCACAGCCCTGGAAGCCCCACTTACTTCCCTCCATCACACATTAGTCATTCTTGGACAGTGCAGTATAGACAAGTATAGATAACATCAAGTACCTATATTTATTACGGATGCCACCGAAAATGGTCAAAATTCGAACGTGATTAAAGCACCAGTCAGCTCAGGTTCAAACAGCATTGTCCAGACCATCATGGTAGAAACTGGAGTGTGTGTATGTACAGGGTTTTACAGTAACCACCAGACACTTTGGGGGGGAAAAGCTGCCACTTGTTTTATTTTAGTTAAGATACAGACACTAGAAAAGTTCTGGGAAAAAAGTTTCGGTTTCCAAATTGAGCTGTAATGGTTAGTGATTTTAATGCACAGCAACGTTAACCGTTAAACACACTCGCAAGCTCTTTTTCTCTTTAAAACTGTCTGCCGGTGATGTGACTGTCATGAGCTTTGAACCCTTTAATTCAGAGGTATTTACTAATCTTGAAGATCCAGAAGACTGGTACCTTTGTGGGTTTAAAGGCTACATGAGTAGTTTTTAAAATAAACACTAACTGTAATTACTAAAACTTGTTAGTGTTAATAGTAGTGAATAATGGTATAGACCAGTATATAACCTGATAATGCATTTTGACGCACAGTGTTGGTTAGTTGTAGACACAGTGTGATTGGTGCTATACTAACCCCAATATTTATGTTGGTATTGCACTATACAGACACGTCTCTTTAATTTCTGAGGACATGCGCAGGTGGTATGCATGATATGCACAGCATCTGTTTTGCATACACGTAGTTAAAAACAAGTACAGTCAAACCCTGTATATACTAACACTCCAGTTTCTACCTTATAAAACCGCAGTGTAACTTGTAGCTCCTTAACTGTGCAGTGGAATCTGCTGTAATGATTGAGCTGTATAGATATTTATTTGGAGTTAAGATGGCATTAAGCCAGTAATCTGCGAATCCTGTGTGTATACCCTTAAAGTTTATTCAAGTGCTCTTTCCCTTCTGCTTACAAAGACCGAGCCTCCAAGCAGCATGAAACATTCAGAGATTAGAACGGGAAGGGTTTAGGATGTAGCTGCTTCCACTCATCATCCTGTCAGTCACCAGTTAAACGCTAATGCTTTGTTAATGGCTCAGATCATAGCCGAGCTGCTAATGATGCCCAGGCTTCACCAGAATGGCCTCTCCTTCTCGCAGAAATTTTAGAAGGCAAAATAAATGTGTATTTATTTCCATGTAAACTATACTGATGTCCTCTTTAAGCCTCACATACACAGATGTAGAAAGAAAAGGAAGATCTTTCATGTCTGTGGTTTTCTCTTTTCCAGTTATTCTGTGGAAACGACTCATTTTTTTCCCCCCAGCCTATAGATGAAACCTCATTGTGAGCAGAAATTGTTTTTTATATGCTGCATTATGATTTAATAGGGATCAGACTTGCCAAGGCAGCACTGCATAATTGATTCCATAGACGTTTTAAACTTGAGCGTTTTTATAGGGAAACAGTTGAACATAACGTAATGGATGCGTGAGGTTTAAAATAGGAGCATTTGGGGGTTTTGGTTCTGTCATATCTGCATGTAATTTTGTTCTTCTTTTTTGACGCCTCATGATGTGATACAGCCCCAATTCAGAGTGCTAAAAAGTGATTATTTTTAAAAACAAATTCTACATTAATGTGTATCATGTTTTTATTCTAGTATGTGCCTTTGCAGCTACCTAATATTTTCAGCCATGATCCAAAAACAACCAGGCTTAATACTGTATATTCAGCACTTTTCAGCAGACTACCTTTTTTTGCCCCATCATTCCATTCTGTGCATCAACACAGAATCAGAGAACTGTAATACTTTTAAGAACTGATTATTTTCTTGTTCCCCTGTTTGTTAGTGTCCTGAATTGTTTATTAACCCCACAAACCGCATGTGTGTGCACAGAAATCCACGCACATATGTGTCCTGTTTACAGTGAATAGTAAACAGGACAGTCTTCTTTGTGTTACTACACGTTATGGCTGCAACAAACGATTATTTTTGTGCTGCAGTTCCTCCTCTTGGTATTTTCACAGAGCACAGTTTGCAGTCTGGTTTGCTTTGATTTTCATCATTAATCAGGAAATATGTCAACATCGCTGTCATTTCGTGCAGTCTGTTCTTTAGCGTGGCATCGTACACTAGGCTTACGTTACATAGTATCACCTGGTATCACATGTTTGTATCAGAGCGACATTTACGACTACAGCATGCTTTCAAATAATTGACTTATCTTAACAATTATAATTGAAATCTCAAAAAGAATTGGACAAAATGAAATAATGACAACTTAAAATGGAAAGATATAAATGGATCTCTTTATCTACATTGTAATAAATCAGAATCCGTCACATGGTCATGGACTTTGGCGTTAATCTTAACAAGCAAAAACAGGCTAAACCTAACAGGCTCTGTTAAAATATTAAGCTAGCTGTTGCCTCTAATTTGCGCAATAAGGTTTAAATATTTTCTTGCCGCTCCATGAGTTAAGTTCTCGGCGCTCGCCATTCCGCAGTCTCTTCGCATTTTTCACAACTCCACTTTGAAAAGGGTTACGAAATAGCAGATGACTAATTCGGCGAATTCAGTACACACATGCTCATACATTATAACCGTTTATGTTGTTTTTTTGTAAACGATGCACTCTGATGAATTTCCCTAATCGACTTACTCGATTATGCTAATTGTTGTGGCCATACTACACACAGGTTCATTCTTTACACTTTCCATTATGTACAGTGTGAACACTACAGCAAGTTCACTAACAAATTTACTATTTTTAAATTTGCATTTCTTTCTTTTCCTTTCACAGCTGATTATTTTAATAGTGTGCTGTTAGTATGGTAACATTCTGCATGTACCATCACATTGCTTTTGCTTTTTTGGGGCATTCACACAAAGTGCCTTGGGTTTATTATTTTTATTTGTTTGTTTGTTTGTTTGTATGCTGTATGATTAGTGTCTGTAGATCAGTGGTCAGATAGAAAAGACCAGAAAAATGTGATGTAATAATTTAGTATAGTAGCTTTGGCTTATTTTCATTAATATTAACTTCATATAAAAAAACACTGCAGGGTGTATCCAGTTGAGAGCTGATGTGTTGGTGATATACGATGTTATTGTTGGGTGGTTTTGGGGTAAATTTTAAAGTACATGATGAATAGGTTCTCAAGTGGATGCATCTTAACATCTATTTTAACATCATCATTGCTTTTTGCTTTGCTATAATCTTCTAATTGTTTGCTTCTCCCACTGTCTGTTCCAATAGGTCTGATTTCAGGTCAATATACTTCAAAATTTCTTGACCTTCTCTCCCTCCTTACCCCCACGTTTACCCCCACTTCCACCTTCATGCCCTGGGAAGCTGAGTACCCACATCTCTTCTTTTTTTGATCTTGAGCTTTTGCAGGGCTCGTTCCTAAAGGTTTCTATGCCACGAGCATACAGTAAATTGGTTTTTACCAGGACACCAGTGCAAAATGCTGGACCTTTTATAGCTAATTATAAGATATATTTACAATTAGTTAAGTTAAGAGTAACGCAGAGGTTTGATCTGAGTGATTCATATGTCCACTGCATGTGCTAAAGTGATAAAATTAATTAAATATTTTAGTTTATTGGTATTTTGTGCATGATCCATCAGATTATTTAATGTACATATCAAGTAGAGATTGAATAATAACATAATAATAATGATAATAATAATTTAAAGACATCTCTGCAGATCTCCATCACCACTATGCCTTAAGGGTGACCAGTGGAAATATCATTTCCTCCAACATGCAGTCATGATCTAGCACGTCTGTACTGACCTCCAGTGACCGTGATGTCGCTCTTTTCCGTAGTGAGAACCCCTTGCCGACGGTAGAGATCGCCATTCGGAACACAGGCGATGCCGATCAGTGGTGCCCCCTGCTGGAAACGCTGACGGACGCAGAGATGGAAAAGAAGATCAGAGATCAGGACAGAAACACAAGGTGAGATACAGAGAGAGGAAATACACTGTGTGGAAATAACTTCATTTATATATCTAATTATTCACTTACAAAAAAGCTTATCATGCACTTTATAATCTTTGGCTACATAAGGTGCTATTATTTCATATCTGTTTATTATGATGCTTCCAGCTTTCCTGAAACCTCACTAAACAGCTTTGTTTTTTTTTGTTCCCAGGCGCATGCGGCGACTTGCCAACACCGCCCCCGCATGGTAGAGAGGGAACGTTACGATCCACCACTCGATAAGCTTAAGGCATCAGAGCCGCTGGATCTGCCTGTCATCACTGGGACATTTCTGACTTTGTGCTGAGGCATACTGTGTATTTGACTTGCTTTTTTTTTTTTTAAATAAAATAAACTATTACTAATATGCTGGTACTTTTTTTTTTTTTTTTTTTTCCTTGTATGTTCATTTACACACATGCAGATATTTTACATGATTTTCCGACTGTTCTTGACAAGTTCCTCTTGAGCTCATATTTTGACATGTAGATGATAAAAATAATGCATGTGGAATATTGTGCTTTGACTTCACGAAGTTGGTTGGTCAGAAGGTGTTGATTGATTTTCTCGGAAAGTCTGCACGACAAATCACAGGTGTATATTAACGTGTTTATTGTATTATGTTAATGGCTATGTTTACATGCACATCAAATTACATTTAAGATCTATATTCAGGTTGCAGCCATATTCTGAATATGACGTTTATATGCGTTCAGGCATCGGAATATTCCCGTATACATGGCTGTTGTAAGTATGCCTGAGTTTCCATTCCTAAATACCTAGCCTACAGCTAAGCATCTGTTAGCACCCATAGTTCCTTGCGGACTTAGCATGTGCATATGTCTCCTTTCAGTGGATTTTCTGAATAAGATGTTTACATGCAACAAATTTCCAAATAAATCAGGTATATTCCAGGGGTGGGAATCAGGATTTGGGGAACCAGAATATTGTCTTAATCTGAATCAGGCAATCGGATTGCGGCGTTTACATGACTCAGAACTAATTAGAATATCGCCAATTCTGATTAATATCGGAATATTGATGTCCATTGTAAACGTAGCCATTGTTTCTATAGTTACCTCTTGCTCAGGGACTTGTATGGTGGACGCTCCACATAAACAGATTTTTAAAACAACCTGTGCAGTTGTGGATATGGTGAGGTTTTCTGTGGGGAGACGTTTAACATTTTTAGAAGGAGTCTCACAGTAAAGCTGTAAGTACATTTTCTGGCAAGGAAAGTCTTCAGGACTTCTCTAACATCAAGAGAAAGGAAAAGAGAGAGGCTGGTAAGGGAACGACAGTTTATAGCTGTTATAACGTAAGTGATAACAGGAACTAACTTGTTGCATGGATGTTCAACGTTAAATGTAACCGTAAATGGGTAAAATGTACCATGTGTACACTTCCATTAAATTCACTTGACTGTTTAACAATACTCATGAATGACTTCCAGTTCTACTTTAGGACAAATTCTGTTCATTTCTCATCAACATGGGGATCAGTTTGAGTTCCATCAAGGAAATATCTTTATTAAATAAATTAAAAAAAATCCTGAGTGTCTCTTTAAGCATTCAGTGTTTCAAAGGCTCCAGGAAAGGAGCAGATTTTCCACCAGCCACTTTTATGTGAATGGAAACTGGAAGCAGTTCAAGACCCAGAAAGCCCCTCATTCATCAATGGATATGTGAGATTAAATATTCTCATTATGCTTTAGTCTGTGTGATTGGTGTTATAATGAGCAATGAGGGGTGTGCCAGACATCATAAGGATTTCATGTCTGGATTTGTTTCACGCTTGATATGAAACAATAGCATACTCATATACGTAGTCTCGTAAAACATTTTTCTGAAAGCAGCTGTTATGGAAGATTTACCTCGACAAAAATATAAAATATATATATTTACATTCCTGAGATATGATACTAATAATAATTTACTGAAAACCCTTTGATTTGTTACGCACAAAGATTATACATAAAGTAAGTTAATTTATTTTAAGAAAATACATTTGTATAAAAAAAAATCTATTTTTATCTAAGATCACCTGGTCTTTTTCCAGTCCTGGACTGTCCAGTTTCTGTGAGCCTGTGCTCACTGTAGCCTCAGATTGCTATTCTTGGCTGAGAGGAGTCGAACCTGATGTGTTCTTCTGCTGTTCAAGCCCATCCACCTCAGTGTTTGAAGTGTTGTCTGCCCTGAGATGCTTTTCTGCTCACCACAGCTGCAACAAGTGGTTATTTATGTTACTGTAGCTTTCCTGTCAGTTCAAACCAGTCTGACTATTCTGCTCTGACATGTCTCATCAGCAAGGCGTTTCCACCCACAAAACCACCGCACACGGGATGTTTTTTGTTTTTCGGACAATTCTGTGTAAACTATAGAGACTGTTGTAAGTGAACATTCCAGGAGATCAGCAGTTTCTGAAATACTCAGACCAACCCATCTGACACCGACAACCTTGCCGTGGTCACGTTTTTCCCCATTCTGATGTTTGATGTGAACAAACACGTCTTGACCTCTATCTGCATGATTGTATACACTGCACTGCTACCACATGATTGGCTGATTGGATAATTGTGTGAATGTTCAGGAGTACAGGTATCATAGAAAACATTTTCAGTCTGAAGGGTATTATGTTGTTATTATTGTTCTAATAATCCATGTAGGACTGAAGTAAATCTAACAGAAACTTTGATGATTAATTTAATCAGCATGGGCATGCCGGCTTGTTTTCACGAGTTTACATGTAAACTGTAAAATAAAAGCATTTATGGGTCATATTTGAATTCTTTTTTCTTCAATGACATCTGGTGCTGGCTTTCTAAACTCAAGAACCCTGCAACAACTAGGCCATGACTAACGCTGACCTCAGCAGAAAGTTACAAAGCATTACCACAACGCAGATGTGACTGGAACATCTGGACTTGCAGCTGGATTTTGCGTAACGTGCCGAATCGCACTGTTCCGTAGTGGAACAAAGGTTCTATTAAAATGCAGAGTTAAGTAATCTGCAGAGAAGGAGATGATCTGTGTGGAATCCCCCATGAGAGGGGAAAAATGATCTCTTTGTGTTTCTCTTTCTTGTGCTTTGACTCATTTAAGCTGTAGGTAAGGCCTCAGAGACGGAGGTGTGTTTGCTTCTCAGCAAGATGGAAAAACAGTATCCAGGGATGTCTTTAATGCATACCTGAGGTGTGTTCAAGATTCTGTGCCACTGCAGCGATTAAATGATAAATGTAAGAGAAGAGAGTGTCCTTGCAGTATACTGGAAATAAGTCAGTCAGAGTTTTTGAAAACTAGTCAATGTAAGAGACTGTTATAACTAGATATGTGTAAGTAATTGTGGAAAAAAATGAATAATCCTCAATTTTGGCTGATAGTGTTTACTTTTATTGGAAAAAAATCCCTCAAAATCCCTCATAGACCCTCATAAACTTCATATATAGAAGCCTGCAACAGAGGGTTTGAGAATTCTTTTAGGAAGCTATGAGCCTCAATCACACAACATCTGAGGAATGTTCCCTTTTGTAAAAGTCTGCATGTTATTGAAGTCAACCATATACATTTTAAAAATAAAAAAAAGAGTCACAGAACTCAGAGGTGTGCAGTGATAGGAGTTATTGTTACCACTCCGAAGATGATTTTCCTGTGACTGCACGTCCCATAGTGTTTAATTCCTCTTACAACTTATAACCCACAAGGACATTTTTTAAATTTATTACAGAATGACACATCATACTTTTTTAAATCTTTAACTTTATAGTTAAATAATGTTCTGGGATTTCATTTACAGCCGGAACTACTGTAAGGACTACTGTTACAGAAAATTAATTAACACCTTCGGACCAATCAGAATCAAGAATTCAACAGCACTGAGATATAAACTTAATTCAAATCTCGTGACCATCTGAAAGCAAATGCCTGAGCTTTGTAAAGCCACCCATTTGATTCAGGCTCATTCACAAGAAAAACAGCTTGAAGTTCATTATCATGCTACTCTGTTTGGACTTTTTTTCACTAACATTCTGTTTGACCTTGACCTGCTTTCTCCATTTCTGCTAAGTATTAGGGTTGGAAAAGCTTGAGAAATATGTGTCAGTGGTTCAGGTGTAAAATGCAAGGGTTTATAGGGTCAAGTGTGAGTATGCGCTTGTGTTTGGACCAGTGTGGGCTTGCTCTAGCCGGAAGACAGGCCTGTGTTCCTAAGGCACAAATATCATTTGCACTATTCAGTGTAACTGTAAAGGACAGAGATGTAGCTAGGGGTGGAGTAATTTCTTAAAGTTCCACATGCTTATTTGTGCGTGGTTAACATAACACATGTGCAGCGCCAAATAACATTTTTTTTTTGTCAATGTCATTACAGTTCCATATTTAACTGCCCGAGATGTCAAATGAATATGTCTCTTAGTTTGTTAACCCTCTAATAATTTGGTTTAAAGCCATTGAGCCTATTTTGTAAGAGAACACAAATGCAAAACTCTTCAAATCTTTTCATTAAAAAGTCGATACAGAAAGACTCTTTTTAAAAGAGTGCAAATTGGGCTTAAAACAAACAAATTTAAAATAATGTTTTAATGTCAGTTCACTCCTGAGTGAGGTTTTTTCACTACATGGGGTGACAAACCTGCTGTGTTATGAATCATTTTGCTTTTTAAATGGATCAAAGCCAACACAGGAGGAAGTTCAGTTCATATAATGTGTACAGAGCTTTTTTTTTTTTTTTACCAATAACATCTGTTTTATGTCCTAAACTAGGTCCTGTGTATTACTGTAACTAACATCAAACAGAGCCAGGCTGTGAACCGGAGAAACTGCCTCCGCCGTCCCTGAGGATAGTTTCATCGGTGCTTACCTGCAAGGAGATTTTGAAATAAGATTTACCTTAAGTGCTTGCAGCAGAAAGTCCTGAAGTGGCTTTAATAGGAAGCATAAAGAGTTGTAGGATTGAGCTGATCCCTTTCTAGCAAGCACATGATGCTTTCAATCCATGTGATAACCAAAAGCTTTGGAGGCCTATAAAGATCTCGAAGTCTCTTTTTTACTAAAGCAGGGATTCGGCACCTTTTTTACAGCCAGGGACCGCTTTAGCCATAAAATATATTCCACAGACTGCCTCAGTACAGATTTATTTCATGAACATAATACAGCTAGTCAAATATTCAGCTCATTATTTAAATCATGTTTTGGTTATTTACTGGAGCCATAGAGCTTTTTATTCCTGATCTTTCCATTCAATGAACACATTTTTATTAAAATTGTCATTGGCAATTAAATAAAGTTGACATTATTTATATTTTTGCGTTATCTGAGGTTTAGATTAAACCCATTCAATTTAAGAGATCAGTCATACAGTCTAATAACTATAAAAACTAGTACATATAATAACATATAATGGTTATAGTCAGTAGAAGTAGTAGTACTAATTGGCATGTTCGCAGTGTAATAAATGCAAAACATGCTTATTTATAGGCACAAAATAGCTTTGACAATTTCTTAAAACTTATAGCATTTAAAAATAAAAAAATATTTTAATTGATTTTTTTTTGGTTATTGGTTTCTTGTACCTATTTTCAGATAGCTAGCTAGTTCTCCACAAATTTACTATACTTAATAGTAAGATAAATATGAAAAAATATGTTGATGCATGAAGATTTAAAAAATATAACATGAATAAGGCAAATCATGCCTTTATCGATGCAAATGCACTTCATTAACAGATTTTGTCAAGTCAGTCTAAAAGCAGAACAAAACAAACCTGAGCATCACACGGAAACAGCTGGATCACATTTACACAGTGTGACCTTTGCTCGAATTATATTAGAACCAGACCATCAAGTGAATAGAGAGGAAATACACTCGTTCCGCTTCAGAGCGTAAACACTGCACGCTTCGGTATTTCAAGATGGCTGAAAAACCAATTACTAACAAACAGTTGCATTAAGGTTTCACTAACACAACCACTCTCCTGTGGTGTGTGTATCTCTGGTGTACTAATGACGAGACAAGATAGAATAATTCAAGAAATGTTTATTGAAGGAAACATATTATACAATTCTTTTTACAAAACTATTTACAGTACATCGGATTACGGTAGAAGATAAGAACACAGATTACATGAAAGATTATATTAAAGAGTGATACAGTGCTGTTCCTTTTATAAGGTCGCTAACACATTACCAGTGCTTCTGCCTCTGGGTTAGAGCACAGTTCACTTCCTGAGCTGTGGAAAGTATCAAAAAATGTCCTCTAGTCATTTAAAACAAGGCAACGTTGACTGACACGGCAGCATCAGTGGCCTGCACTGCACCATGCTACAATACAGTATCCAGGAGTGAAGAAATCAGGACAGAACGTGAAATATGGCATCCTATTCCATGGGCACTGAAAATACTCTTGGCTGATTGGCTGGCATTGAATAATTTCACAGTTGTCTTTTCTTTAATAACAGCCATTTCATAGGGACGTGTATGGCAGATGTTCCACATAATTAAAGACTAATAATAAATAGATTTTTAAAACCTGTGGATATTTAACAACACTTTACCATGTTGAAGTGTTCTGTGAAGAGAAGTTTATTTAACATTTATGGAAGGAGTCTTTATGGAAGTGTCAGTGCTTTGTAACAGTCAGTAGGTTTTCTGCCACAGGAAAGTCTTCAGGAACTGCGTTGTCCAGTTTCACGGTAACACGACAAGCTGTGGGGTTTTTTTTGTTTGTTTGTTTATTAACTTCAAGACAGAGAAAAAAAGAGAAGCGGTCAAAGGAATGGCTGTTTCTAAGAGAAGTGAAACTTTTATGTAAAATGTAACTGTAAATGGATAAAATGTACATGTCTTTCTTTAATTAATGAAAAAAAATTAATCATTGGCAAATTGCTGTGATAATTTGACTGCCTTTTCTCTTTCCTAGCTCAGCACTCACTGACACACCTGAGCTATTGTATTTCTTTGGATAAAAATTTGATATCGGAGGTACAGGATGCCTTCCGTGTTTGTTATTTTAGCACCTTTGTGTAAGAAAAAAGTATTTTTTCCTAAGAGAAACAGCACATTTTGGCACTTCACAAAGTAGATATTGAGTTCTCTGTGACTACAATACTGAAGATGACGGCAAAATATACAGACAATAAATAATCAAATTCTGTGTAAGACAGCAGAAAATGGAGAAATTGGAAAGGCAGGGCATACGTGCTTTTCCTGAGAAGTGTCAAGGTTGTGTGTGGCTGGAAATCTTCCAGCAATTCATGAGTCATTAGCTGGTTTGTTCCAACCTGACTGGTGTTCATGTGAGGATATATGTATTATTGTACCTGTGATAAGGTAGAACCCTGTAGCACACAACATGTCTGAGGGTGAAATGCGGGTGACCAAGATTATATAACATCTTTAAGTCACCCGGGTCACTTTGAATAATTAAAAGTAGTAAGTCAAGGCAGTTGGTCTTGGTTTAAACATAAACAGGTCCTGAAACATCTTCAAGTTTGAAACAATTTCAGTTGGTTAAGCTCCATTTGTGGTGGAGGTTTATTGATACTTGTAGGCGGCACAATTGAAGAAGTCCATGCCAATGTAGCGGGGGTATCCCTCGAGGGCCCTGACCCCCACTGGGTCAAACTTCCAGTACTGTCTTCCTTTCAGGAAGTGGGCAAACCCTGAAAAAGCAGAAAAAGAGAATGTATCATACACAAACCTCCATTTTGTTTATGTTCAACTTGTGAAACTTGAACTCAATCTGCAATCAGGAGAGGGGATGACTATTTACAGCTGCTATAACATAAGTGATAACAGGAATTTGAACGTTGTCACTTGATAACCTGGACATTCTACAACATTAAACATAACTAAACAGGTAAAAAGTATGCTATTGTTCTTTGATACATACACAATTGTTAGCGTTGGCAAATTGCTATAGTATAAGAGGAATAAACACTCTAGGATTGCAGTCATTGGAAAACAATCAGCTTTGGGTAAAAGTAACTCTGCAATGTGTCAGGCCACATTACACCACCTTATCACTGATTATTTTCCTATAACAACATGCTTTATTCCTTACTTGATTCCAAAGCATATTATTCAGTAAATATGAGGGAAACTGCTCTCCTGTTAGTCACTGAAGCTTTATACGAAACCAAAGCTGTCTTTCATACTGTTTTCCACCTGATTTCCACTCTTGTTGACCTGGGAATTTGGAGTTACACTTGGACCTGATTCTCATCATAAGTATAGAAACAATCCTACCATGTAGCATGCTACATCCCTTGGCTCAGTGATCAGATATCATAGCTTCTCTTCATCACTGCTACATACTTCTCCATCCACCTTCCAAGTTTCTCAGTAGATATCTGACTGCCTTTCCAAGATCCATTCCTCATCATCTGAAACCCAACCTAGAAAAACTGAACTGATCTACCATCTACTCTCCTCTGCTCAACCTGGCAAGCACCATCGACACCCTCATAGTCTATACGGCACATGGCTAAGAATCGTGATGTGATTTCAGATGGCTTAACTTCTCTGATCACATCAACCATCGTATCCTGCAAGTTTCTTTTTCACACCATCGGAAGAATACAAGCTTTCCTGACTATGCCTGCTCTATTTATTTCCAGACTTGGAAAATCCAGAAATGAAATGAAAAGACACAATGTTCTGCCTTTTCCAGTCAAGAGTAAGTTCACCACAGAAGATACAGATTATAGTAAGAAGCTGACTTGGCAGGAAAGTTATGTTATATTCTTTTGCGACATTGAGTTTTTTTTTTTTTTCTCACCATAGCGATCCTGGAAAGCAGCATCAATATCATTCGGGATTCCCCTCCAGTCCACCATGGTGCGAGCATAGCTCATGTCCACCCAGTTCTCCTGTGGATTAAAACGCCAGTAGTTTTCTCCCTTAAAGAAGTACACCTTCTGGGTCTTGTCTTCACCCCACATCAAGGCTGCCTGGATGTCACTGACAGGAAGTCCCAGTCTCTGCACTGAGTCCGGCCCGCTGATCTGCTTTTCAGCATCGTACACCCAGTAATTCTGACCTGCAGAACCAGGAGGCAGGGAAGAGGTGGTTATGTCAATGTCACTTCATAACTAAAGTTCAGTTTAGTTTAGATCAGATCAGATCTGGCCAACTATGGAAGCAAGTCAGCTTGAGAATGACAGGGGTACAGCGTCTTTTAACTTGAAATAAAAAACACATTTTTGAGACGTTATTAAAGTTCTAAATGTGGAAAGTAGTGATTATTGTTTATTTGTGAACACCTGACCAGAGCAAACATCTTATGCTCAGCTGGACTGGCTAATTACACCATCCAGCCCACTGAGAAACTGAACACAGGTGTGAGTTTTAATGGATAAACCAGCTTATAAAACACAGGAAATATGGAATGCTTACAAACCTACGCATTAAAGGGATTTAATGGGAATAGAACTAGATCAAGAAAAAACCTTGATCTAATATTGACAATGTTTGATTCTTCTGGCATGAATAACAGGCGTATATAGAGCCAGGTTTACCCATAACACCTTCGTTCAACTATACTAGTTTATCCTGTTCAGTGGCAGTAAAATACACCTCTGATTGGCTTTGGTCTGACTTTCCAGAGACTAAAAACTAAAAAAAAACATGTCTGAACTCTCACTTTATACATCAACAACAAAGATGCTAGATAAAAACTGATCTGTTCTGGCAAACTGACACAAGGAAACCATATCTTTAGTTTTACCAAAAAGTAAACTGCATCTCTAACTCAAAGAAGTGAAACGCTTCAGATTTAATCTCCGGATTTGGTCCTGCCAGTTGGATCACTAAGAAAAAGGTGTTATCCTCCTCAGCCTTATTCACCTTTGAAGAACCAGATGTTTCCAGATGTGTCCTCATATGCTGCATCTATATTATAAGGAATTCCCTGCCAGTGTCTGGAGGCTAAAGCAGGATACCCGTCCTGCAGTCTACCATCACGGATGCGCCACACGTAGCCCGATTTGAAGAAGAACAGCTCACCACGGATCATCGACACTGCATCGAAGTCTGTGTTACAGGCATTAGGCTGAAAGCAGAAGACAGCAGAAGAGAGATTCAGAATATTTACCATTCTGTCAAGTCAACTGACAACCATTTAAATGATCAGAGCAGTAAGAAAACTGTATGGCTCACTGCTATCATGATGTCATTGGTGTCTAACTCTGGCTCCTTCTCTTGAATAACCTTGACGCCATACAGGGCCTGGATGCTCCTCTCGTCGTCCTTGCTTAGCTGTGGTGGGTAGGAGTAGGTATAGAAGGGAGACATCACTGAGCCAGGAGCCCTGGAGTGCTGCAGCCCGAGAGTGTGGCCAAGCTCATGAACAGCCACCTGCAGCAAGTCTGTGCCTGAAGGAGATGGATGCACATACATTTTGTTTCATAAAAAAAATCTTGATGTTAATAAGACCACAACACAATTTGTCATGTTACCAAGCACCCAAAAAAAGTGCAAAGTCCTTTCCCATGGCGGAAAACTTACTTACACTGGAGACTCCTTCCATAAATATTACATAAACATCTAAACTTCAGCATACCAAGAATTATACATTTTTGTTATACATTTTCTCTGCTAAATAACAACCTGGTTTTAAAACCTGTGAAATAGCTATTACTGTAGAAAAGATAATGTATTAGAATGAGCACATTAACGTAAACATGTGATCTGCCTTACAGCTGGAAGTACTATCAGAGCTCCTGTTATTGAAAATTAATCCACACCTTCTGATCAGAATCGAGAATTCATAGTATTTCATGGCATGTGGTATAATGACCGCTAATCAGAGTATTTGAACTGAACACCTTTAAAAAAAAGAGCATTATTCATACCTAATATCTTAGAATAATGTCTTAAAATCATCAACCAAACATTTCATAATGGCTACTGTTTAGCTTTATCACTCTCACTGACTTCGCAAATAACTCACCCATGCTGTTGCCTAAAGTCCAATACTCATCATAGTCAAAGTGCACTTCTCCCTGCCGGTGGGTTCTAGGAAAGAATGCATGGGCCAAGATTCCTCCTGGACCATCGAAAGGCAGCTTGTCTCCATGTTCATACCTGAACATCAAGACAGGACAGTGTGAAGGTTGGCTTACCATAAGTCTCGATTTCATCCCTAACGCTTCACGAGTTCATGGCATAAACACACAAATTCATCTGGTATGACCTAAGAAAGCAAAACGGACACCTGATCTGGTCTGGTGCAAGTTTTCATTCTTTAAACACTTCCTGCAGCGGGTTAGATAATCTTAACACTCCAGCGCTTTAGGGAAAGTGGGTTAAGGTCCTGGATGCCATCCAGACTGAAGAAAGAAAAAGCTGACTTGCAAAGTGAGTCATGCGTGTTCACATCCACAACACTATGGCAAATCTGGACAGATGCCCAGTCTCTTTTTTTCATAGAGATGAAGTTTGATTGATTCAACTTTACAGGCTTGGGCATGAGAACATTTCGGGGCAGTCCCTAACTGCAGCAGCCAGTATGTTCACGTATATTTAGTCTTGAACATCAGCATTTTTCTGCTTATTGACAATAACAGAAAGCAAGTCAGTCACAACTGTCTCCAGCTTAAAGCCGTTGGGGGGGAAAACTTATGGCTTTTAGGATGCACTTATTAAAGCAACGCTTTTTTTTTTTTTTTTCAGAAGGAAACAGAATCTCAGGTGAAAAGTTACATAAAAATATTTATATACGTCTAGTGTGTAGCAGGTTACTGTAAACCAAGCACTTTGTAAAATGAGTAACATGTTGAAGGAGCATATATTTGGAGCAAAAAAAAAAAAAAAAACACTGCTCCAAGGCACACGGCGCTAATAAACTGCAGAGAAAACAAGTCCTGGTTTGCAATATTTGCATCAGGGTTTCAAAGAGGATAAAAGGGACTGAGGGAGGGATTAGTTCACCGTGGGGTCTCAGTACAGGGCATAACACAAAGGTCTAAAGAAAACACCTGACAGGTGTGTGAAGGTGTGACCATACTGTTGAGCCTTTCTCCTTTTACCAGCCCAGCTGCAGACTCGGTATTCATGCATACATGCATGCTAGAGATGCAGTGTCAATTATCAGCACATGATCTCATGCTACCCTTCTCTGATCATCTCACCTTAGCAGTGAGAGGGGCTCCTGTGTTTGTGCAGTGGTGCGAAAAACATTTCTCTTGGTGGTTTCCACCATGAAGTCATTATAAGAACTGCAGAGGGTCCAGTTAGCATTAGCCCCTCATTATTTGCTCATTTGCATATTGCAGTCGTAGACATGGTCTTCTTCGAAACATGCAGGCTTACGTACTGAAGACATAATCTATCATCGCTTCCTCTCTATAAATGTTGAAATATGGTGTCCTAACACCTCTGATTGGCTGATGGCACTATCTTCAAATCGGATCTAATACTCCTACTTATAACTATAACTATAATATAATATCTATGGGACGGAGAAGAATACGGCTTTACATTCCACCCCTCTATAAAAAGGAATTACTATATTAGCATAAACACGTATATCAGGGGTATTCATCTAAAATGACCCTGGACACAAGCGCCGAAATGTCGTTTGGAAAAAAATGTTGTCAGATAATTCTACGTAGTTTGAATGTAGGTCTAGGAAAAAACATCATGAATTTGTTACCATTTGACTATTAACCAGACCAGCCAAACTTAGCCAAAAGGTCATTACTAGGTCAACAAGGGCAAAGCTCAAGTTAAATCAGCCAAACAAAAATCACAAACTTAATCATGTGACTTTAACCAACAAAATACCTAACATTAGCTAGCTACTTAACACTAGTCAGCTATCTGGCTAGATGCAAAATATTAAACTGTCTGACTAAAATCAGCATTTTTATGCTAACATATTAATGGATAGTGGTGATGTCAAATGATTAAATTCAGCTTAGGCTCCACCATTATTTACTCTCAGCAAATTCAGAGATTTCTTTTTTCTGGGATTAAACAAGCAATAATAACGGATGCAGATGTGAATGCATTGGTTTTTAATACCAAAATAAAAAAAAGGTAACCAAACAAAATCTCTTTAGTGTAAACGAACACTAGAGAGTTAATGAGTCAAGCGGATGAATCATGTTGCAAAAATGATATTAGCCTTAATTTAGGTAGACGCATCTGGGAAACTCCAAAACCACAGAGCCAACCTCAAGATGACTGGAAATTCCTAACATCTGTTATCTCCAGGTGTGATGCAAAGCAATGACGTCTTACCTAACAAAGTCGATGGTGATGTCAGAATGGCCCCCTGGGACCTCGGTGAAGGTGAGAGGCGTGACATGACTCCAGACCTGTACAGCGTCCTGAAATACCTCACGCACTTTCTCCAAATTCATCTGCCCAGGCGTCCTTAGGATCCTGACACACAAACACACACAAAGGGACGTTCACTACAGACCACCCACACAAATATGAACAGGTTTCACAGATGCCAGCCATAATCCTCTATAGCAAGGTGTCTGGTACCATGGAGGAGTGTGAGTTATGAACCACAGAGTACTGCTTTCGGCTAATCTGTCTGCTGAGAAAGCTGAGCCTCTGGAGGACTGACGGGGTGTTTGTTCAGCCTGCATCAGACACAGACAGGCCCTAAAGGATTTGATACATGAGTGAGCGTGTGCGTGACATGGTAACAATATAGGGGTTAGTGAGTGTTTGGGTTTTAGCCTCATGCCACTGAATGGTAATATCAGCCAAACACCTCTTTCATTGCCTCAGACCATCATATTATTGTATAAATACCTGAAAGAAAGGGTGTGCAGAATTTTGGCATCAGGCTATGAGCTATTACATTACAGCTGTTTTTCAAAAAATGAATCAAAGGCAATCAAACGCATGAAAAAGACATTTCCTTTGATGCCAGCATTTTAAACCTGAATTTAAGCTTAATATTCATAGATGTGTGGCAGAGTGGAAAAGCCCTTCATATGGTGAAACGTCAAGCTTTTCTACTAAATATAGTTTTACATGTACACTATATATACCACCTTATTAGGTTTATGTCCATTTCATTATGGCATGCAGCTATCCAATACAGTATTGTGAAATATAGTATATTTACGGTATTTATTCTTAATATTCAGGTGTCAAAATATGTTATAGGCAAAAAAAAACTTGACCAAAACCTGTTTTTTTTTTGTATGTTTGCCTGAATTCAGCCACAGTGACATCCAATGGATTTTCCCAGACCGCCATACATGTCACATATTCACTTCAAAAATCATTGTAAATGCAAGTGCTTGACATTAAAGTTGCCCAGGAATGTGCCTTCAAGTTGTAATTATATGGTGGAAACCTTGGAAAAAATTTGTTAACACTTTCGTCATGGAGAAAGAAAGGATCTGCTTCAGCAGTTGACAGTAAGTAATTCGTTATATCTTCTAAATACAACTGAATTGTACTATTCACCAATTAGACCATAAGCACTGACTTGCGGTTATGCTTGGGATGTTTTCTGGATCAGGTTCCCCATAAAGCAGAGCATTACCTGGTTGCCATATGGGGAAGTCAGCAGTTGATACTACTCCTAGACAAAATAAAGTGTGCTGTTTTACAAACTTCTTGTTTTACCAGCTTAGTCCCTGGAGAGCAGAATTAAGCAGGCAGTGCAGATTCTGTCTCCAGAAACATGTCATGTTCCACTGTGTCTTCCTTATACATGGCTAAATGCCATGTATATGTCTAAAATAATGCATGTCTAAAATAATGCGCCATGTCTAAAATAATGTGCCATCTGTCACCTCCACTTATTTTGCTTGGTCTTGTGCATTTGTACTGCTTTCGATGGCTTTTGTTCCAGGCACCCTTCATCCTCAAGACATAATTAGCTCTCTGGGTCAGGGTTCTTGTTGGAGCCACAATTTGTTTCTGCAAGTCTAGACAAGAGTAGAAGAACCCACTGTGGCAGACTAAGCACCTCCATTAATTCTGGTCTAGGGTCAGATTCATGAAAATGATAATATGCTATAGCCTTCACAGTCACTAAATCTCAACCTAGTTGAATGCCACGGAAGATTTTGGAGTGACGTGTTAGACAGCACTCAAGGACTACCATCACGAAAACACCAAGTGGGGGAATATCTTTTGGAAAAATGGTGTTCATCGGTCCAGTATGGTTGCAGAGATCAAGGTACACTGAAGTTGCTCTGGCAGCTTACGGTGACCTAAAACCTTACGAAGACATTTTATGTTGGTTTTTCATTTTTTTTATTTTATTTTTAATTAGGGTGGCAAGGCTAAGTTCAAGGGTGCCACCTTGTATAACCCTCCTGGTAAACTGTCAAGTATTCCGGATGATCTCTAACTCAGAAATCTCAGAACTGGAGCCCTCTGTTCCCCATCTGGAAATTAGAGAGCTCTTGGCTGGGTTTCATAAAACCTTGCGGATCAGGAGTCTAGTCTCGTCTTGGATTTGTGACTAAGATTGCACACTTAGGCGAGGAATCTGATCCTACATCAGCATTTCTGACTGGAGAGTCCATCATTAGGTCAGGGCTGAGAGGGGCCCTATAAACAACTCCAAAAAACAACCTCCTTGAGACATTAGTCATTAGGGCAAAGTGACATACTACAGAAACATTGCATAGGGTGGAGTTAAGGACAGACGTCTCCTCTCTCCATTTTTCTCTGCTTTGTTTCTGTCTCTATCTACATGTCTATATTTTTGTTTCCATCTTTAAGAATGCGATGAGGCAGCAAAGCCCTTGTCTCTCTGCCTTCAGTATTTATGGAAGAGGCCGGGCAGACCAGTCTAGCCAAAAGTATCGAGTTCTTGAACTGAATGGAGGGCAATGAGAGATTTATGGGTCATGATTCCAGCAAGTGGGCCATAAACCTGGGGGAGTTTTAATCAACAGCGGCTCCAACAGGCAGACAGCTTCTCTCGAATTTCTCCTGAGGAATGGCAGAGGTGAGACTGGAATCACATGGTTTCCACCACCACTACACGAATGAGCACATTATGGATAGATTGTCTGTACCTCGAGGTCATGACCCTACTGCTTTCAAATTACAGGGGAAGGCAAATGTCCGGTGGAGACCTCCAGTGACCGAAATGGAAGGAGCGAGTCAGTCTCGAGCAGAGGTCAGAATGTTAATCACAAAGCTTCGTAAAAATGATGAAGTTTAAGTCAGCTTGAAGCTTTAAGACTCATAAAAGACCCAAGACATGCTAATGGTGCGCAAAGAAATGCAGGCTTGATTACCACGGAAGGTAAGCAGTAAAAATACATTAGCTTTTTAACTTTTAATTACGATGGTAAGGAAGGAAAAATTGTACTATAGTCCAATGGAATGTTCCATGTGACCGTCTGAGACGTTGGACCATGCGTTTGGGAACATCCAGACGAAACACATAAAATACCTTGATCCTGGGTGGCCTGGAAAAAGGGGATGTTTTTGATATGAAAGAAGAGGAAGAACAGCAAAACACAGCCTACACTCTTTCCCAAACAACACTATCAATCGCTGTGAAATATCACTTACTCAGAGCCTTTCATAAACACTTTACTACGGGTTGTGAGAAGACAAGGTGTCTGTGTCGAGGAGGATTCCTCAGATATATAAAAACTCTAGTCTAGCCAGAGGCACCTGATCTGTGTGGGGCCATGAATTATTAGAGAGAGTCTGCTCCATCATAACTGGCAATGCATCAGAAGTTACCACTAATATGTAATATAAGTAAATTATGCTTTTCATGCTTTCCACCTGGAGGAATTCACTTTGTACCATTTACTTACAGTGCTACAGTCATACACCTTACTTGTAAGTGAAGCTGGTCTTGTTCCATCCCTTGACTGAAGCAAAGCGCTTGCCTCGGTACCGTCCACCATGTAGGCCCCCTCTCTGTACTACATTATAGAAGCTTCCTTGCTTTGAAGGGTAGTCTGGGACTCCACACCGTGGCCTGTTCCAGACATCACTGCCGTTCTTGGGGACAGCGGGGTGATGTTGCCACCTCTTAATCTCAACGTCTTCTTTTAGCGTGTTTTGAGCGTGCGGCAGTCTTTCCCTCTTTGTCAGAGCATAATGATGAATCTTCTCTGGCCAAGCCTTTAAGCACAGACATAAGAACTATCAGTTATTTTAAATTCATACAGATGGAAACTGGAGGAACACTGGATTATAGTAAAAGACACATCACAGTGTAAGTCTGTGCTGTCTTTGGAAATTATTCAGTGATGGGGTGGTGTGAATGCGGCCTAACGCAAAACTGATTATTTTACAATAACAGCAAGTCCTAAAGGGTTGTATTCCTCTTATACCATAGCAATTTACCAACAACAGCAACTCATGCATTAATACACTATATGGCCAAAAGTTTGTGGACACCTGACCATCAAACCCATATGTGGTTCTTCCACAAACTGTTGCCACAAAGTCTGAAGCATACAATTGTCTAGAATATCTTTGTATGTTGTAGTATTACAATTTCCCTTCACTTGAACTAAGAGGCCCAAACTTCCAGCATGGCAGTTTATAGACACCTGACCATCACACCCATATGTGCTTTTTGAACATCTCGTTCCAGATTTAGTCCCCCTTTCTGAGAAGTCTTTCCACTAGAGCATTCCAGTTCATCCCAAAGGTGTTCAGTGGGGTTGAGATCAGGCCTCTGTGCAGGCCGCTCAATTTCTTCCACTCCATCCTTGTCAAATCACGTCTTTATGGAGCTCAGTTTGTGCACAGGGGCATTGTCATGCTGGAAGGTTTGGGGCCCTTAATTCCAGTGAAGGGAAATTATAATGCTACAGCATACAAAGACATTCTAGACAACTGTGTGCTTCCAACTTTGTTGGCAACAGTTTGGGGAAGAACCACACATGGGTGTGATGGTCAGGTGTCCACAAACTTTTGGCCATACAGTGTAGTTATGCTCTGGAATGTCTGAATGCTCCTAGATGTCCGAACAGCTGAATCACTTGCAGTCTTCAAACGACGTCTAAAGACTTACCTCTTGCTGAAGTACTTAAATTAGCACTTTATTTAAAAAAAAAGACTTTGTATTGTCTGAGCGCTTGTTACTATATTACCTTCCCAACAGAGTTTTTGAACTGATGGTATTCTTAGTTTGTGCACAAGCGAACTAGTATCAGAATGTATTTATTGATAGAGACTTCAAAGCACTTTTGTAAGTCACTCTGGATAAGGGCGTCTGCCAAATGCCATAAATATAAATGTAAAGGGAATATCCACAAAACAAGTTAGTTCCTGTCATATAAACAGTTACCTCAGTGTCTCTTCCTAAGGCAGAAAATTACAGCTTTACCTCTGAATGTTACAAAGCACTGACACTGGAGACTCCTTCCAAAAATGCCCCAATAACCATCCAATCACAGAAAACTACACCATATCAACAATTACACATGTTTTTTTAAATCACTTTATGTGATGTATCCTTCATATAAGTTCCTGTTTAAACTTTTTTTGCTTGATTGCAAATCTAAAGAAGGAGGAATGAACTCTGTGATCTGAGCTGGAGTTCTGCCTTGGGTTAGAAGGCCAAACCTTCTGAAGATCTAAGCAGATTATAGGAGCAGGGCAACAGGAAGATGACGGGAAGGTGGTGGTGGGGTGGTGGATGCTTTACAGAGATTTTCACAGAAGGTGCAGTTTCACTGGTATCTTTCCCAAACATCCCAAACATCTTTTATTGCATAACTCCATTAACTCGGGCATTTTGATTGTTTCGATTTTGTCTGTTTCCATTTATGGGCTATGTTTTTTTGTAATCACAGCGAGGATTATTACTGTCAATTTCCTTTGGCTGTATTTACAGGAAATGGCTCTGTTAATTGGCTGGGAGCAGAAATCACTCTCTCTAAAGTCACTTTAGTGCAGTTTGCAGATCTGTTCTCTTTCTCTCATTCTTTTCTTTCTTACTCTCTTGATCAACCTCATATGTCCCTTTATCCTTCTTTCATCCCTCTTTCAATGTACCTACATGATCTCTATCTCTCTTTAGTGTTATTTGGACCAGAGAATAGCATAAGGACTGAAGTAATCTTGTTAATGCCTTTAAAAAATGCTTCCACCTCTCTCGTTCTTAGGGAGGCTGTTAAAGGCTATCATGTTAGTTAATGACACGCTGTGTTCGCACAAGTGTACAAAATGGAGGGGGCAGGGGGGGATGGGGGATGAAATTGGAGTAAAAGGTTACAACAAAATGTAACAAAAATTAACAAACAATGATGGCATAACTTCAACAGAACAGTGAGGACAACATTCATGAAAAGACAACGAATGACATGTCAAGACAGGCATGCCCAACTTGATATTGTTACTTAAAAAACATGGCCCCAAGGCAATTAACAGCCACGTGAATTCCACAACATAACAATCACTATGCTTTAAGGGTTTATTTCCATCTGAGCTGTTCTGCTGACTTAGCAAGCACTCTGTGCAAGCTGTACCATCATTAACTAGACTATGTTTGCTGAACACAAGTATAATCAGTGAAATATCCAAATAACTATTTTGTTACTATACTTGACTCTCTAAAGCTAAGTAAGGATTTTTTTTTTTTTTTTTTTTTTACGATTGCTTACCGTAGAACACTCATGACTGCCTTCTCAACAGACTGACCTCAGGCACCACTTAGTGAGCGACTGAGATGGAAGAAAAACACAGGGGTGTCTCGAGTTCAACACAAGTCAAAGAGTAGAGGTCAATGGCTAAATCAACAAGACAGGACCACTGAGTCAGAGCAAACATGAACTCCCATTAGGGACAAAAAACTAGCAGGAGGACCGGATGATAGAAACAACAGCTAGTGTCACATAACAAATAACAACTTTCAAATGCACTATTAATATCTGTCAGCTTTGCACTTATCTCCAGGGATAGTTTGGTTAGATCACTATTTCCATAAAACGAAGTGTTCTGACTGAGATATAGAGTTTATTAAGTATTGACTCTGCATGCTCCCTATATGTGCTTTTACATGTTTCTTAAGAGCCTAACTGCTATTTTAGATCAGTGCCTGAGGTAAAAAAAAAAAAAAAAAAGCTGTTGGAGGACCTTCTTGAGTCAGCAGATTACCTGCTGTAGTGACAGAAACACAAATACTAGGGTCAGAAATAAGTGCATGTGGAGGAGCTAAAAATGGAGTTGTGAACAAGCCCCTAAGTGTGCCATCGCAAACTCATCATTATAATCAGCTTTTACAGTTGAGTGCAAAAGTTTGCACACCCGTACTTTGAAATGATCAAACCAACACGTTTGGTTCTTTTGTTATCGCAAGTAATAAAAATGTGTACGCTAAGAGAATAGAGAAACTGTAATATTCATAAATAGAAACTTTTATTCAGCTTGGTGATTTTTCCAGCCTGCTGCTCTTTGTTTTGGATTTTAACAAATCTACCAGACCAGCTCCTGGGTCCCTGATTCGATCCTGACCTCGGGTTACTGTCCTTGTGGACTGCCTTCCACCTTCCTAAAAAAAAAAGATATGCTCCAGATCCAGTGTGGTCCTGACCAGGATAAAGCAGTTAATGAATATGAATGAATTTTCATATTCAGTTATTTTTCTTTCACACTTTGGGTGTGTCTTTGTGCTCGCTTTTCCAGCTTTCAAATCAACAGAGATACAAACTTCTTAGTTTGCCAATAAAGGGCATTCTGAGTGGCTTTTCACTGGAAAAGCATTTGGACAGCATTCAAAGCACATTTTATTTATTTATTTTTTACCCACAAACCAAAAAAGAGAGAACCTTCCTTAATTGCACTCCATTATATGTTGGTAGATGGACTATTAATGTACACGTCAGTTATTGTGGAATATTTTGCCTAAGAACAATTTTACCTTGAAAACAAAAAAGAAGTGGGGGAATTTTTACACCATCATTCATGTGTGGACAAATTTTACAGGATCCACCTGCATGCAGCAAGTCAGGTGAGGCAACGAATGACACCTGCATGCCTTCCTCTTAGTTTACCATGACGCTTCACACAATGTTTTTTTTTTTTTGGCACTACTTGATAACAGTGTGTCTCGAGCTAGGCATGAACACTGCCGTGTGTCTGTCGGATTTATGTTCCTACACTGAAGGATTTATCACTTGAGAAGCTGCAGGAGTTCAGAAAAATAGTGAAGGCATTGTTTGCACTTGATATTGGATGGCGTATTCGTTCTTTACAATGTAACGTGGTATTAGATGGCTGGATTGGTGGCAAGTTTAAAGCACACACAGGTCAAGAGGTATCTGGAAGTGATCAATGTAGAAATAAAGTCCTTGGCTAGTGGCTACAATGCTAGTGGCTAAATTATTGGTCATGGCTTAGAAGGCACATGCAATTTAATGTCTAGCTTATTACAAAATTACCATTACTACAGCTCTGATTGGTCAAAAGATGTTGAATAATTTTCTATACCAGCAGCTCTGACGGTAGTTTCGGCTTCAGGGCAAATCACAGGTTTATATTAATGCGCACGTTATAATACATTATCGTTTCTATAGTAACAGCCTACACATTGACTTGTATGGTGGACGCTTATTCCTTAAGTACGTCTAGATTTGCAAACTGTTTACGAACGTATCAATAACATCCCGCTCACAAGCAAGCTATCAAAATAGTTAACATTACTGCCTGTTGTTAAGTAGTATCTTTTTAGTGTAAGGGAACGGTCTGGTCACAAACATCTTTATATCCGGAAAGAGGAATTAAAAAACAATCCACTGTCACATACTGTTTGTGACATTGTGTTCTGTTTTTGATTCCTATTCCTGGAATAATGATAAGCATCGGTTATAGGGGTGGATTCTGTGAACTGATGCTGAAGTGAATGCGATATATTCTGCAGATCACAAACAGAACTATACATCATGTACTGGGCAAATTGAAAAGATATCATCTCCTCGTGCCATTCCATTGCATCGTAAAGAAACAATTGTCCCTCAGAGAGCTTGAAAATAATGTTAGTGTGCTTTCTTCATCAGATTTTAATCAGGGATCATGTTATGAACAGAGTGAATATGAGAGAAGATAATCAACCAGGTTTGTACACTGGTTTAAACTCCTTCAGTCAGTGTTCATGTGAGCCATGGGTGCAGATGAAAAGAGCTGACATGTTACAACAAGAACGAAGGGCCGGAGATGCATCTTCTTTCTCCTTGTCTTTCTAGTGAGACCGGGCTTAAAGCTGAAACCCAAAGAACCATATGTTTGTGTGTGTTTGTGTGTTTTAGAGCTCTTGGCCTAATTCCCATTCTCCAGTGCTCATGAAGATAATTGTCTCCCTGTTGGCAACCAATCATCTGATGGGCATTCAGGGGTGATATCATCTGCTCCTCATTTCTCCACAAAATACAAGCAAGAAATTAGCGACCCACAATTCACATCAAGATGGTTTAACCTTGCATGAAACAGCTTACGGTATGCGGTAGGGATGTAACCAAAATACGAAGGCATTATTCAGAATAAACCGATGGAAGTACAGATACGAATAGGAGGCGTACTATTGTTTCTTTGTTTGTTTGTTTGTTTGTTTCAGGAAGCTTGCTAGAAACATTCACAGGGCATGTGGTTGAGACTTGAGGTGTGTATCAGGACTGGAATCCTGCGGGACGACAAAAAAAAGATGTTTGAGGTTTTTAACAAGCGAGTGGCCAGATATGAAGCTTGTGGGACAAAGAAAGACCGGGTACATTAACATTACAGCATTCATTCATTCACTCAGCCTTTAATGTAAATTGGGCTACTATGTTTCTATCATTCATTCACTCAGCCTTTAATGTAAATTGGGCTACTATGTTTCTAGTTTGGGAACCAACTAAATGTGTTAGAAAATATCGCAGGCATGTACAAACTAAAATAATAACTGCGTGAGCGGGATTTAAAAAAAAAAAACAGTGCCATGCCCGTCTCTGTTAAGACAGATTATGACCTTGAGTGATGTAGCTGAGGTTGAGCCAGAATTCACGCAGTGCAAAGAAAAAAAACACTTTCCAGTTTAGGCCACGCCTACAGGTTTAAATTGGAGTACAGATACCGATATGCATTGTGTCATTGCGTTAACCCTCTAGTACACAACATCCCATTCTTCACAACATGCCATTGTCCTGTGAACATGTGGTTGCTAAAAGGCAAGTGATAAACTCCCGTCCCCGGCAGCTAAGGCATCCTTCAGCAGATAAAATTAGGCCACACTTGAGATAAAAAATGAACAATCCTGAGGAAGTTAGACTTGGGTAAATATTTACCCATAAAAAAATTTCCAGAGAACCTTACAGCTCGGAGGTTGTATACACACGCAAAGTGATTACGCCGCCAAGGGATAATGTTTTCGTAGGAACAGGAAAAGGATTAAAGCTGATGGGCGATGCTAGATATAAAATGTCATTAGTCAATAGGAAATGAGCAGTATCTAGGTCATGTAACTGGGGATGCACTCATGGAAAAGCAGTGCGAGGCTTGAGGTTAAGGATGCAGAGTAAATATCAGTGTGCACAATGTTAGACGTCTTCACAAGAACGTCGTCCAAACCAATCCATCGTCTCTGTTGTCACGGTAACAACTGAGCTATAAAGAGACAAAGCTTACTTTTATACTGAGTATTGAAGCAGCATCACGTCGCTCTTCTCTTAAACGTTACAGTTAAAGGTAGAGTGACTTTCTTAAAGTTTTTTAAAGCTTACTTTAAAAAAAGTTAATTTAAAAAAAAAAAATTTATGCACTTTTTTTAAAACTAAGTTTAGGTTTACATTTTAAAACATGTTTTTAGGTTTACTTTTTAAAACTAACTTTAAGTTGACTTTTTTTAAACAAAGTTTTTAACTTTACTTTTTAAACTAAATTTAAGTTTACTTGTTTAACTAAGCATATTTTAGGGTTTCTTTTTTAAACTAAGTTTAATTTTCCTTTTTTAAATGGTTTTAAATTTACTTTTTCAACCGAGGTTTATCTTTACTTTTTAAACATTTTAACTTGACTTTTTACAACTAACTTTAAGTTTACATGTTTAACAATATATTAGTTTCATTCTTGATGTTAAGATTTGAAGTTATCTATTTTAAAGTTTTCATTTTTCATCCGGAACTCTACATTTCTTATCTTTTAAAGTTGGTTTTTACTTCTCATCCTGATCCATTACCCGTGATCTGTATTTGTGCAAAATCTGTAAAACATCAATAGCACTGAAGAGTAACTCTAGGAAAAATTATTTCAGTGTATTTCAGTATTTCAACTGCTCAAGCTGCCTGTCTGCCAAGGTGGTGAAGACGCTGAGCAGAATTTGAATTAGGCATCAAGCCTACCCCTCTTTGAAAAATGATAGCAGGAGAATGTAGACTTTCTCTGTGATATATCACATTAAAGCTGCAATTATCCAAGCAGGTGAGCGCACGTTTGCAGACTGCACTGTTCACCCAGGTTTCTGTTATCTCTGAACGTTTCCTACAGATGTTTCACTGTATCTGTAAAGATTCAGTGATGACTATTAGTGAACTGTAGCCTTAGCTTTCCTCTTAGAGTCAATATTCAAATATAAATCTATGAACAGGAGAGTTGGTTAAGAAAACACTTTATTGTTAATTGTTACTATTCACACTATTTACTATGTACAGGATTTGTGAGGATTTGCAGTGTTTGAATATCCATCAAGAGCTTTAAAGCACAAAGAGGCACCATTCTTTCACTGAATTAGTGCATCACCAAGCTGTTTGAGCAGAACAATTAATCAATTATGTTAAAATTGGACTGACAAACTCAATGCCGTCTCCCACAAGACCGCTAATGTTTACTAGAGCATATAGGGCTGCATTCGAGTTGAGCCTGCATAACAAGGATTTAATACCAATATTGTGCATAAAAATAAAGTCCAGAGCCACTGCCTCACAGTAATCACAATGTTTCATGCTGAAATATTTCATGTTTTGGGCTATAAATACATTGAAAATATACACTGAAAAATAAATATTTCATAATTACGAAAAAAAAAAATCCCAAATAGAGGACATTGGAGGAGACAGCATCTTTTAATCAAATCTTAATCAAATTTCTATGGATAAAATTATGAATAACACATAAGCAAGTACGTAAGCTGTAAGTGTAGCGGATGAGTGCTAGGTCAGCTTATCCTTCAAACCACAGGCATGTTTTATTTACAGGAGAGTACGTCAAATTAACAAAAAATAGACATTATTTTATTAATTTGGCAAATCAAAATAGCGAATTAAAAGTGAGATAAAAGAGATTATATCTCGTGCACACATTTACGATATCATGATTTTGATTTAATATATCAGCCATTAGTTATTTTTTCACTTGATCATATTTGAGAGCAAAGAAAAAAAGATCTGTTTCTTCAGTCCACATTTTCTAACCCTAATTTTTTCAAGCTTGTGTTTAAAGGTTGTGGTCTAGGCGCTATTAAAAACCCTGTCTCGGACGCCCCTACTCAAGAAAAATCTAGCAGGCATGAACTACGCAAGTGAATTTAATAACCAGAATAGTTGTTAATAGTAATCTGAAAATCGACTTAAGCATGTGTGTAACCCAACTCTGAATATGCAAAACTTTCCCAGCATACATATTGACATCATTCTTTTAACTGAAGTCACCGACTTTAATGCATTTATGCATCTTTTTTGGAAGGTATTGTAGGTTGTGATGTATATTTTTTCCAAACAGTGTACCCTAAAGGCCAGCAGTGTGTTCTTAGAGGGGTCAGAGAATGCAGCTGCAGCAGCTATCTAGCTCTTTCCCTTTTCCCTGTGTCAGCAAACTTTGGGTTTGTTATTCTGCACCACATGCCAAATGGCTTGCCCCTGCCTGCATAATCTCCACTCTGCAGTTTTGTCAACAGTCAGGAACAAATTGAGTGCACATGCAAGTGAGGCATCGCAGCACTCCGTCCACGATGAGCCTAATTCTTCCGCACAGGGGGTCTGGGGATGATCAGATTTGCTTCGGGTATGCTTTAGTTTCGGGTGTTAGTGTTCATGTTTGAGAAAGTGCAGCATGACAGATTTCCGTATTAAGTGAGAGTGTTATAGGCGCCCACGTTTCCGTCTCACTCTGGTGTAATATTTAATTTGGTCGGATGTGTCTGTGATTCCTCAGCACATCAGGGGAGCATACACAAAGAGCTCTTCATTCTCTGGGTTATTATTTTTGGCTTCATTTTTTATACTAACATTTCCTTCGGGAAATCTTAAAAATGGTTTTGGACTTCCTCCAACTGGGTTAAAACAGCCAGCTGTGGCTTGTCTTTGTCTGCCTTCTCGAAGCCTGGGCTGGGGACAAAAACTTTCCACACATCTACATCTTACAAAACAGCGGATCACCAGTGAGATTAGAAAGACTCGCTGATGTAGTTCGATGCATCAGTGCATGTTTGGGAGTGACCTGAAAGGATTTTTAAAGTAAGCTGCATTCAGAGCTTATAGAAGAAAAAAAAACTGATATGGTTAGCTTGTGCTGTATGCCAAAGGGATTTCCGACGTTAGGAAACGTGCTACTACTGTTTTACGTTCAGCCTGAAGCAGGAATAACAGATGTAGCGATGTAGGAGACTTACACTGACCTACTGACCCACGTCTCTGATTTCTAAACACACTATGAGTGAAAGACTCAAGGTGCTTGATCCCTTGTTCCTTCTTTAAAACAAATGAATGTGCTTTGAAACCTGACACAAATGGGTCTCAATTTAAGTTCAATATGTCACACGTGTGTTCAGTAAACATCACAACAGAACCACCATTGTTTAAATATACGAGAAAAAAGTCATATTAACCCTCAATAAAACTTTGAATGACTGGTCAGAGTTCTCAAGGTGGGTCCATGAAGTGTGGCTAAGGAAAAAAACAATGGACATCACAATCAATCACTATCAAATTTATTATAATTATTAATAGTATTTATTTAATATAAAATATTACTAATATTTAATAGTAATTATTTAATATAAATTTTCCTATAAGCCTAATAGATGGGTTGTGTGTATTGGGTTTAATCCAAACTGAAAATTTCAAATTTTAACCCATAGACACATGAAAAGTGGTGAATTTTTTCCCCCCAAAAGTTTATGCTAGATTTCTGACTGGGGAAAGTTCAGCAATGAAATGCATGCCTCTAACAGATTCACATGATGGTGCACATCTGCAACATTTGAATATTTGGTTCATATAATAAATCTGTGATATAATAAATCGATCATGAGATCGTAAGGATGTCTGTGGATTCAATTACAACAAAGGACAAGGTTCCTAGCTGCAAAAAGGTAATGAACATCTGGATTAGATGGCATTATACTCTCAGAACTAAAGGTACCAAACCTCTGCAGGGGTCATACCATCAAGGCTCCATGTTTTGTATCTTTTTTTGGGAAAATGCATGTGGTGGTTCTAAAGGTCTAAAAGGTTAAAAGATACACACTGAGTATACAAAACATGCACCAACAGTTTGGGACCTTTATTAGTACCTAGAATAGTGATGAAGAAACAATACATTGCACAGCCCCAGAGGCAGGTAGTGCTCTCTTTCATTGGGACAGGTCTCTCGTGCGCAGACTATTGATAGTAAGACTTGAGAGGTGAATCGAGCGTGAGAGTTTTGCAAACAAAAAAAAAAAAAAGTTGCAAAACTAAATTGGAAACATTTGCAGAAATGAGTTGATTATCCTGAACTTTTCACTTACCGTCAGATCTTTGTACCTGCGGCTGTTCCTGTCGTCCCCCAGCGGAAGAGAGTGAACGCACAGCGCACAGGACAGCACCAGCAGCAGTGTGGTCATCGTGGATGGCTTACTGATTGATTGATTTATTTATTAAAAAGCAAAAACTCGCGCGCGACTCCAACCCGAACAACACCTGCCGCGCGCACTCTCACCCACCTCCAACCCGAACAGCACCTACGGCGCGCGCTTCGATCCGACCCGGACCAGAACTCGCACGCGCTGGTTACTTGATGGGAGACAGAGAGAGAGGGAGAGAGAGAGAGAGAGAGAGGGACTGAGAGTGAGAGAGTGAGGAAGAGAGAGGGATAGAGAGAGAAAGAGAGAGAGAGAAGTGTGGAAAGGAGACGCGCGCGCTCCTCAGCCGGTGCAGTGCAGGAGAGTCGCGCTTCTGCAGAGGTTTTATACCCTCCGATTTCTTTGTTCTCCTTTTCTTCAAATTGCATCCCTGTTTTTTTTTTTTTTTTCAGGCCGGAGGGACAAGTTCATGAGTGCTCACGTGACTTGGTTTGGTCCGTCCTCGTATGCGTGTGTTCATGCGTGCGCCTCAGCGCGCGAGGGGAGGCAGGTTTTCATCACCCACAGTACCCTGGTGCAGTTAAATGTGTGTGTGTGTCTGTGTGTGTGTGCAACAAATAAATGTATTGTTATTCGACTTGATCCAGCAATACATCATGTGACAGAAGTGTGGAGGCTGAAGATACAAGTTTGATCCTGAGTGTTAGTGATAATTACACTGCAGCTGCGGCCGGGGGAGACAACAAAAAGCCCAGCGTTAATCGTGATGGTGTTAAATTGAGCCCTCAGAGTTTAATTAAGTCTGAGATCATTCTGTTAACTCTTTGGGTCCTGGTGGATTATGCACTCCCAGAAAAGAAGGACCTCACGTGCACCTTTTAATGTACAACTACTTTTCATCATACCTCTAAATGTAAATAGTATACTTTTAAAAAATGCAGAAGTGCATTGCTCCAATGCAAAAAAATAAATAATTAAATAAATAAAAAACATCAGCATCTTGTTATTATGAAGTATGTAATTTGTTACTATCAGAATACATCTCACCATTATGAGAAAAAGTCCGACCGAAACTGGACAGTTATAGATTGGAAAAACATCACCTGGTCTTTATGCTATCTTCATCTGTCCAGTTTCAGTGATCAGTGTATCCTCAGATTCCTGTTCTTGACTGACACATGTGGAACCCAGTGTGGTCTTCTGCTGTTGTAGTCCATCCATCTCAAGGTTCGATCTGTTGTGCGTCCTGAGATGCTGTTCTGCTCACCGTGGTTGTAAAGAGTGGTTATTTGAGTTACTGTAGCCTTCCCGTTAGCTCGAACCAGCCTGGCTAGAACCTGCTCTGACCTCATCTTATCTCATCAACATGGCGTTTCTGCCCTCAAAACTGATGTCTTTTGTTTTTCTCACCATTCTGTGTAAACTCTAGAGACTGTAGTGTGTGAAAATCCCAGGAGATTCTGAAATACTCAAACCAACCCGTCTGCCACTGACAACATGCAACAGTCAAAGTCACAGAGATCACATTTTTTTCCCTTGACTTATATCTGCTTGATTTTTCACACTGCGCTGCTGCCACACGATTGGCTGATTGATTAATTACATGAATAATAAAGTGACTGGTGAGTGTAAATATGTTATAAAAACCACATAATTGATTTCTAACAATTGCGCAGTTGACAGTATTAGGTCCAATTTTTCCTGACAGTGTACACAAGTTCAGCACTGAGGATTTTGCTGTGTAAGTCTTTCTGAAATGCTGCTGTATTAAGCTTCTTATCGCATGAAGTGCTCCTTCTTCACTGCTAATCCACTAGTAAAATCAAACAGGAAGCCCTCAGGCCAGTAAGAACATCTCAGGTAAAGCTATGCAACATAACTTTTTTTTTTTTTCTCAACAGAAGTAACAGAGTTTTTGAGCCAAGCCAGAGTGGAGCATGCTTGAATTGTCCGCCCCGACCTCAAAACACCGGACAATGAGAAGACACATTTCTCAAATGCCTCTGGTTAGAAGGCTTGAACGGTGTCATTACCGCAGAGGTTCATTGCTGAGGAAATTGACTGTTTCGGAATGCATCAGTAAATTAAAGGGCCGTCACTGATCTCTTTTGAACAGAATCAGTGAGGGCTGTCATCACGACATTTCCTCTCTGGGGAGATTGACCAGTCTGCCCGTTTTACAATGCAGATGGACGCTAAGTCATCGGGCTTGAATGGACCAGAGTCAAGGCAGGTTAATTTACAGTGCACTTGAGAGATTGGATAGGGACACACGGGTCATTATTGTACAAAATATATAATGTAATGCTGATACTCAGCAAATGAACTATTTCTTCTGTAAACTTTTATATGCGTTCTGTTGAACCCATGTGTCAGGCTGTATCATAAACCATTTTAACATGAAGGTTCTCTATGGAAGTAACAAAATACTTTGGGGGGTGTTGTTATAAAAAAATAATCAATGATGGGAAGCAGAGTTACTGTTACCACCCCAAAGTTGATTATTTTCCTATAACACCACTACCCGAAGTGTGTTATTCCTCATACTGTACATCATTGCAATTGATCAACAATTACAGTTTTCTTATATATTAAACTACATGTTGTACTTTTTATCGATTTATAGTTACATTTAATGTGAATTTCTGTTAAGCCAAGCTAGTTCCTGTTATCACTTATGTTATAGCAGCTACAGTTGTTTCCTCACCAGAAACTGGAAAGTTCTATGTCCAGAAGACTTTCGCATGGAGGAAAACTTGCAAAGTTCTGACAGCGGAGACTCCTTCCTTCATCATGTCGATGATTATATGTCTTACTTTGTTAAATAACAACACGTCTTTTAATCTTTTTACTGTTTGGCTTAGATTATGTGCTGTACAAGTCCCTGTGGAAGCTGTTACTAAAGAAGGGATTTGCTGTTATAGAAAATGAATCAAAACCCTTCTGACCAATCAGATTCGAGAATTCAACAGCACTGTGGTACAGTATAATTAAATTTATCAGCCAATTTTCACTGGATATTTTGAATTTGATATAGTCTGATCAGTCTTTGAATCTTTTTTCCATTAAGATACTTGCTTTTAAACTTCCTAGTAGTAAAACAAACGTTCTTTGTATCTTCTCGGAGTGATGTCGGAGTGTGTGTCACAGCTCTGCAAACCCTGTCGAATAACCATCGGTCATCCCCCTTTCTCTGTCTGTCTTCCTGTAACAAAAAGCCCTGTCTTCTGTCAGAAGTGAAACAAAAAGCTTCCTTATGGTGCATTGTTTCATATCCGAAGATGGTTTAGACCACCGTGAGCCAAGATATACAACTTTCATACCAGATCTCATGTTGCTCTTGGCAGCTGGAGACACAGACCATGGCATTAATTAGAGTTATCCTCAATGTTGACATAAACGAATGCTAATTAAGATGAATGGGCTCTGAAATGATACACTTTTTTAGGGTTCAGAGAAGGACTGACCTTATCCTAAAGGTTTATTGGATAGGGAGAGGAAAGAGAGAACTTGAGGACAGAAATTTGGCTGGTTACCATTCGCTAAGAGTTAGAATGTTATGATTGCTGAACGTTCATGTCATTCAGCCTGTTCATATTCCAGTTTAAACCCAAATGACTGAACCATTTTTTTTTTGTTCTCTCTAGAGTGTTCAGCGTTCCCGGGATAGACCCTGTATTCACCTTTCACAAAGCAATGCTGGAGGATTTATGGAAGTCTCGTGGTATCAGTTATTTATCATTACGGATTGGCTGTTTGAAACTGGTTGTCATTTTTATCCTTATCTTGCTGCTTATTGGTTTTTACTAGCAGTACATTCATGAAGCTTCGAGACATCTTCTCTAAAGTATATGCATGTCATCTTACCTTTGTGGAAATGTGTTTGCTATGTCTGCATCATACGGGAGCATGGAATTAGATGTTCCTAAGCCGAAGAATGCATTAAAATGCATTATAAAGCGCAATTCCTATGCAGCATCACTTAGTTAATGAGTCTGTATGTGAGCTGAATGAATGATTTTCATGTCCTAAAGTAAAATGCTAATCAATTACGCATTTGCAATACTGTATGCATTCTACATCACTTGTTATTTATTCATTAAGCCCAGATGTCAGCTAAATAAATAGGAATTGAATGGATACGTCCTATATACTGTGTTAAAGCTTCATGAATATGTCATTAGTAAAAAACAAAATGAACTTGCAAGAGAAGGATAAAAATGTCTACCTATAATCAAAATTGAGGAATTGTCTATAATAGCCTTAAGCCTATTATAAATCCTCCAGCGTTGCTTTATAAAAGTTTTTGGAGACTTGGAATTATAAAGGATCTGACAATTCTGTGACTTTACAACTTGGTGTATGATTTTGGTGTAAAACCTGTTACATATATTTAGTGGCATGTAAGTAACATATTTATAACATTAACTTATTTTTGCTAACAAATAGAACATTATAATTACAAGGTTTTGTTTATTCAGTGCTTATGAACGTATTATGAAGGCCCAGTATAGGTACCTATACTATTAGTAATAGTCATTAGTTCTAATATGCCTATATGCCTATGCTATAATTGTACTATAAAATCAGGGATAACAGCCACATGATGATGGTTCATGAAAACACAAGACATACTCTAAACCCAAACTAGCTCTGGGATGTTTTCTCTGTGTTTGTGATACAAAAACTCCAGTTTTTCTTGACTCCTGGTTTAAATAATAAAGTGCTGCATTTGTAAAGATGCCTCCAGGGCCATTCTAGCACCACCCAGTGGAAGAACATGCATGCGCCTTTAAATCTTTATGCTACACCTCTTACCCTTCTACCTGTTCCCAGGTCAGTGTTGGGGAAAGTCGTGTTATTCTTGCCTTCAGTAAAATCCCTGTCTGTTAATCAGCGAGTGCTGATTTTGATTGCCTGGGTTTGGCCTGGAACTGATCTGGTGTGCCGTTGGAAGGCACCAGCAGGACCAGCCACAACAAAACCTAATAAACCAGCAAGCGAGTGACAACTTTCCCCCATGGAATCACTTATAACCACTAAACAGCCTCTGGAGGACACAAGCAGGCTGTTGGTTTTAATTACTGACAGATTTGCCTTTGAACTAAAGCGTTAAGCCATCACCGCTCGCTCTGGTGGAAGAGGAACCACAGTCAGTCTGAGACATCTCAAATGACCAAAATAAACGGCTTAAGAAAAAAAAAAACACAATAGCTTGGTTGTTTTTTCTCTTTCTAGAGACTCAGGCATACAGAATAGATGTGAGGGCTAAAATCTAATATCTAATATCAATAACTTAACAATGATACACAGATAAAAGCAGATAGGTAGCTGCATTCAAGTGTTTAAAAGTTTTTTTAAAAATGTTTTAAGTCTGTAACTTTGTACCAGCATGTGGTGTTTCCTCTGAATACCATATACGATAAACAGAAAGGCCATAACTCTTTCATAACTTATAGATCTGTCATCTGTCCTTTGTGTTATTTGTACCTTGATTGGACAGTCTGCTTAGTCTATCTGCTTTTACTTTCTCATCCAAAGTCATTTTGGGGGAAAAGGATGATAGAGTAAATAATCTATCTTGTTCACAGTCATCACAACATGACAAGTTACGACTGTGTCTGAAAATATTAGTCAAAATGGAGATCAAATGTAACGTGTGTGTGCCTCTGTGTAATCGCCTGACACTACTGTCACTGCTTGACTGCACGAATCTACTTCCCTCGCTATAGCTTTATCTCTCACACACAGGCCTTTCACAGTTCCAGGTTTCAAAGTAATGAATAAAACCCTTCAGGATGTGCTGTTATAGGAAAATAATCAACAACAGGGTGATGTGATGAAGCGGGGTTACCGTTACCAACTCCAAGTTTAATATTTTCAGACACCCTGAAGTGTTTTATTCCTCTTATACCACAGGAACTTCTCATTACAGTTAACTTGATTACAATGTAAGATTATTAATGAACACCACATCATACTTTTTATCCTTTTATAGTTATATTTAATGTTGTGGAATGTCCACAAAGCAAGCTAGTTCCAGTTATTACTTACACTATAACAGCTATAACATTATAACAGTCATTCCCTCACTAGCCTTTAATTTTTCTCTGAAGTTAATCAGACAAAAAAAAACACCCTGTCATGTTACAGAGAAACCACAAATTCAGTTAACTCATCTATTCATAGACTTTGCTATTATGGAAAATTTCTTGACCATTCCAAAGTGCTGACACTGGAGACTCCTTCCATAAATGTTACATTTAAAAAAAACAAACAAAAAAAATCCTTGATTATACTGTTTTCTTTGCTAACATGTAAATGTCACTTTTTTAAAATCATTGCATCTACTATCTGGGAATTAAACACACTGCACAAACTACAGCATTGTGAAATAAATGAAAAAAAAAAGAAGCTCCATGTTGTACCAAACTGAAACACTTTAATTTGAGTTTAATTTGCGCCATGCTCCTTTGCAGAAATGATCTAAATAGTCATTTTGGGCAGCAGTCCTTGATGGAGACAATGGTAGAAATTTGGTGGTGATGGAAATTTGCTGAAGCTAGCTGTTTTGAAACTCAAACTCCAAACAAATGTAGCCTCTCCCTTCAGCATTCACACCTTCGGGAAGTTAGGCCTTTCGTCTGATTCTAGTGAAAGAAAGTGAGCTCTCTGGACTGGCAGATAAGTAGAGATTCTTCCTTACCTTTAATCCTGATTAACTGCTTGAATGTTTGTGCTCCACATTAATTTTTCCTTTCATAGTTACAGAGTCTGGGTCACCAAAGAGACCAGATAGATATTTTATTGATGGAAGGAGATTTTTGCCAAAGATCACAAAAAAAATCACTGGCCAACTTTAAGGTGCATGCAAAAGGTTCTGAGTTCAAATCCCAAGACTGTCAAATACAGCCGTTTGGCTCTTAAGCCTTTCTAGCAGTACATTGGCGTTCCATTCTGTGACAGAATGGAAATTGACTTATCAGACCTTTTCAATCAGTATAAACAAATGAATTATTTTATCGCCGCAAGTCTTTTATAAGATTAGTCAGAACACTGTTGGGTTTCTGTGTATAGAGTATTGTAACTTTGTGTTTAGCTACTGGTGAGCAGGTGATGGGAAAGGGAAGGGGTGCACAAATACAGCTTTTTTGATAGCATAACACTGTATACAATAATACAATTATAACATTTAAATCTAGTGGGTAAATAAAAAAGAAATACATATGACCATAAACTGCAAATTCTTAAAGCACTGAGTGTCTACTTTCATATGAGCCATTAACCACTACTGGAGTGTGACATCACAAATAAATTCAATGCTGAACACGGGCACCCCAATCCAGGCAGAAATTCCATTTTTTTGGTCTCTGGTAAAAAATAGTTAAGCAAAATCTCTTAACTCTAACCTGTTTATTTATATATTTTTGAAAGGTGACCTTGCTTGTAAGTCAATGCATGCCATTTTTTTTCATTCATATATCATATTAGCCTTTTTTTATTTTTAAATCGTCTCTTGCTTTTATGTTAAACTGTGTTACATTAGACAGCAAAGAAAAAAAAACCCTATCTGCTTCTTCAGTCTGTATTTTCTATACCACCTGCATGTGTTTAAAGCTGGTTGCCTGGACTATATGGAAAAAAAACATCTCTGATGCTTCTACTCAAGAAAAATCTGACAACCGTGGAGCTGTGAACTACACACAGATGATTTACACACTCTGATTGGGGTGTGTGCGTAACCCATCTCTGAATACGAGGAACTTTCCCTGCATAAATATACCCTTAACCCTGAATGCGGCTCAAATGGATGAATTTTTTTTTCTTCTCTTGTTTTTTTGTTGTTAAGATGAATCAGGTTGGCAGTTTTAATGGAATGAATTGACTCTGTAAGGCTGTAAATATGCAATCTGTAACCCATGTAATCTGAACATGGGCTCATGGATAAAATCTCTTATCATGTTTCTGGAATTGTGCAAACTACACCAACGGTAAATTAGATTCTGGTTCTTTTTTAAAATATAAAAGAGTGATTTCCATGTGCATCATGTTTCCCTCAGACTATATTTAGCACAACATCTAATTGTAATTGTACTTTTGCTGAATACATTCCATAGCGCCAGGAAGTATTTCCTGTTTAGATAACTGGACTTGAAGATATTCTACTTGGAATTAAAAGGAAGAGGCGTTGGAAACATTCATAACTGATAGGATTTCCTCTGTGTTTACCTTTCTTTATAACTCTATCCATGTCCTAGAATGCAAAAAAGTGTTTATGTTTGTTTTCATTTTTACACTACACATGAAGCTGTTATCTTTTCATTTGCAGTTTTACTGGCATGCAGATAAAAATGAAATCATCTGGGAGGCAGTTTGAGATAAGTCGCACTATCCCAACTTTCAGACATATATAAAAAGCAATTAAACATTAAGCACAGCCCGGTCCATAATAATCGTAGATATAATCATAGATGTAGTACATAAGAAGTACTTAAATACTTAAGAAAGTATTGCAGAACTTAAGAAAGCCCTTTGTTTGAAAAAATATTGTAATAAAATAAAACATATCTGCATGTTTAAGCTCACAATATCACACAGTACATGGTATTCATATTCACTCCTGTTCATAAATGGAGCCACGTTCATTAGTGCAAGCCAGTATAGAATACTGTAGAATACTGTTCTGCCAAGTATCTTTATACAAAACAGGTATTATATATTAAACCTATATGTCATAAACCTATATTTGCGGCTGTAACTGTGTGCGTGCAAACCTCTATGTTTACCTCGATATGCTGATTGGAGATAGTGGATGATGTAGAATTTGTTTTGTGCATAAAACGCATCCTTGCTAAAAATTTGTGCTGCTGTCAGCCTTTTTTGAAATGGGTAGAGGGGGTGTGAGGTTCCTTCATCTGATAAAAACGCAAGCCAGACTCCTTAAGCAGTCTCACCAGTACAAATGAGATTCGGGTAAACATGCTCAGGCTGTAACATGAAAGAGCCCTGGGGTGATGAATCACTCACTCGCTCACTCACCCCCTTTTTCTCTCTCTCTCTATTGTCCCCCTCCCATGAACCACTGACCACAAGAAGGGTAAGGGGAGGATGGAGGTCGTTTTAGGACAGAGTGGAAAAAAAAAAACATGCTAGTTTACGATATAGCTGATAGTGTGTTGTGTTTTTTCACATATATGCTGCCATGACGAAAAGAAAAAATCTCATGATTTTGCTTCGTCTTGTTCATATCACGTTGGCTAAACAAAGGCTTAATGGGACGAGAAAGGAAGGTCGTTAATTTAAAGGTTGACACCACGTTTATTAGCCTGTCCACAGAGCAGTAATTAAGAGCAGGAGAGCAGCTGTGAGTCAGGGCAGGTGACCTCCAGCTGCATCCAGGTCATGTAGACACTTCCTGCATGCATTTCAGGAGTTATTATGTGCTGGAATTTATCATACATCAAGAATCATGCATTCACCTGGAAAGACAATGTGATGTACTTGGAGCTGTGGGATAAGTAACAAGTAACATTGGTGAAACCAAGACAAAAGAATACATACTACTGATATTCTGCAAAAATAGATACAGTAGAACTCAGAATGAAACACTTAGGGGTATGCTGTTATAGGAAAATAATCAACGACAGGGTGGCATGATGAAGCAGAGTTGCTGTTACCACCAGATGTTGATTATTTCCAACAGCTGCACTACTAGTTCTATTCCTCTTATACCACATCAATTTGCCAAATAGTCCTTTTTTTTATTATTAATTCATGTCATTCTTTTTTAATCCATTTATAGTTACTTTTAATGGTGTGGAACATCCATGAAACAAGTTCAGCTTTAAACCTCAAAGCATAAACTGCTTCCAAAGAGGAAAAGCACTCTGGACTCTTACAAAGCACTGACACTGGAGATCTTGTCATGCTATTTGTTTTTCTTTGTAAAATAACACATTTCCTAAAATTATATATATATTTATATACAGAAAAACCCTGTGATTTGAAATACAGGAAATTAATCAACACCTTCTGACCAGCCAGAATCAAGAATTCAACAATGCTTAACAAGCAACTCGGTGTATAGTAGTGACTGAAATTGATATTATTCACTTTCCTGACTTTTAGTTCCAAAAGAAATATTCGTTTGTGAATGAAGCAGAATGTTAGTGAGCCACGTTCTCTACAGACGGTTAAAAGGGGCGGGGAATAATTTTGGTTAATTTTGGTTAAAAATAATTTATCCCCTGTATACTGTACTTCTCCATGCTTTTTTATTTACCATGATTTGGCATATTTTCTTCCAGGTTTGTCTGGATCTTGCCAGTTTAAAAGTTTTAAATTCTCTTCTGGACCTGTCATGTACCGTCTCTCAAACTGTGTTCATGTCCCTGTTTCTACAGCTGCAAGCAAACACGCAAAGAAAGGAACTGGAAAATCGATCAAATGCAATGATAGTGATCTAGTGATCTAGTGATCTAAAGGATCTAGTGTTTAGGAGTTCTGTTTAATAGTCTGAGCATGCTGCTTTTTCTTGGTTTTCCTTGATTGAAAGATGTCTATTGTTTCTAAAATATACTGTGAGCATTAGTCATTGTCTTTAGCACCATGGTATTCTACTTGCTTGAGGTACATTTCAATTTACTAATTAACTTTTATTTTTTTGTCTTCTAGGATTATCTTTGGTAGCACAAATTAGCCTGTATTTTAAAGAGTCCTAAGCTTTAAGAATACTACCCTAAAAAATAAATAAATAAATAAATAAAAGACCCCATTACGGAGTAACGACAGAGCATTTATCCGGTCTAAAGGAAACAGGACCATACACAGCGCAAAATGTGCTCTGAATCACTAACTTTTATCTGGGAATAGAGTGTGAATCACTGCAATTTGAGTTCATTTGAAGACCCCCAAGTGCTGCTTTGCCACACACTGAGCGGATGCTGTCAGGACCCTGGAAACCACAGAATCTTTTTGGGCATATAGAGAGTTTAGTGAGGCAATTTTGCTTTTCTCAGTCCATGGTACTTCACTGAGTGTAGGTTATACACCGGTATGAAGACTCTTCATACTGTGCTTTCAAAATGTAAAGAAATCGGCATCATCATGGCTTTAATACTAGAGATCCCCTCTGATGTGGAGGTAAGTCTGTAAACGTAAATTTACAGCTTTACACTGGCGCTGACACTGGAGACTCCTTCCATAAATGCTAAATAAACATCTCTTCACAGAAAACTTCACAATATCAACAATTACATGCTCTAAAAGGTCCTGGGAATCAGCTGTTACTATAGAAACGAAGTGCGCATTAATACAAACCCGTGATTTGCCTCACAGTCGGCACTACTGTCAGAGCTGCTGTTATAGAAACTTCATCCACACCCTTCTGACCAATCAGAATCAAGAATTCAACATTAACAAAACTATCAATAATTTCCCTGCATGTTTTACGTGTCCACATAATTTATCAAAAACCACATTTGTTACAAAATGTTGGTAAGGCAACGCAAGTCATGTTAATAGGCAGAAATATTGGCACCCACCATTCAGCCTCAATTATAAATTTCACCAATCAGCCACTAGAGACATTCATTCAGCCATATTGTTTTTTATGGAATTATTTTTCCTCATTGATTGAATGAACAATGGTCCATGAAGGCGTAAATTAAATTATTCTGTGAATAATTTATTAAGTTAAGATGACCTTAAAATAAAGTGTTACCCATTGTTAGTGCAGTTTTAAATTGAACAAGCTTGTCTACAGGCTCTTCATAATTTAATCTTTAAATACAATGATGCCATTAGTTGGCATTTCTGGAAGTACTGAACAAAGGATATTACCATGAATGATACTATCTACAAAGAAAGTTTCAGTAGATCTGAACGTGTCTTTGTAGATAGTATCATTCATGGTTTGACTCAAAGCTTTAAATGCTCTGTGACTAATGCTTCCATCACACTAGAGGACTATCACTTGCTCCCTCATTTTTAGTTATGTCTTTCCTGAAAAGAGCAAAAAAGCAGTCTGTATCAATAGCATGTAAAAAGAATCTTTGCCAAGATTTGTTAGAAACATTTACAAGCAGTTCATGCTTGTTTGCAGTTCTTATAAATTAGTTATATCACACTGTCCATCTGCCATATGCTAGCCCTGACACAAGTTTTTTTTTTTTTTTGGTCACAACTTAGACTGAATTTTTCCACCAACTAGATGACTTAAATGAACCCAGTATTCCTTTTTTTTTTTTTTTTTTAACTCCAACCACTTCTAACAATGCCACAAACAATCATCATCTCCATTTAATAAGGGTAATTATGCTTTATCCAGACCAAAACATCACTGATGTAATGCAGCAGAGACACGCACCATATCCGTCACACAACAAGACTTTTCACAAAACTCAGACTTTGACAAATAATTCTATAAGAACAACAAAATTCAGTAGAAAACATATATGGACAAGCATGAACTTCAGAGAGTAAGGTGGATGTTAATGCAGAAGTGCAGGTACGTAAATTACAGATGTGAGAGCGCCATCTTGTGATGTAAAGTGTAAACTAGTTCTTTGTCTTTTGTATGAGAAAGAAGAATTAGGATAGAGATGGATGGATGGATGGATGGATGGATATAGACTGAGTTAAACCTATAATTACTGACACCCTTGAATTCCAAAATTATTGGCATCTTTCAAAAGAAGGATGATATCAACATTACACACAATGGTTCACACAAAGTTAAAGAAAAAAAAAAGAAACAAGCAAATGAACAAACAGATAAAACCCCACAAAAAACCCCAAAACAAAACAAAACAAAACAAAAAACCCCACAAACAGTGGTTTAATTTTATAATTAGGAAAAAAATTGGTGAAAAACAATAAAAATTTTCTTTCATTAAAATTACTCTAATAAATAGCCTACCTCTTTTAAAGTTATATTATTATACTTAAAAAACTTAAAAAATTTTATACATTTAATTTAATAAATCATTCCCAGAATTTTAGAAATTCTGTTGTTGCCTTTTAACAACTCTATTATTGTCTTTACCAAAACAATACACACCTAAAATTCCTGTCATCCATTAACAGCCAAAAACCAAAGAGATGGTAGTTGACTTAGACAACTGATAACAAAGGATAAAATGGATATATTTTTCATTCATTTATCTTCAATAAGCTGTTTACCCTGGTCAGGAACATACTGATATCCTGTATGTGGGGGATCCGGATTCTATCCTGGGAACACTTGGCAGGAGGCAAGAGTCCATTACAGGGCACCGTTAACATGCATTCACACACTCGTTCATACCTAGGGACGATCTAGCCAATCTACAACCAGTCCACCTACCAGCATGTTTTTGAGAGGAGGGAGGAAATCGGAGAACCCAGAGGAAACCTGTGAAGACACTGTTACAGAAAGTAACCTGAGCTCAGGATGAAACTGGAGATCCTGTGTCCGTGAAGAGACAATGCTACCCACTGTTGCACTGTGCCATCATAATAGATATAAAAAAAAAATGCAAAACCATTCAAGAAATACCATTAAGCATATTCAGGGGCCAAAAAATTGCGAGGAGGAGGACACATGATCATAGAGTAAGAAGACCCCAGTTTAAGTTCTAGCACTTAAATGCAATAGTGTGCTGTGGTCAGATGAGACCAAGTGTTTGGCTAAAAATGGAAGGAAAATCCTCTGAAACTACTGTTGGTATTGGATCATTGATGCTTTGGGGCTGTTTTGCAGCTAGAGGTAAAGATTAATAGCATTATGAATTTCATAAAGTACCAGGACATTTTAGGCCAAACACCTCTGCCAGGGGGTTAATATTTGGCCTCAGACAGATGAACCCAAACATACAGATAGATGACAAATTAAAAAAGTTAAAACTGGGGCTCTGTGCTAAATGCTGTGGGGGGCATATATTTATTTTACTGACATGATTTGGCTCTACTTAGAGAGAAGCGTTGCTGGAAACCAATCCACACTTCTTCTGCCTCATCATCTTTATCGTATGATGACACATTTGACTCCGCCCCTATTCCCAGGGCACCAGGGATCACTGACTGGTTTGATTAGGATGTAAATCAGATGCTATGGCCTTCACGCTCACGACATCTCAACCCAACTGAACACCGACGGGAGCATTTGGAGTGACGTGTTAAAAAAGGCAGAGGAGAGCAGATGAGTTTTGAGCTTGTACTTACACTCTTAAAAAAAAAAATCTAGAAACCTACATGTTTGTTTGGTTTGTCCATCTGGAGGAACAAGTAAATGGTTATGTGAAGCATGTCTCTTTCAGAACATTTAGAGTGAAAAACTTTGAGGAATCTTGTTTATTTGGATTTTTTGCATTTTTAACTTTTTTGAACTTTATATTGCACATGCCATGTATCTGATCTGAAGACAGCTGTGCAGAATATATGCAAATATTCCAAAAGTGAAAGTGATCACTTTCAGGCTTTTATTTCACAAGTATTCTTCTATTTAAATAATAATAATAATAACAATAATAATAATAATTTATATGTTATTTATCATTTACATACAGAGGTTGAAATTGGTATTTGGAAACAGAATTGTTTAACTTATACAGTATATATTTTATATAGATCTTCAGCTTGCTAGCAGACACCTGAATGTCTTGCGCTAAAATAGGTTTTTTTTTTTTTAGCTATTCATGATTCCCTCCACCTGATAAAAGCCCCAGTTTTGGCTGAAGAAAAGCAGCCCTAAAGTATGATGCTGCCACCACCAAGCTTCACCGTGGGTATGGTGTTCTTTTGTTGATGTGCCTTTTTTTTGCACCAAATATAACGTTTGGAATTATAGAATTATTATACCTTTTGGAATTGGTCTCATCAGACCATAACACATTTTGCCACATGGTTTGGGGTAACTCAGTCGGGCTTGGATGTTTTTTGTGAGAAAGGGCTTCCGTCTAGCCAGCCGACCCCATAGCCCAGACGTGAAGAATACGAGAGAATGTTGGCACATGCAGAGAGTAATCAGTATTTAACAGATATTCCTGCAGCCCCTTTAATGTTGCTGTTGGTCTCTTGGCAGCCTCCTTGGTAAGTTTTTGTCTTGTGCTTTTGTAAATTTTGGAGGGGCGTCCTGTTCTTGGTGATGTCACTGTGGTGCTCCATTTTCTCCACTTGTTGATGATGGCCTTCACGGTGTTCCATGGTACATATAATGTTTTGGAAATTTTTTTATACCTCTCTCCTGATTGATTCCTTTCGACAGTGAGAAACTATAGACCATGGCATCAGACGTCAAATGAAACCAAGAAGATGTGAATCAGAATAATTTCATTGATGACAGCTGTATGATAATTACTTTTGAACATGAGTTTGAATGTGATAGGTTCATTCTGAACACAACTACATCCCCAAATTTATAAAAGGCTGTGCACACTTATGCAACAAGGTTATTATTTTCCTATTTTTCCCTAAAATATTTCTGATTGTTTTTCATTTAATTTTTATATGTTTTAATTTCACATTGAGGGTGAGGAATGTTCTGACATGGCTTAATTTTTTTCCTCACCAAAACTTGCCATTTTAACAGGCGTCTGTAGACTTTATATCCACTGTATTTATGTACTGTATATAATAGTAATATATTAGCAATATTAGTAATATATATTTTAGTAATATTTATATATTAGTTAATAGTTTTATATTACTAATTTTATATTAGTTTTCAATATACCTGAACGCCTCGTGATCAACCAGATTTGAAATGAAATTATTTCTCTTTATACCACAGCACTGTTGAATTCTTAATTCTGATTGGTCAGAAGGTGTTGATAGATTTTCAATAACAGCAGCTCTAACAGTACATCCTTCCAGCTGCAAGCCAAATCACAGGTGTATATTAATGCATGGAAGGAGTCTCCAGTGTCAGCACTTTGTAACTGTTAGTAACAGGCTATGTGTGTGTGTGTGTGTGTGTGCGTTTTTGTTTTTTTTTCTTTTCATTTTCTTAACTTCAGGAGAGAGAAAAAAGAGAGGATGTTGAGGAAACCACTTGTTTAGTTGTAACGTTGTTGCACAACATTGAATGCAACTATAAATGGATAAAAGTATGACATTGTCATTAACAAATTAATAATTGTAATAGTCAGCGAATTGCTGTGGTTTTAGAGGAATAAAACACTTCGGGATGTACTGTTATTAAAAAATAATCAACTTTGGCTTCATCACACCACCCCTTCGTTCAATAGTTTCCTATATCAAGTGTTTATTTAGAGATTACACGTGATCCAAGAACCAACTCTGGCAACCCTGTAAGGTTCTACCTGCGTACCTGGCCGTAATCTTTATAAAAGACGCGCACTCACATACTACTACTACTACTACTACCGTAATTACACAACATTACAAGCAGACCTGCCGTATTCACCGAATCGGGCCACACCGTGTTTACCTGCCCACCTGCCCGGTCACGTGACCGAGTTCATTTTACTCCGCGAGATAGTTTTTGAAGCTGCTCTCGTGACGTGTTGCAAGAACTTCATACCCGAAAGTGTAAAATGTCCTCGTCGGAATTTTAGCCTGCCTCTTTCAAAAAAAAAAAAAAAAAGAGAAAGAAAAACACATCTCGTCCAGCCAGTTTTTCAAGTTTGCGCCGAGTCTTCAGTCAGCCAGGTAGAGAGAGAGAGAGAGAAAGAGAGAGAGAGAAAGAGAAAGAGAGAGACCCAGAGACAGAGAGGGAGAAGTCGGTTTGAAACGGACGGACGCGGTGGACAGCAATGAACCATTAATCACCGAATTTTTGGTCTACGGACGTTAAAAGAATTCGTCTGAGAAAAGGTAAGCTTAGAGAAAAGGTTCCTCGTTTTAAATAACCTGTGTTTTGTTTTTGTTTGTGTGTACGCGCGCGAGGTCGAAAATGAATCCAGTGCAGCACCTTTCAGGTGTGTCTTTGTCAGGTAGGCTAGTTCAGGATAGCATCTCATCTCCCTCAGCGGCGCTGCCTAAAAACTCAAAGAATTTCAATTTCTCTCCAATTAGAGATAATAATTTGTTGTTACAGGATTCTAACCTTGAAATAATCCGTATAAGAGACCTTAAAGAAGCTGTATTATGTATTATAGTGTATGAAATCAGTTTAAACGAGTTGTTTAGGTGTGTAGCTTTGGAAGCGGTGTAGCTCAGTGTGAGCTGACAGGAACATGAAGCCCAGCTGACATTTACAGCACACTTCATCTCAGGATAAATCTCTCCAGACTTGCTAAACACTGCTGTAAGAAATGATTCTTGTAAACTTTACAGTTTTTTCAGAATGATTTTCTGAACACCATGTGAAGGAATGAATAAACAGGCATGACTACACTTGTGTTTATATTAGTTTGGACCAAATTCATTAGGCTGTAAATTGTTTAATCTACATCTATTGCATATGTCTCAGTAATGTAGGATTTAAAAGAAAATCATTTGAAAATAAATACAGACTTCATTTTTTTTTTCCAGAATGAATCAGTTTAAATCTGTAAGCAGTGAAAGTAATTTGTATTCATTTCTAGACAAATGGGTAGGATTTTTAGGATGCCATTTTAAGGATTGCCTGAAAACTTGCAACAGTATTAAAGATGTTTGTATTGCATAATGCGCCAATTTCACCAACACACACACACACACACACACACACACACACACACACACACAGTTTCTACCTCATTTACATTTACGTCTCTTTATCCACCTCAGGCGACGTGCCTGGGAATATCCTCAATAAATGTATAAATCTAGTGTGGATGAAGGAATATGAACAAGGCGTGGTTACATTGAAATACACGTGGACTCATATTTTGTATTTTGACCTGTTTTGAAATGTCTGATGTTTATTCACCTTTTTTTTTTTTTTTTGCGTTACAAAATGGCTTTCCAATTACTTGCCCTTGACAAAAAGTCAGCAAGTCGTTGGTCAGTGTTTGGATGTTTTCTCTCATCACGACACACGTCTGGCTAATGTCTTTATTTTATTATTATGACGACTTTTGGTTGGACTTCTTTTTTTTTTTTTTTTTAATCAGTGTTTCCACATACCTGCGTCTTCCTGACTCTGAAAAGATCACGTCACCCGTTCATGCTAATGAATCCAGCTAGTGAATGCCGGTGTATGTAGTGCAGCGGGTGGTTGCATTCAGAACGAGTCATGCGTGTTATAGTTAGAGCAACAGCGTGCGTCAAGTCACCCTGAAACCCATTTTGTTTAAATATACATACGAAATAAAAACTTTTGTTTTGCAAGTCAACAGCAAGTGCAGTTGTTGAACAAGAGGAAAAAAACTCATTTCCCCACACTTTTTTTTTCCCCCCAATACTTATCAGGAAAACTTTTTTTTCTCTAGGCAAATTTTATTTGCGTTTAGCCAAATTAAAAAAAAATTAAAAGAGGTCTTCAGTATGGTGTACTTGGGATACTCAGATCCCTTCCAGTGATATTCAGTGAAAATTGGAAAGCAATAAACAGGAGTGTTGTATCCCTGTTCGTGTATTATCCTTCGATGTGTGATAATTGGTGTAGTCTGCCTGGTCGGCGGCCATGTTTGAGCCCCACCCTCGTCTCCTGTTTCAGCCCTGCCCAGGCTCTCTTAATCTTTAATGGAGGAGAGTGAAGGCAGGAAGACACACAAACACATGTCTTGAGTTTGTGCAGCAGGCAAGAAGGTATCTTTGATGCTTCTTTTTCTCTTTTTTATAAAGAGAATGTCCGTAATTACTTCTTGAAAGGCCATATGTTGTGCACACCTTTTAAAGCAATGACAGACCCCTTTATCCGGTTGTGTTCATCCGGTTTCAACACATGTTTGCTTGCGTTCTGTGTGTGTGTGTGGGGGGGGAATGGTATACATTTTAAGCCAGGCCTGTCCGGACTTGTAAAGAGTTTTCCCAGGTTTAAACGCTGATCCTGACAGCTTAGAGATATCACGGTCAGTGTGTCAGACGTGTAGGTGCTGTGTTTCTGAGCGCCTCCCATGACCTTTACAGCAGAGGTGAGTCAAACACATGTATAAACTGAAAACAAACACGTGTAGAGTTGCACAGTTTCGCCTGTATCCACAGATCAGGGAGGAAAAAAACCTGTTCACTTGTTCATGAGAACTTGTTCATGAAATCTAAATGATTTTAATTCTGTTGCCTGAAAGTGTACATACTACCAAAGTCCAGTGTGTGTAATTCCTGAGCATATGTAAAGTTTAACCTGTTGTCTTACGTGGACAATAAAAGCCACTCCTGATTCTAAAATGTTCTCCAATGTTGTGAAGGTCCTGATCTCTATTTTGTACGTTTTCTTGTTGGATTCAGGAAGGTGTTGATTAGTTTTCTATAACAGCAGCTCTGACACTAGTCCTAATTCAAATCCCAGGTTTGTGTTAATGTGCTCGTTTTAAGATGCTATCATTTCTATAGTAACAGCTAATTCACAGGGACTTGGATGGTGGGTGCTGGAGATAAATGTTTTAATTGTTGATCTGGTGAGGAGATCAACACTTCAGTAACTATGGAAGGAGTCTCCAGTGTCAGTGCTTTCTAACAGACAGAGGTAAAGCTGTAAGTTCTCTTGTAACTTAAAGAGAAAGAAAAAAGCGACTTTTACAGCTGCTATAATGTAACTGATAACTTGCAGATATTTCACAAATTTAAATGGATAAGAAGTATGATGTTTTGTTGTATGGTGCGTGCTATTATAGGAACTGCGCTTGATGTCGGGCCGTGTCACACCACCATGACGCTGTTTATTTTCCTATAGCAGCACTCCGTGTCAGCTTTTATCCCTCGCTTATGTGTGTGTATGTTTCTTTTTCTTTACTTCGTGTAGTGATTGAGGTGTTTTTTGTTCTCCAGTGTTCAATCTTCTTAGTAGATATTAGTCATATATAAATGTCTCATATTATCATTAAATACTTATTTTGCATTGTCTCAAGTGTTTATATAAAAAAAATGAACTTACTAAAGAAGAATTAAAGCTCAAAATTTCTAAAATGATAGGTTACATTTATTTAAATATGTTAAATGTGAGAAGATATTTTTGCACATATTTGTTTTTTTGTAACTGTAGTATAAAAATGTTGAGAATTTTGGTATAATGTTTGCAGCTCTAATATGCTTATAATACGTCCAGGAGAAAAGGTGAATAAATCCGAGTTCTGTGGTTCCTTCAGGTGTCGTGAGGAAGGTTGAGTTTAGTTTGCTCGACAGTGTCATGCTATTGAAGTGTTTCTGCTTGACAGGAGATCATTTGGTTGTTAAAGCAGATTCACCTCCTAGAAAATATGACCAATATTTCCGCGTTTGTTTTCTATGGTTTCATGTCGGATAACACACACACACAAAAACATGCATGAGCTAATTTGCATATTTGCTCATGGTGCAATCCTAATATATGTCCGTGACAGTTATGGAAAACAGGAGTGAAACTGCTGGGTGAGAACATGATAAATGTTATGCCAATGCTTTTTATATATCAGATTGATGAATGAAGAATTAACCTCGGTGCGTACACTGCATCACATGGGTGTGTGTTTGCTCAAGTGTTGCGTAACTGTGGTTCTTTTGTGGCTATTGTGAGTTCCTGTATGGACCTTTTTTATGAGACAATGGATTTCTTTTATTCCATTTTTATTGTGAGCTGCAGGAAACTGAGAATTGCTCTGTCATTGAGATTTAACGTGACGGTTGCTTGTTTATATAGGTGTTTTTTTATTATTGTCGTGGTAAAAGAATTTAGCTTCATCAGAGAGGAAGATAAGGACAGATTCTATTACAATAAATCTGGCCTTCATGCTCTAATCACACTGATCCCACTCTTCACCAGAGCACTACACTCAGTCTGTGTGAAAACTCTTTAGCATTCTCTTCCAATTAAATTTCCATTTAAATTACATTCTTTAAAATTTAGGTTGTTTTCTTAGAATCAGTGTTGACATTTTTATTCCCTGAGTGTGTGTGTGTGTCTGTCTGTCGTTATTTTATTTCATTGTTTGTAATAGTTTTCCATTTTTTACCTTTACTTTTCTTCCTTACTGTCTCTTTCTTTCTTTCTTACTTACATGCTGCAATGAAATAATATCAGGAAAGTAAAACTACATCAGTTAAACTACCTGTTGTAGGGAGTAACAGTGTCGTTGTAAAAGCACTGACAGCTCAGAGAAGTGCATCATGATGTTTATAAACTGCAGTGTCAGTATTGTGCCATCATTTCACCTAGTCCTGATTTCCATATCACAGTAGATTTACCTTACCAAGCCATCTTGTGATGATCCAGCATTATCTGAACAGGACATTTGTGGTCACTCTGCGGTGATCAAGTGACTGTGTTGCTACATCATGCTACTTAAAGCAGCAACCTGCGTGTCTCTTTTGCTTAGTAAAATGCTCTTTTTTTCCCTGTGGACATCACATCCAAATAGCTTCAAGTCAGCTGGTCAAGACTTTGCAATTTGAATTTGCTGAGTCGTAAAGCAAATGTGTGCAGATTTGCATCAATCCAATGAATAGCAAAGTAGATTGTCACAGGGCTTCTTAAACAAGAGCTCACTAGTGTTTGTGACGAAAGGGGGGAATGGATATTCTCTAGAAAAATCTATTCCTAAAGAGGTTTAGTACTTGAAAGGAAAATTATACGGTCGTTTCAGTGTAAAATGGCTCTCTTTTATCTTTATGCATATACACAGGTAAAATGGCCTAGGAATGTTTTTCTACAGTAGTGGTTTAAATAATAATAGTATTCTAAATTATAATAAATCTATCTATCTAGCTATATTTCATTATTATAAGAAGAGTAGTATCCAAATATTTAATGCTGAAAAAAAGAATCAGTGAATCGACTCCAAAGCTTTGGGTTTGACTCTTAATTTTAATTGCCTGGAATCAGTGAATAGACTCCAGAGCTTTAGGTTTGTCTCTTAGGTTTTCATATAGATTACTCTAAAGTTTTCACTCTTTAGTTTCCCTACATGTCCCTGTGAATGAGCTGGTACTATAGAAACAATAAAATGTTTGAACAGATTTGACTTATAGGTGGAAGTCCTGTCAGAGCTGCTATTATAGAAACACTTTTCAGTCAGATAGGAGGAATCAACAGCGCTGAGGTAGTAATAATAATAATAATAATAATAATAATGTAAAAGCTGGTAGATGATTGCTAGTACTTTTCCTCTCCGTACCACTGCAGCAATGGACATGATGGAGAACCAGTTAAGCCTGTCTGTGCTTGATGAAGCAGTGAGATGGCACACCAGAATGGGGCTTTATGCCCATCTACCCCCTCGTGGGTTTCAGTTTCGGACCAGGAGCCTGGTTTCATTCTCTCTCTTTCTCTCTCTCTCTCTCTCTCTCCCGCCTTCCCCCGGTTCTATACCACTACTCCAGGTGTGTGTGTGTGAAACGGCTTTGCTCACCCCCGCTGGCCTTAGGCTGTGTGTCTGAACTCTGAGTTAGGTCAGCTTCTATAGAGAGCTGCTCAGCCTTGACGGGGTTGGGGTTTTTCCTATAACAGTAGGAAATGTGGGGTGATGGTATATTACTGTGACGGATTTATAACAGTACAGCTGGAGCTATAAATATGAACTCCAAACTAAAGTGATATAAAAAACAGGTGGAATTTAGGCTGGCAGAAGCAGAACAACTTCCCTTTTCACTGAGGATGAGTCAAAATAGAGGCCAGTATCCACTGACTGTCATGCTAACTGAAACTCTTTTTGCTTGTGATGTGACATAATGCATGCAACTATTTTTAATTATTGCTTCATATAATTTAAGGGAAAATTCCACCCTGACAATTTGCATATTAAGCTTTATAATTAACATGAGGTCTTCTATTCAGTCCTAGCTTGACTATTTTTTAAGTTTTATTTTAAACCTCTTCCATCAACATGTTGGTCTATGTTCACTTTGGTTAACAGTTACCCATAATGCCTTTCTGCTGATCGTTTGAGGTGGGATTTACCCCTCAGGTTCATCTGTACGTATAGAGAGTGATGCAGCAGCGCTTTAGTCTGTCCAGCTCTCTCACCTCCTCATCTGGACACTCTGCTCAAACTTCCAGAGCCTCAACTTTCATGCTAATACCATCGTCAACACCATCGTCGACACCATCACACTCGTCTTCTCACAAATCGCTAACTAGCTGAGCTGAGTCTCTGCCGTAACTCAGCACAACTGCATCATATACACTGGAACCTTGAGTCCAGCGTTTGCACCAACGTCTCAACTACCTTTATGTTGGATTTCTCATTAATATGGTGTTAAAGAGAAAAGAAGCTTCTGGTTTTAAGAGCTAACAACATAACCTGACTGATATCACTTATTTTTAAGATTTAAATTTTTTTTCTCCTATGAAACACCATTGTAACCGTGACTTTTTTTTTTTTTTTTTTTTTTTTTTTTTTGCTTCTACATAGACGTGAGCATAGTGTAAACAACTTTAATTAGTGCAGAGTGCTATATTAGGAAGAGAATGAGGCAGGTATGTTGAGAATAATGATTTCTGGGTGTGTTGTCTGTCGGAATCTGAAACCTTCTCCTGTTATTACTAGCCACGTTCATCACGACTCTATTCACTTCACCCCCACACACACACACACACACACACACACACACACACAAAGCTGAAGAATGTTAAACACTTCGGCTGGCACTTGTTCTTAAATAAGCATGTCCTTTTGACTTGGGTTGGATTCTTCTTGACGTTTTGCTGTTTGCTAGATTTGAAATGCACACCATCAAGCAGAACGAGTTGAACGAAGGAATAAGCAAATAGTTATGTGCAGTTTTGCAAAGGTTGCGTGCAAGCATTTTAAAATCAGAGAATTAAAATTTTTGTATTAATTAATTGAAAATTGTGGTTATGAAAGTGTTGTGCTCGAATGAACATGTTCTCCGACCAGATGTGAGTTTGATTGCACATATGCGTCAAAGATGAAATCGATGTATATGAACACTTTTGGGATAATTTGTGTTTATACATGTGTATTTTTAGATGTGCATTAGGCAAGATTAGTCAAAATCTGTCAAGACTGGGTCTCTATCGGTTAAGGGGGTCATTTTCAACTGCTTGAAAGCCAAGTTATAACAATATAAACATGCAAGAATAATCATGAATGTCTTCACAATCCTGTTTTTCTTTAAAATGTGTTCTCATGAGTTTTTCAGCTCTGGTGTTTTAACATCATTATTATTAGCTGTACCAGCGTTAGCTTGCAATAGATACATTTCTGTAAAAGTGGTTCATCCAAACTATTACCGTACTTGGCTCTCTAAGCGATAAACATATCTAACATACTGATTTATTACTGTATATAAAGCTGACCACTCAAACAATTCAGAGTTTTATACTGATTGCATTTACATACCCGTCCTTTCCGTGTCTGACCATGTAACCCGGTTCCAGTCAGTATTTAATGATCTCCAGACACACGTTTGTGATTAGATGAGAGAAAAGCCCTTTAGTTTGTTGCCATGGAGACTGATTGTAGATTTGGACCCCAAAAAGCATTCCTCTCCAAATCAGGTTTTTGCTCACATCAGTGTGACCGAGTTCTTGTTTCTCATTAGATCTCGTCTTAATGTCTGAATTTGTTTAATAAAATAATAATAAAAGTGAAATAGCTTAATGACGTCATATTCACTAAGAAGTCATGACACTTGGAGGTCTTTATCATGATACTCACAGATCAGACGTTTCTTACATAATTATTTTTAGCATTTATTCATCTAAACCTGTTGTGTGCGTGTGTGTGTGTGTGTGTGTGTGTGGGTGTTTGTAAGCATTTCCTTCTCTGGGTGTGGTGCTGCTGCTGCTAATTATCACCACTGCTAATGCACCTACACCACTATAGACCAGAATTACGTTACAGAAACTCAACAAACAGGTTTTGTGCCCACAACAATAATGATTTATTTATTATTATTATTAACATTGATAATTATTAATGACTGACTAGAAAATAACATGCTTAATTTACATAAAAGATCTGTAATAGGATTGCCACTTACATAGTAGAGAGCCAAAATATCATATCAAAATGCTAAATGAATGAAAGACCTGTGATCAGAATCCCCCAAAACGATATTTATAGGCACTTTAAAGCTGCTGCATGTAAGATTTTGGTAGTACTCTTTACTCTCTGGTAGGAAAATGCTATTGTAAACTTACAGAGAATCATTTCATGATGTGAGTTGTACTGCGTCGTTCTCCAAGTCACTACACATTCCAGGCCTGCTAGCTCTAGCTAGTTAAATAAAATATACTGTTGTGAGCAAAGCTATCACTTCTGGTTGCCTCCAGTGTTTTTTTTTTTTTTTTTTACCCAATTTGTTGTCTCCATGTGTTTTATTGTCTAATCTGTGTGTTTTTGTTCTCCTGCATGTCAAACAGATATGAGCCACATAGTGTTAACGTGTGTCCAACAAAAAATAAATCAGCTGCCTGTCATTCACTAAATTAGGAAACAAAAAACGTACCTGTTTCTGGCACCAAGACGTTAGCAGCAGATCCTTTAAGTCCTGTAAGTTGCGAGGTGGGGCCTCTATTGATCAGACTTGTTTGTCCAGCACATCCCACAGATGCTCAATCAGATTGAGATCTAGGGAATTTGGAGGCCAAGTCAACACCTTAAACTCTTTCCTCAAACCTTTCCTGAGCAATTTTTGCAGTGTGGCAGGGCGCATTATCCTGCTGAAAGAGGCCACTGCCATTAGGGAATACCGTTGCCATGAAGGGCTGTACCTGGTCTGCAACAATGTTTAGGTAGGTGGTACATGAATGCCACATGAAAGCCAAGACCCAAGGTTTCCCAGCAGAACATTGCCCAGAGCATCACACTGCCTCCGCTGGCTTGCCTTCGTCCCATAGTGCATTCTGGTGGCATCTCTTCCCCAGGTAAGCGACGCACACGCACCCGTCTGTCCATATGATGTAAAATAAAACGTGATTCATCAGACCAGGCCACCTTCTTCCATTGCTCAGTGGTCCAGTTCTGATGCTCACGTGCCCATTGTAGGCACTTTCAGCACCCCACAAGACCTGCCGTTTTGGAGATACTCTGACCCAGTCGTTTAGCCATCACAATTTGGCCCTTGTTGAAGTCGCTCTGATCCTTATGCTTGCCCATTTTTCCTGCTTCCAACACATCAACTTCACTACTGTTCACTTGCTGCCTAATATATTCCACCCCTTGACAGGTGCTATTGTAACGAGATAATCAATGTTATTCACGTCACCTGTCAGTGGTTTTAATGTTATGGCTGAGCGGTATATACACTGTATTAGGCAGCATGCAGTATATTCTCTATATGAATATAGATCTGGAAATGGTTATATTTGCTTTATATGGATATCTGGATATATTAGGAGTCCTTGCCCACTATATGGATATAGATAAGGATATTTGAGAGTATATATCCTTTATAATGGATATAGTTAGGGATTCTACATTTTTATTGTCATAATGTCAAGTTTTCCTGCTTCACATAGTTAAGTTTCCACCTCAGTTCTGTACTTGGCTGCTTTCTGAACATACACGTTGTTAAGTTATTTTGAATGAACCTGGGGCTGTATTTTGAATGAGCAAATGAGGTGCTTATAATAAAATCAGCAAACCCAGGTGCACTGAAATTTTGCTTTCTTTGGATTTTTCTAAAATGTATACGCTTAACGTTTATACAGTAAGTGTTCAGTGAGAGTGACAGGAGGCATTAGAATAGGAAACTTTGGAAAAAAGAAAGACCCAAAAAGGCTTTTCTGGGCTGTAAAAGCAGAGAGTGGCGTTACAGACAGGACAGGCAAGGTGAAGGTGGAGTGAACAGATCTGCATTCCACACGTGTTTATAATGCCGTATTAACAGATGGAGGATCCTGCTTTGGTTTGGTTTTGTTTTCTGACAGTCTCTCAGATAATCTAGGCCCAAGTCTACTTTCTCTTGTCTTGAAGTGCGTAAAGATTCCAGACGACTCACTGATATGGATCTGTATTTGTCCTGCGTGGCTGAATACACATCAACATGTCTGAATATTTACTACTTTCTAGAGCTGATTATCAAACCCAAAGCCGGTGTTAAAGTCAAGTTTCCATAATTCACTGCTGCTGGATGATGAGATAACCAGATCAGATCATTTAATTTTTGCAAACCTTTAACTGTCAAAAACAAAAAGGCTATGTAAGCCGTCCCGCTGAGGAGAGCAGCCCACTACGGGTGTGTAATACGAAACCGGGGAATTAGCATTTCCCACGGCAGAGCTGACATTTTCCACACTGAGAGGCTCTGTTTTCTGACTCGGTCACGCTCTTAAATATTGTGTAGCACTAGCTATTAATAAGTAAGACTAACCCTAATTAAATAGACAGGAGAGTAATATAAATTTATATCAGAGCAATGTAGTTACACCTAGTACTCATTCCTGTACTCAAAATATGTACGGCATCCAGAGATGCTAATTTAAGCTCAAACGAGTGCTCGGAGAACATCAGCTCATTGCATCACTTTTTTACATATATATACATATATGCAGAACCTGACCCAGTCAGTTGTGCGTTATTTGCATTGTGTTTCTCAACTTTTTAGAAGAATGTGGTTGCAGGTAAAAAGTATGGCCGTGTGTAGGAGGCTTAAACAAGCTGAATCATTCTGTTGAAATCTTGTTTCGTGCTCCTGTTCAGTTCTGCTTGTGCTCTTACACAACACTGGCAGTTTGGAGATAAGAAAGTTTGATAATCAGAATCGTTTTCAGTACTGCATCATCTAAAATTAAACACATTAAGTTTGACTAATTATTAATATTATTATATTAATTACAGTGTTTAATACATTGAACGATCATTATCACAGGTGTCTTCTGTATTTTTTTTTTTTTTTTAAACAATTGCAAATTCTGATTTCAAGCAGCTGATCTGATGTTAAAGGTTTGTACTGAATTTAAAATATAAAAAAAAAAAAACACATTATTAGAAACCTGAGAACCTCTGGAGTAAATAATAGAATTTATATATATATATATATATATATATATATATATATATATATATATATATATATATATATATATATATATATATATAATGTGTGTGTGTGTGTATATATGTGTATATCTCATAACCGGTCAATGTTAAAGTTTGAGTTTTGTGGATCAAATCTAATCTTTTCTTCTTCGTTTAAATCCTAACATCTCTCCCCTCTCTTTAGCGTGCAACCATTCAAGATGAGTCGCCCACGTGTGGACTCTGAGGACTCCCTGACGCCCGATGATGAGGTGATGCCATACAGTGATGACGAGACTGATGACGAATTAGAGCCTGAGGATGAAGAAGTGCAGCCGAGCGTCCCCGCGCCAGAACCTGGTTAGTGTCGGTTCCTATCAAGAAAGAATTCAATATTTAAGTAAAGTATTTATGAATTAGTGAGTCAATGGTGTAGACAATGAGAAAATCTATATTTTAATATCTAGATTTTGAAATGTTTTAATATATTATATATATTATAATATATAATAATGTGTGTGTGTGTGTACACAGAGAGAGAGAGAGAGAGAGATTTATATACAGTTTAAAAAAAAAAAAAAAAAAAGGTACAAATTTGACAAAGGGTTTTCACATGATGTATTCAATTCAAGCTCAGTTACTAATACTAATACTCAGATCTCCGTTATCTGTGTTTTATCGAAAATTCATCGGAATCAGTAGATAATAATTATCATAGAGAATTATAAGCTCATTGATTTTATACATTCTAACACTTTTATATTCTTTTTTGGTTATAGAAGCTGGATGGAAGGTCAAAGCGAATGACAGAGATTTCTGCAATCTTCCCGAATTTAAGAAGAAGACGTTCTTGTGCTTCAAGAAGAGCAAGTACTCTGTAAGTGCACCCTATCTGGAATCTTTACAACTTTTGTAGATTAAAACCTAAACCTGGTTGGTTGTGAAAGAGCTCTGAGTGTGCGTGTGAAGCCAAGCGTGATGTACACAACAGCGGAGTGGAGCGGAGAGGACTGGAGGTACTGTATTGGTCAAATTTGGAGAAATTTCTATTTTGGAGAAATGCTCTGTTGATTAGATGGACCTACATAAGTTCTAAATGAACAACTAATTGAATTTGGACTCACATATTCAAGACCAGGTTCAGTGCTTTTTTTTCTTTTCTTTTCTTTCTTTCTCAGCATGACGTGATAAATACAAAAGATTCTTCTTAATGAAACACAGACCTGTTTATTGTGACCTTTTTTCTTAATGATTTCTTATAATTATGCATTAATTAATAAAATTAGTGCATAATTAAGCACAAAAAGACACAACTTGTCGTTGATCTAAATATAAAATGCAGATTTTCACAGCACTAAGGTTATGTCTCTATTTTCCTGGATGTTTCAGACAAAAAGATGGACAGGGAGAGACTATTTCAGGCATCTGTTTCCTGTTCAACTGGAATATTTTATCACTTCCTTGATCACTTACTGTCCTAATAATCCTTCTGACATTCAGTCTGACTCAGCTGTATCAGGAACAGCTCAGGAGAGGTCGCTGACATGTCTGTGACGCAAGCATAGTAGACTCAAGTAGTCTGACCTGAATTGTTAGCTTCATGTTCCTTAAAGCTCTAATTCATATACAAGCTCAAGTTCATAAGAGAAAAATATCTATTGCTGTAGAGTTATCTCATGTTTGTGACATTTGTGTTATTTATTTTTCAGGGAAATGCAATCAAGACCTATAAGTACAATGTCATCACCTTCCTGCCTCTGAACCTATTTGAGCAGTTTAAAAGAGCAGCCAACTTCTACTTCCTCGTCTTGCTGATCCTGCAGGTATGTGGTGGACTCGCACTTAACACTGACACTGACTTTTTTTTTTTTTTTTTTTTTTTTTTTTTTTTTACACACAGAAAAGTTGGCCTTTAATTATAAGTGAAAGAGCCAAATCAACTCAAAATTAGCTCGAGTGAAAATTTGAGAAAAAGTGTCCAATCTTAATCATTCTCAAGTACTTAAAAAGAAATGATTTTAAATAAAATCAGACGTCGGTTTCTCTCACTTGCAAATTCGTAACTATTTTGACTCAATTTGTGTAAAAAGTTGCAAAGGTTAAGTCTTAGCATTCGTAGCTTTTCTTATGACCTTGTTTATGTGAATAGAATGAAATCACATTGCCTGCCTTTGTTGGAATTTATACGAATACTTCATGAAGTCAAATCAAAGAAACTATAATGAAAGTGCAACTACACGTAAAACTACTCGGCTGTCTTTGTGTGAGGATCATGTTCATGCATGGAAGTGATTAGATGTTAACTCATAATAGGCAAGGCAAAAGGAAAAATATTTGAGTCATAATCTTGAAGAGTTATAAGGAGTATTTAAAAGATGTAACTCTAAAGAGTAAAAAGTCTGAATGTTTTTTCACAGAAACGTAATTGAATAATAAAAGTATAAGTAGTGCTGAACTAATCAGTAGCTCTGATGCACAGGGCAAACCTTCTTTATGTATTTGTTTTTTTTAATTCTTTGGTGCATAGAGAGCAAGAAAATTATACAAAGGGTAAAAATAAAACTACTCCTTATTGACTTTAAGAAAACACACATTCACATGGGTCTTAAGGTACAGTGTGGTTAAACTTAATATGCTTTACAGTGATGGCACAAACACAGTGTGATCATATGATCATGATCATATGCTTGCTAGCTAACTAATGCTAGATACCACTTTTTAGCCTGGTAAGTTAGGCTTCCGGGCAGCACATTGGAGCTTTTACTTCCCTAGTCAGCTAGCTAAAGGATTTCTGATTAGTTCCCATCTGGAATAGGGAATAATTTTCATTGATAGTCCCTAAAATGCTATTTACTGTAAGTATAGTAATGAAGTACTTCTGCCTCTGCTTTTCTATAGCAGGTACAGCATTTAGGTGTTGATGTTAATTTCATGTAGCAGTTTTGTATGAGAGATTCAATGATAGTAACATCCTTCCTGCATTGTTATTTTTCCCCCTCTCTCTTTCTTTCTTTAAACAGATCATCCCGCAAATCTCCACGCTGCCCTGGTACACCACATTGGTGCCCCTGGTGTTGGTGCTTGGCATCACTGCCATCAAAGATCTGATGGATGACCTGGTAAGTCGCTGCACCTGCATATACACACACACACACACACACACACACACACACACACACACACACACACACACACACACACACACACATATATATATATATATATATATATATATATATATATATATATATATATATATATATATATATATATATATAGGTATTTTTTACACCCAAGTGATGAACCATGAAGCTTTGGCATGTTTAGATGAAGTTCTCCATTTTGCTCACAGGCTCGCCACAGGTTGGACAAAGAGATCAACAACAGAAAGTGTGAGGTGCTCCTCAATGGCAGGTCAGTCACTGAGAACTAAGGAACTCATTAAGTGCTCAGGAGAATTATTATCAGCTCCAGAATTATTGGCACCCTGGGTAAAGGTCAGGGGAAAAGGCTTTGTGGTTAATTAGCTTAATCTCATGCTGAAAATATGAGAGAAAGATAACCATTAATTAACTTCTTGTTAAAAAAAAATGAAAACCTTTTATCAATAGTATTTCTCCTAACAATATCACATGTCAAAATAATTGGCACCCCATGCGTTTACTACTTTGCGCAACCTCCCTTGGCGACATAGTACTGAGTCTTGTCCTGTAAATCAAATACAGAGGAAGGAATCTCAGACAGTTCTTCAATACAGAATTTCTCCACAACCTACAAAGTCCTCTCCTGTGGACTCACCTCTTCAGTTTGCCTCACAGGTTTTCAACAGGGTTTAAGTCTCTGAACTGGCATGGCCATGTCCGAAGCTAGATTCTGTGGTCACTGAATCATTTTTGTATGAATTTGGACCTGTTGTCCTGCTGGAAGATCCAGCTATGATCCAGATATAACTTCTTGGCAGAAGTAGCCAGATTTTCATTTAAAATCCATGATGATATGTATCGTAAAAGGTTCCCAGGGCCTCTGAAGAAAAAAACCAGCCACATGACATCACAAATTCTCTACCATACTTAATATATTCCTTTCATTTTACAGTGAATCCACCTTAAGTATTTGTTGCCATAAAGCTCTATCTGACCACACAACCTCCAGATGCTTACTTTTGAGGTTAGGTTAACTTAAAGGTTTTCTTCTGCCACACTTTCTCATTAGTTTGTTGGCATGGTGGTGTCTTTTTGTAGTATTGGAAACTCAAAATGCTGCCAGTGTTCTGCAGACCTTCATCCGTAATACTTTTGCCTGTCTAACGGTCCTCATTGTGCGTAGGCCAAAAAACACCTACGTTCTTTACAGCTCCTTTTGTTTCACACTTCTTAAGTGGCTATGGCCATTTTGAGGCATCAACCTATTTTTTTTATAGCCATTGCTTGATTTGATTTGTGAAGGTGAACATACTTTTGTCTCATTTAATTTGTGTATTCGCTAAACCTCTTTATTTTGATGAATGATTAAGGAATTTTGGCCTCATATTTATGCTCCAGTGAATCAGGAAGTCATGGATGACCATTGAAGAGTTCCTAAACGCTCAGGCAAAGTTAAAAAATGTCTAGGGGTGCCAATAGTTGTTCATTTGATTCAGTTGAATTGGCCTGTTTTAAGCCCATCTGATTGAGTATGCTGTAAATTGTAATAGGAAAATTGTTTGGTTAATTGGACTGTTGAATAATCATGTGATTATGCCTTTTCAACAAATATTACAATTTGTGGAATTTTTTTTAATACACTGATGATGTGAATAAAATTAATTCACTGAAAACATTTTGTATTTATTGTATTTATGTATATTTATATATGTCCTATCCTATCCAGGTACTTTGGATTTTATTTACTTTTTGATATTACCTTGAAATTCTACACCTAATATTTTCCTTGTGGTATTCTTAATTTAAAAAAAAAAAAAAAAACATTTACTGTAATTAAAGGTTAGATTTTCAGTGTGAGATTAAGCTAATTAATCATGAGCACATTTTTTTTTTCCATAGGGTGCCAAAAATTCTGCAACTGACTGTAATAATGTTTCTGTGCAATCTGTAAATGAGTTTGTTTGCAACTCTGCATCCATCCATTTAAGCTGTATGATTTTACACCAGTTTTCAGGAAGCCAAGTGGATGGACATTCAAGTTGGTGATGTGGTCCGATTAAAGAAAAATGACTTCATTCCCGTAAGACTCTTCATTCACTTAGAATAAACGGGAATAAAGTCCAACACTATTTGATTGTTGTTTTTTTCAGTTCACATTTTCTTTGTTTCTACATCTGCTTGCTTATTTCATCCATGGTTTCATTTTAATTTCATTTCATTTACCTCATGTAGGCTGACATTTTGTTATTGTCCAGCTCTGATCCGAACAGCCTGTGTTATGTAGAGACAGCAGAACTGGATGGGTAAGAATCTCCTGCTTATGTTCATTTCTGTTTGCAAATCCATCTTTTTCCCTTTTTTGGAAATCTGTTTTATTTGTTCATCCCAAAAGTACACACTGTGTAAATCCACATGTGCTGTCAGCAAGCCCAAAGTCTGGATATGCAAAGTTTGTTGGCATTTCACAAATTTACATTCTTGGTCATACGAACGACTCTGTTAAGAACGACTCCATTAAGAAGGACTCGGACTCTGTTAAGAACGGCTCTCTTCAGAATGACTCCAACTTTGTTAAAAACAACTCTGTTTAGGACAACTATGCCTTTGTTAAAAAGGACTCAATTAAGAACAACGCTGACTGTTAAGAATGACTCTGACTCTGTTATAACTGATTCTGTTAAGAACGGCTCAGACTCTGTTACAAACATTCCCAACTCCATTAAGAATGACTTTGACTCTGTTAAGAAGGACTTCTTAAGAATTCATTAAGAATATCTTCTTTAAGAACAACTCCGTTAGGAGTGACTCGGACTCCGTTAGGAGTGACTCGGGCTCCGTTAGGAGTGACTCGGGCTCCGTTACAAGTGACTCGGGCTCCGTTAGGAGTGACTCCGGTAAGACTGACTCCAACTCCGTTAAGTACAGCTGAGATTCTGTTGACTCAGACTCTGATCAAAAAGTGACTCTATTAAGAATGGTGTTACACTGAAAATGGTACACACTTAAAAAAATTTTTATTAGAAAATTATTTTAATGTTATTGCTGACACCTGTGTAGAGAAGACTATATTACATTGTGTTGTTTCACAAATTTATGCATCATGTTGCTTGAACAAAACACTTACACGCTTGCATGAAGATCTGTCTAGATGTTAGAAAAATTGACAAATGTTTGATTTGAGGGTGTGTTAAACACTCAACAAAGTGGAAAAATACATGACACACACATCACTGCTCTTTTTCTATGCTTTTTAAATGCAATGTTTAAATGTAAATTTTAAACAATGGAACATTAGTATGAATCTTCTCATTTAAGATTGGACAAAATAAGGACACCTAGAAAAGAAAGGTGATTTTTTTTATATATATTATTTATAAATCTCGCTCTTAAACCTGTTATATTAACGAAAGATCTAAGTATTTTTATTTTAATGATAGCAGCTGTTTAGGGAAGAGTATATTGCATGATGTTTTATTTCACATATTTATGCATCATGCCGCTTAACAAAACACATTTAAGCTCATACTGATCTTGGCTAAATGGACAAATGTTTGATTTGAGGGTGTTTTTAAAAACTCGACAAAGCCAGAAGTACATGACGCACACCCCTGTTGTTTTTCCCTGCCTTTTAAATGTGCAATGTTTTTAGTATAGTATTTCACTATTCCTTTCTACTGCATGTGATCCTGAACAGTCAATATTGCCTTTCTTTGCTTGGCCATCTTTGGTTTCATTGATGAGACAGAAACTCAATTCAGTATTCATAACCATTAATTGACAAAATGGACAGCAGCAGTTCAGATTCGTCATGGATCAAAAAACAAAAATGACGCAGAAGGGAACAGAGACAATTCTGCCACACAATGCTAATCCTATTCAATGGACCGTGGCATTTTTTTTTAAGAAAAGAATTGGAAATCCAGTAAAATGAATTTATTTTACTGCTCCATGGCAATGAAAGCTGATTGGTACTGCTTTTGTATATTTTTTTTTTCCCAGAGAGACCAATCTGAAGTTTAAGATGGGTTTGAAGGTGACCCATGAGAGGCTGCAGGAGGAGAGTCAGCTGGCGAATTTTGATGGTAAGCATAACTCCAGATATGCTTATTTTGCTGACACATCAGTCAATAAATGGTCTGAAGTGCCTGTGCACTTTAATGTGAGATTTTATGTACATGACAGTTAAAACCCTATTGTGACAGTGTATGACCAAATCAGCTGATTGGTTTGTTAGGTGGGAAAAGAAGGGTTAGAGCACTATGTTTTATCCTAAAATAGATGTTTGTGTACTGTTCAGCACACTCCTCTGTCCCAAAGTGTCTCGTATGTCTCATATCTCTGTTCTCTCCTTTGCATCTGTTTTGCAGCCATGATTATTTGCGAGGAACCAAATAACCGCTTGGATAAGTTCACAGGCACTATGAAGTGGCAGAAGGATGCATACCCACTAGAACTGGACAACATGCTGCTCAGAGGCTGCAAAGTCCGCAACACGGAGGAGTGCCGCGGACTCGTTATATTTGCAGGTTTGGATTACTCATACTGACGTATAAATAAGTGAACACTCAGAAATATGACTTCTTGTTCTGTCTTAATATCTCAACAGCCAACTTGTAGTTTATTGACCAGATAGCAAGGCAAATTAACCGGCATCATGTATTCAAGTCGTGTAAACTACATTTGACTACGTTAAATGGCATGGCAAATAAATTCAGCCCACACACTTTCATTTAAATTATAAGGCTAAGCAGGCTATTACAAACTTAATTTCTTATTCCTTCTGCAGGAGCGGACACTAAGATTATGAGGAATGGTGGAAAGACCAGGTTCAAACGCACCAAGATAGATTACCTTATGAATTACATGGTGTACACGGTAAGACATCATAACAGCAATGCTATGAATGCAGTGTATGGTGACCTAGAACAACGAAGAACTGTTCTATAAGTAACTGGTAAATAACAAGACTATATGACCAAAAGTATGTGGACACCTCTCCATCACACCCATATGTGGTTCTTCCCCAAACTGTTGCCAGAAAGTTGGAAGCACACAATTGTACAGAATGTCCTTGTGTGCTGTAGCATTACAATTTCCCTTCACTGGAACTAAGAAGCCCAAACCTGTTCCAGCATGACAATGCGCCTGAGCACAAAGCGAGCTCCGTGGAGACATGGTTTGCCAAGTTTGGTGCAGAAGAACTCGAGTGGCCTGTACAGAGCCCTGACCTCAACCACACTAACACCTTTGGGTTGAACTGAAACTGACTGCGCGTCTTGCCTTTCCACCCAAGATCACAGCCTTCCCTAAGTAATGCTCTTGTGGCTGAATGGCCGCCAATCCCCACAGCCACATTACAGATGTTCAATTCGATTGGGGTGTGAGGTGTTCAGATGTCCACAGACTTATGGCCCCATAGTGTATGTGGTTAGGAAATTTCTGTCATATTACTTTTTGAAATAATGCTGTAAGCTTTTCAGTTTACTACGTAAAGCAGAAATCAAACCCTTTTCTCTGTATGTTTATTGCATGTCATTAATAATAAGAGAGTAAACTGGCTGTTGTCTTGGTGGTGTGTAGATCTTTGTGATGCTAATCCTGATCTGTGCCGGCCTGGCGATCGGGCACACGTTCTGGTACGAGGACATCGGCAGTAAGGCCTGGTATCTGTACGATGGCCAAAACCAGGCGTCGTCCTACAGAGGCTTCCTCACCTTCTGGGGCTACATCATCGTCCTCAACACTATGGTGCCCATCTCACTCTACGTTAGGTAAATATATTTATATTTTTATTTTACGTGTGAAATGGAAGAAGAAATATATCAATATTGATATAAATATTGCTTTTGTAAATGCTGAATGTAGACACACTCCTGAATTCTTCACTGCCTTCTTCAGATGTGATCTGGAGGTCAAGGAAATTTTTATCATAATATTTTCTGGTTGATTTTATCTGTTTTTGGAATGATGTCTTGTTCAGGAAGCAGCGACATTTCAATTCTAACAATTTTTTTAAATTCGACTTTTATGAAGATAAATTGTAAAATAGATGGACATTTTCCTTTTCTCCTTTTAAAAGCCGAGTGCAAACTTTTGCAGTTTAATAACCATGGTGCTTAGAAAAGGAGGCGCATGGATGCTAACATAACAGGATCTAGCACAACATTAAACGCAACTATAAATGGATAAAAAGTATGATGGGTTGTTCATCAGTAAATAGAAGTAATTCAGGTTGGCAAATTGATGTCGTATAAGGGGAATAAAACACTTCAGGAAATGTTGTTATGCAAAAATAATCAACTTCAGGGCAGGAAAAGTATCTCTGCTTTATTCCATTATTGATTATTTTCCTATAACATCAAACCCCCAAGCATTTTATTACATACACATTGCTATTCTCACTATCTGTTCCCCTGTCCCCCTCTCTCTCACACTCAGTGTGGAGGTGATTCGTCTGGGTCAGAGTAAGTTCATAAACTGGGATCTGCAGATGTACTACGCTGAGAAGGACACTCCAGCCAAGGCTCGAACCACCACCTTGAACGAGCAGCTCGGCCAGATCGAGTACATCTTCTCGGACAAGACGGGCACTCTCACGCAAAACATCATGGCCTTCAAGAAGTGCTCCATCAGCGGGCGCACATACGGTAAGAGCATTGCAGCGTCACCGAGGGATTAAATGCTTAATGCTTGTGTGGTTAAACGTGAGCTATTTGATAAGCACTGTTGGTCATGCAGCTGAGAGATAATTCCTGTTGAACTCCGAGATAGCAGGGACGTCTTGCTTATGCCATGTGAGCTGTGAAACAGTGCAAGAGCTTCTGAAATGTCAAACAGGATCCTTTTATTTGCTAAGTATGAATTATTCAAAGGAGTAAGACTCTGCTGTTTGACGTTGCAGTAAATGTTAAGCATAGGGCAGTGTGTACACGGTACCTCGTCCTCAGCTTGATCAAACCTGCACAGTGTTTACAGTAAATGAAGGTCAGTTTGCAAGGCTTAACTCCAGTTTGAGCTTAATAAGACACTCAATCCCTGGATCTCGGGTCAGGTGTGTTTGTTTGGACCCTGGACAATTTGTCATAATATCTTTAGAGGGATGGGTATTTGATATTCTGTTGCACGCTAGTAAGTTTGGCTGTGTGTGTGTGCCTGTGTGTGTGTGTGTGTGTGTGTGTCTGTGTCTGTGTGTCTTTGTATTTTGCACGACAGTTTGTCAGGTTTAAGTTTCAGAGTAATTCAGTTACCGCAGGTTGAGTCACGTAGTCACAGGGGTCAAACAGTCATATACCACAGCTATTGAATTCTCGATTCTGATTGGTCAGAAGGTGTTCATTAATGTTCTGTAACAACAGCTCTGACAGTTGTTTCGGCTCAAAGTAATCACAGGTTTTTATTAATGCACTAGTTCAAATGTGATGTTTTTACTGTTGAAACAGCTTACACAGGTGGACCCACCACATAACTAGATTAGCGGAGATGTTTATTTAGCATTTTTGGAAGGAGTCTCCGGTGTCAGAGCATGTTCTGTGGTATAAGAGGAATAAAGTAAAGGAGTAAAGTTCATGCTGTTATTGCAAAATAATGTGAGGTGGTAACAGTAACTTCACAGGCCACATCATAGCACCTTGTTGTTGATTATTTTTCTATTGTGCTAACTAATTTTGTGTTTTTTCATACCTTTGCTTTTGATAATAATGTTTATCAGCTGAGTTTTATGCAATAACATGGCTCTTTTTGTCTGATCTATAGGAAATCCGACAAATAACGACGGGATGACCGTGGACCGTACAAATGTACTGAGCATCTCATTATTTTCTTACTACATACACTGAGTTTAAAAGTCTTCACAAAGTGATTGTAGCTTGTTAGTTCCTTTTACATTGTACTTTGTTTGAAAAAGCCATTTGGAGTCTTATGATTATTTGAATCCTCCCTGTTCTTTACTGTGCAGCCTGTTGACTTCAGCTGGAACAAGCACACCGACAGAAAGTTCCAGTTCTTTGACCATCAGCTCGTTTCCCTCATCCGCTCAAAAAAAGACTCGGACATGCTGGAGTTCTTCAAGCTGCTCTCACTCTGCCACACTGTTATGGTGGAGCAGAAGGATGGTGAGAAAGTTTAACATTCATCTGTCACAATGATTTTACACTGTTCTGTAGAGACACTATGCTAGAGCACTCTAGACAGTGCAAGGGTTCCAGGGCTGCAGTAATTGTTTTTGCATGAGAATGCTGTTTCCTTCAGCTCAAATAATTGTGAAAACGATTGTGACACATCTGATAGTAATGATGATGATGATCTTTCTCAGGTGATCTGGTGTACCAGGCTGCATCTCCAGATGAAGGTGCTTTGGTCACAGCGGCGCGCTGTTTTGGCTTTGTGTTCCTGTCACGCACGCAGGACACCATCACGATCAGTGAGATGGGAACGGAGACCACATACGAGATGCTCGCTCTCCTCGACTTCAACAGCGACCGAAAGCGCATGTCTGTCATCTGTGAGTGCTCCATGCCTACATAGTACTCTTTCTCCTTTTTTTAAAAAAATTTTTACTTTTCTCTCTTCTTTTTCACTCTATGCTCCTTGCTCATTCATTACTACTCCTTCCCTTTGTAACTTCTTTATCTGCTTCTTTTCTCACTCATTTGCTCTGGTGTTAATCAATATAACCAACAGCATTGCGTTTCTGACGCTGCTTGTGTAATTTTTGACATCTTCAATGACAACGTTAACACGTCAGTCCTTTAGGTGCTATGTAAAATTTGTTGTTTTTTTTTTAAGCACCCAGTGTTGGTTCTGCTCTCTAGAATCCTTTGCATACTGGCCTGATTTGGCTTGCTAGGATTATTTGCTTTAAAGCCAAAGTATTTCCACAGCACTTGTGCCGTTGCCCTTATCAACCCACACCAGCCACAAACACAGAGAGTTTGCTGTATTCATAGCTCATAGGTTAAAATCACTGTAAACCTGATACAGTGGCTGTTTTAGGGGTAACGTCATGCATTTCCTGCATCTTAAGAAATAAGGGGAGCTGGAGATCTCATTGCAAAATCTGACTTAGACAAACACGTAACAATAAAATGTTACTGCGTCTTATACCACAGCGCTTATGAATTCTCAATTCTGATGGGTCAGAATGTGTTTCTATAACAACAGCACTGATAATAGTTCTGCTTGTTGTTTCTATGGTAACAGCTTGCAGAGAGACTTTAATGGTGGACGCTCCACAGAATCACACTAAATAAGGTGTGTAATTGTTGATATGGTAAAGTTTTCTGTGAGAAGATGCTTATTTATCATGTATGGAAGGAGTCACCAGTATGAGAGGTAAAGCTGTAAGATTTGCACCAAGGGAAAGTTTTCAACTCTTGCGCTTTGCGATTTCTTGATCACATGACAAGCTGCTTTTTTTTTTTTTTTTTTTGTCTTATTAAGTCCAAGAGAGAGTAAAAAAGAGAGGCTGGTGAGGGGGCGACTGTTAATAGCTGCTATGACAAAAGGAAGTAACTTGTTTTGTGGATGTTCCACAACCGTAAATGTAACTGTAAATGGATTAAAAGTACAATATGTCCTTTTTTTTTTTAATAAATGAGAATTCTTAGCTTTGGCAGATTGCTGTGGTATAAGAGGAATAAAACACTTTAGGATCTGCTGTTTTAGGAAAATCAACCTCCGCTTCATCACATCACCCAGTTGTTGATAATTTTTCTATAACAGCATATCTCCAAGTGTTTTATTCTGTACATAAAACATAAAAGGAAATATGCCAGTATGCAAATCTGTTATTACACCAGTTCATCAGAAAGCAGGAGGTGCGTGTGGTGTAAGGGGATGTTTCCTGTTTACGTATTCAAAGATCTGGATTTCCTGATTGTGCTAAAACTCTACTCACTTCTTTATCTTTTTTGTTGTTTGTTGAACCACTGCATCCTTGATGGGAGGCAGGACTTCTGCTATGTATAGATGATTGTCCAATAAAAGAACAAATAGGAAAAACATCTTGGATAGAATAGAAAATTGATTATAAATATCATTACTTTTATAGGCATGATATTGTGCAGATATGATATGTATGAAAATATCACAAATTTTGTAAGTAAACACATTAATACTCTAGAATAACTCTTGTTTTTTTTTTCTGTATAGTGAGGTTTCCAGATGGACGTATCCGTCTGTATTGTAAGGGAGCCGACACAGTGATCTACCAGCGCCTCAGTCCTAACTCCCAACACAGTGACAGCACAGAGGAGGCCCTGGGTGTAAGTGTGATCTCATATTCATTATATATATTATATAAGATAATATATAGTTGATATTTCAAGTCAGAGATGATGACAGTAGCAAATCAGTAATGTCTAAAATAGGATAATCACCCTAAAGAGTGACTAATGTCGACTACAGGGGAAAAAAAGCGGGGAAGAATTCTGTCTTATGCAGATCAGTATTGAAGCTTAACCTATAAAATTTGACCTGGTTTCATATATTTTGTAGATTTTTGCCAATGAGACTCTGCGCACGTTGTGTCTGTGTTATAAAGACATCAGCAATGATGAGTTTAACTTGTGGGCTTCTAAACACAAGGAGGCCAGCGTGGCCATGATCAACCGGGACGAGGCTCTGGATGCCGTCTACGAACTCATCGAGACAAACCTGATGGTAAAAGTTGCTTTGAATTTCTATATTTTATATATATATATATATATATATATATATATATATATATATATATATATATATTGTTTGTTTGCTTTGATCATGAGGCATTATGGCATTGTGGAATGTAAAGAGGCTGCATAATTTCACATTTTGTATTTTGAAAATTGAATTTTCTACACCTGGTTATAACAGTTTTAAACCTTGCACACAAAAACAAGCCATAGAATACAATTTCAATTTGACGTGATTCAATTTTAATCCTTCACTTACAAATGCAAAAATTTCAGTTCAGCTTGAATTGGCACATTTTTCATTCTGCTCTACGACACATTTGTTACTGGTCGTGTGCTTCATTTTGATTTAATTTCCTCCAGCGTGAAAACGCTTACTTTCTCAGTAGGATGTAATTTTAGATAACTTGATTTTGTTTCTTCATTTGTGTAGCTGATTGGAGCGACAGCCATTGAAGACAAGCTTCAAGATGGAGTTCCTGAGACCATCGCCAACCTGGCCAAGGCTGAGATCAAAATTTGGGTTCTTACTGGGGACAAGAAAGGTTGGTGGCCAGCTAAGAGTAAATTTGTGGAAAATGTTTTCAGTTTAGCATGAGTAGTTAATGTTTCTTGGTTTAACAGAGACCGCTGAGAACATTGGATATTCTTGTGAGCTGCTGACAGATGACATGACTATTCACTATGGAGAGGACGTAAAGTAAGCTTCCTGATGGTCTATACACATCTTTTGTTGCTCCCTGCATGTGTGTGTGTGTGTGTGTGTGTGTGTGTGTGTGAAAGACAGAGAGAAAGAGAGAGAAATGTCTTACCTATATTGCCGTTTCTGTCTTTTCCTGTGTGTAGTCAGAAGTTGTCAGCCAGACAGGCAAACCGGAGGAACGAGGCAGGAGCGGCGCGCAAGAACAAGACACAGGAGCCATTTTTCCCCGAACCTGGCAAGAATGCTCTCATCATCACTGGAGGTTGGCTGGTAAGAGGAGAAATTTCATTCAGCATGTCACAATGTTTCTTCAGCTCTGGACATTAACCGTCATTTTCTCAATACATTTTTAAAAAGAATTGGTCATTACTCATGATGCTTTTCTACCATGCAGTTACATGAATGCATGAATGCACAAAAACATTAAACACTCTACATAATTGAAGCTAAATGACTGGATGGGAGCGAGACAGACAGAAACGAAGAGAGACACCGATTCAGAGAGACAGAGTGCAAGAGATGGAGACGAAGCAACTTTTGCACTGACAGAGAGAGACAGATAAACAGAGAGACAGAGAGGGAAAGAGACTGAAATGGAGACACACAGATGGACAGACAGAGAGGGACGGAAAGACAGACAGTGACAGACATGGCAGAGAGAGACAGGCAGAGAGAGAGAGCGAAAGAGAGGGAGACAGACGGATAGATAGACAGAAAAAAAACAGAGAAACAGATGGATCGAGATTGACAGAGAGACAGACAGACAGAGAGAAATGGGGAGACAGTCACAGTGAGAGAGAGACAGACAAAGAGCAAGAGAAAGACAGAGAAACAGACGTGGTCAGAGAGAAACAGAGAGATGAACACAACAAGACAGACAGACAGCAAGAGACACAGAAAGGGACAGACAGACAGAGAGAATGACAGATAGAGAGAGAAATAGAGGCAGACAGAGATGGACAGAGAGAAAGACAGTCAGAGAGAAACAGAGACACGGGCAGTGAAGAGAGAGACAGACAGAGAAAACGATAGAGGGAAACAGACAGGTGGACAGAGAGTACAGACCCAGACTGAACTACACCTCATGTGTTACAACCCAGAAGTAGTTGTGTAATTGTTCAGCTCTCAAAGTGTGGAAACTGGGAGGCCAAACAAGCAGCAACATCAGTACTGATCACCACTCTCTCTCTCTCTCTCTCTCTCTCTCTCTCTCTCTCTCTCCTTTGCCTTTATCTGCAGAATGAGATTCTGTATGAGAAGAAGAAGAAGCGCCGTCGTCTGCGTCTGCGTCGTCTCGGGAAGCGCGTCCCCCCCGCCACCCCTCAGGACGGCCAACCCATCAACGACCGGGAGAAGGAGATGAGGCAGCGTGACTTTGTGGACATGGCCTGTGAGTGCAGCGCTGTCATCTGCTGCCGTGTCACCCCCAAACAGAAGGCCAACGTGGTGAGCCTGGTGAAGCGCTACAAGAAGGCCGTCACTCTGTCCATCGGCGACGGAGCCAACGACGTCAACATGATAAAGAGTGAGTAGCTAAAGGAACACTTGAGATCTAAATGTTAGTGCCAGGTCAGAGCAGTGCCAAAGGAATGATATCATGTAACTCTACTTTTCTTTTCTATTTTCCGCCGTGCAGCTGCAGACATCGGCGTGGGCATCAGCGGGCAGGAAGGCATGCAGGCAGTGATGTCCAGTGACTATGCTCTCGCTCAGTTCCGCTACCTCCAGCGCCTCCTGCTGGTGCACGGCCGCTGGTCCTACATCCGCATGTGCAAGTTCTTGCGCTTCTTCTTTTACAAGAACTTTGCCTTCACCCTGGTTCACTTCTGGTACTCCTTCTTCAGTGGATACTCTGCACAGGTGAGGGACAAAATGTAAATTTCAGCATTAGCAGAGGGCTTCGTAGGACTTTAAAATCAGATCAGGCGTTTTTAATTCCCGTCCTAGCATTGAAAGATGAGAGATGAGCACAGTTTGGTGATTCAAATGCACCTCATTAAGTTAATTATCAGGTCTAGCAGGTGTGTGTACATCATTAAATCATTACACCAACCCTACATTGATTATTTTCCTATAACAGTACACCGAGTGTTTTTTTCCCTTACTTACTGTTCTATATAGTCAATTTTTGTGTAGAAATGTTTAATAATATTCATTGTGCTTTTTTTATCTTTACAGACTTTGGCACCATTGTGAAAAGTCTGACATTGTGACATTGTGATTGACTGTCATTTTGTTATTTTGCTAGATTGCCTATGAAGACTGGTTCATCACCCTTTACAACGTGTTGTATAGCAGTTTACCCGTCCTCCTTGTTGGGTTGCTGGATCAGGTGACATTTTGTTGACAAACTGCTTTATCCTACAAATACTTCCTCCATAAAGGAAGATCTGCATTCCAACTCAAATATTTCTTTTATCTCTCATATGTAGGACGTGAACGACAAATTGAGTTTGCGCTTTCCGAGGTTGTATCTTCCGGGTCAGCAAGGGTCGCTGTTTAATTACAAGAACTTCTTCATCAGCCTCTTTCATGGCATCTTCACGTCCCTCATCATCTTCTTCATCCCATATGGAGCTTTTCTGCAGACGATGGGTCAGGACGGAGAGGCGCCGTCTGATTACCAGTCCTTCGCTGTGGTCACTGCATCCTCACTTATCATGATAGTCAACCTGCAGGTATCTGATCCTGAAATGAAATGTACTGAACGGTTTAGTGAATAGCGGTACCAGAGGCAGTCCAAAAATTTTAATGGTGGTGATTGCATATTGATGTCATTTCCTGTCTTCAACCAGATCTCCTTGGACACCTCGTACTGGACGTTTGTGAACTGCTTTGCTGTGTTGGGCAGTATAGCCATTTACTTCGGCATCATGTTCGATATACAGAGTGCAGGAATACACGTCATCTTCCCATCATCCTTCAAATTCACTGGTGTGTAACACTCCCTGAAATGCCATAAATTAGAAATGTGTATAAAATGTTCACTGGCTGTAGGATGGATACAGAATGGTTGACTTGGACTCAATATTGGTGTCTTATCAAAAGTAAGGAATAAAACATCACAAGGCATGCTGTCATTGGAAACTAATCAAGAACAGTGTGGTACTAATCTTAAATTTTTTGGCACGTCTGCCATACAAATCCTGTCAATTCGTTGCTTCTATAGAATACGATAACGTATTATAATGAGCATATTAATATAAAACTTGAACTAATGTCAGAGCGGCTGTTAGAGAAAATAAATCAACACCTTCTGACCAATTGGATGAATTCACCAGTGCTGTGGTATAAAAGTATAATAATATAGAGGTAGCTTGTATTCCACAAACATCCAGGTCTAAGTATTTCCCTTTTATGTGGTACATTTGTACATTTCAAAGCACTCAGTATAAATTATGTGGATGTGAGCAAGAACCGAGGACCGTATTTATTAACTGCACAGTTTGCATTAAATATAAGGCTTGGTTAGACCACATTATAAACGGTGCTTTTCTTCCCCGCAGGTGTTGCCGCTAATGCACTTCGCCAGCCGTACCTGTGGCTCACCATCATTCTAACGGTGGGAATCAGCCTCCTGCCAGCCATCTGTACCCAGTTCCTCTGTAAGACCATCTGGCCCACTGTTGGAGACAAGGTACAGGATTAACCTGTTGAAGTACACGGCTTCAGGATACTGAACTGAAAAGATTGTAGCGATAAATCCTATTCTGTATGTCTTTTCAATTCTGCATAGTTAAAGGAACACTCTAGTTTGTCTTCAGCCTAATCTTCATCCACCACATCTGTAGCACACAAACATTTTGACATATTTCCCTGTGCTTACAAATCTGGGGAAAACCTGTCTGATAAAAGCACAATAGCAGTCATTGGATTTCTATACACGAGAGCACAATAAAAAAGAATTCTAAGTACTTCCTTTCCCGAAGGTTTTATGGGTGATTAAAAAAAACCTGTAATTGTTGATATGGTAAAGTTTTCTGTTAGGAGACGGTTATTTAGCATTTTTGGAATTAGTCACCACTGTCAGTGCTTTGTAACAGTTAGTGGTAAAGCTGTAACTTTAAGTTTTCCTATACAGATAAGTCTTCAGGGCTCTGTGGTTTTTTTGGTAATGTGACAAGCTGCATTTTTAAAATCTTTTTAACTTTAATTGAGAGGGAAAAAAGAGAGGCTGATGAGGGAACGACTGTTTATAGCTGTTAAAAAAATTAATAACAGGAACTAATTTGTTTTGTGAACAGTGTACAACTTTAAGCACAATTATAAACAGACAAAAAGTATAACTTTTTTTAATTAACTGCCAAATTGCTCTGGTATAACTGGAATAAAACACTTCAGGGCATGCTGTTATTGGAAAAACAGTAATGCTGCTTTATCACAATACCTTGTCGTTGATTATTTTCCTATAACAACACATCCCGTTGTGTTCATTCATTACTTACTGCCTCGCGAAAGCGTGTTTCAGGAAGACATTCAATGTAATTCAGAAACTGCTATTAGAATTTTATTACCAGTGAATTTTAAATTAACGCAGGAAATTATTCCTTCAAAAAAATGAAAAAATTATTCAGTTGAAAATTGCTCATATGTGGGAGATGGAGATTGAAAAATCTTGGAGTATTTCTTAGGTAGTGCTTCTTGTTAACACAAGAGATTTTAAACAATCATTAAATTACATAAATAACCTATTTCTTTAGGTATATATTCTATATTCATTATTCTGAAGTCTGTTTATGCTTCATTTAGTTGGTTGCACTTCATCCCGTTCTTTCCGTATCTGCTTTTCAACCTGTAGGTTCTTAGAAGCAGGAAGAAGTACGAGATGGAGGAAGAGGAGAAGAAGAGGGTTCCTACTTTGCAACGTGGTGCTCGCTCACGCCGCTCTGCGTATGCCTTCTCTCACTCCCGAGGTTACGCCGACCTCATCTCTTCAGGCCGGAGTATCCGCCAGAAGCCACGGAGGCGCCCGGATCTTAGGGATAGCATCCGGGAGGAACCCATAGCCGAAACCTTATGAGACATTTGACCTTGAGATATTTGGACAGGCAGGAACAATGAAATATTTCTCCCTATTTTATATATGCAGCCTGATTGTGGAATCAAAATGTTTAAGGAAACACTCATTCAGCTTGGTTTTAATTTCGAAAGCTAAATGGGCGTGACGCATGACACATTTTGTCACCTGCCATCTGAAGAGATTCCAGGTTGTTTTCCATTTTGGCTCTTAAACTGCTGGTCCTGGTACCACTTGATCTGCTTCCTTCTTTCCATTGAAAATGAAACCGAGCCCAGGGGAAAGGGAGTAGGGAAGGACACTTAGGGACTTGAACTCTATACAGCATGATTTGAAATAGCTATAAAAGAGCAGAATGAGCCAATGAGAACGTTTACACAAAGGGTAGTGAGCGAGACTTTCTCCCACTCCCCAAAAAAAACCAGCACTGGTTTTAAAAAGAGTACACTGTGCATGACAAACTAGATATCTCAGGATTTTATCTTTCCACTATTTTAGAAGGTGCATTATATAGGAATTTAATTCATTACAAAATAAAGATAAAAAAGGTAATTGCTTAAAAACACAAGGGTAACTATTCAGTTGGTACATTTAATAGGATTAAAATGCAAAAATTCAGTCTGCTCATTTCGTTATCACTAAAAAGTAGCTTCATATTTCCTGACTTCACATATTTATGCCAGAATTGTAAATATTGATGTAAAAATCAAACATATTATACATGAAAAGAGCCATTATCCTTGTTCCACGAATATAATTATATATTGTTACAAAATCCACTAACACACAGACTATAGGATAAAATTTTGTACTGTGGAAATGTTTCTACATAATGCACCTTTAAAAGCTTATTTAATGCCCTGATCTCAGCCTCGTACACCTTAACCAAGGTCATGTTCTGTTTCTTTCTCAGTTGTAACGTAATGACCTGCAGCTTCATCGGGCAGAGAAGGAGCTCACGATATAATGTCTCTTAATTTATATACATTTGTGAATATTTTTCATCTATCACATGACTCTCGACTGTAAGGCTTTAATCTTTACCATATTAATGACTTCGCTCTGCATGATGGATTATGCTCAAGCACACTTTATTTTTGCATTAAGGGATGACTGGGTGTATGTGGGATGCCTTCCAGGTGGAGAACTTCTGATCATGTTTACACTAATCTTACTACTTTTGCACTTCCGTCTCCTCTAGCTGAGAAGATCAGCTCTGATCAGAATGGTATCATTTTCTTTGCACACTATGACTAGTGTTTGTCATTTTCTTTCCTTCATGTTTGTTTTGTGTCAAACATTTCCCTTACTTTAGAGCCCACAATTCTCTTTATGAACAACAGTTTATTCGGATCCAGGTAGGAATATCAATACATTGGTAATGGAATTTGTTAGTTGAGAAAAGTGTCTATTTTTAACAAAACAAAAAAAAAAGAACTGTTACATATTTAAACTCAATCTGCCATAACGGATGATTATTTGTTCTGTGTCTTTTTAACACTGCTGTTTTCTGAACGGGTGCCTGAATGGCCAGCAATGCCAGTGCCGTATGCTTAAAAGGAAAAAACTACATTTTACAGAATGTTGTTTTTAATGTATTGTAATATACTTTGTACAAATAACTATAAATAAAGGTGTACAAATAACTGTTAATTTGTTTGAGGATTGTGTTGCATCCCAGAATGAGAATAAAAAGTTAGCATACTGTACTTTTCCTTGTACTTTGTACCTTGTGCATCTGGAAATGTGAATATACACTCAATGATCAAATTATTAGGAACCATTCTGAAACTGGGAAACGCTGTGCATTCGGAGATGCTTTTCTGTTCACAACTGATGTAAAGAGTGATTATTTGAGTTACTGTACCCTTCCTGTGTGTTTCTACAACAAACATTCTCTAATGTAAAATCTAGAGACAGTTATCTGTGAAAATCCCAAGGGATCAGCAGTTTCTGAAACACTCAAGCCAGCCTGTCCGGCACCAGCAACCAAGCCATAGTCAAATCACTGAGATCACATTGCCCCCAGTCTGACGTTTGATCTTAATATTAACTGACGCTCTTGACCCGTGCCTGCATGCATTTGTGCACTGAGCTGACGCTTCGTGATAGGCTTATTAGATAATTGTGTGAATGAACAGATGTACAGTGGTTCCTAATAAATTGTTCAGAGTGTTGTATACCTTTTAAAAATAATCGAAGGCACATATTAAGGCCTTAAGGTGCACTGATTTACCTTTAAAGCTTTATTCTAAAAGGTAATTAAAGGTACATCACATGCACCTTCCCAGGTGAAACATATATACTAAAGATGGTACGAGTCACATGTTCGAGAGAAAGTTGCATCATCCGGATATCCTGAAGATCATACAAAGTCAATTTTCTCTCTCATTCTTTTTGCTCTATTTTCAGTGATATTGTGATCATTGACAGATGAGATCACTTTGAACATACAACCCTGGTACCAGATTATATACTCAACATAATCTATTCATTATGAGAGTGTCTTTAATTTTCTTATGCCATAACACCGATGTTATTTGCTAATTCTATGCTTTAAAAAAACCTGCTACCCAATTTAGAGCAAAATATATCCATTTTCAACAGGGAAACAAAGAAAAAAAGATTGTTTCCTGAGATGGGTTAACAATTTTTCTTGAATAGACTAATTCCCTTAGATTTAATGTTGAAAAATGATTTAAAAAATAGATAAGCTTTCATTTTTAAGGGCACCCCATTCATGAAATCAGCCATGTAGACTTTTTACTGTTATTTTACTTCTTTTATTACATTCCCAGAACATTTTAAAAAGGTATACCGTTAACTGTAAAGTAACAGCTAATAGCATCTGTCAAATTTGAAGACTAACATCCACACATGCGCAAAAGGCGTGTAGTGTCACGTTACAATTACGCAGTCGATACTTCCTTATTGGTCGTCTGACAAGTCCCGCCTTCAGCGCGTTGATTGGCTTATAACTCATATGCCGACTTCTGATTGGATAGTGAATTAGTCTTAGCCAATCACAGTGCGCGAGGCGGGTGCAATCGAAACAAAAATAATAACGCTTCACGTCCAGGTGTATGGTCGCTGGGCGACGTGGACGGCACGTCAATCTGTTAGCTGGGAATGGTAGCTAACAAGCTAAACAGGCTAGTAAATATTCCTGTGAATACGCTTTCCTGGTCTTTTTGATATTCCGCATTTCGACACAAAGAGCTGCAGGACGGATATTTGTAACCAGAGCTGTCATAGCCGCCATTTTGTAGGTAAGTTAACGCTGAATTAACGCCTAAAAACTCATTTAGCCGGCTTGCTAGGGGGCTATGCTAACTTTGAATCTGCGTAGATGGTGTCCAGGCTAGCTGGTGCTACGTTTAGCTATGCTAGGTATCAGCGATAGCACAGCATCCTTTCACATAGGACAATTTAGAATATATATACATAAAAAGAGAATAATGTGCCTCATATTGTCTATTTTTTTGTTTGTTTTTTAAGCTAACTAGCTTTAGGGTAACGAGCTAGCTGTCACTGTCACTGTCAATACTTGGCTTTGCAAGTAAGTTTTCAAACTAAAAAGACTTCCTGGTTGAAAAGTGTCACTTGGTTTTATTTAAGCTAAAACACAAGAACATGTTTTGCATCATTTGGCTAAAGTTAGTCTTTAATATCTGTTTAGAAACAGTAGCTAGTGTTTAATAGTGCAGCATCATGACAGAAGACATTTTAGAGCTAGTCAGCTTCAGTTATTAAATAGTTATTACGTCATTACAACACTATTGCGTTCTCGATTCTCATTGGTTGATTTATTTACTCTTAAAAAGTTGTGTATATCTGACTGTAAACAGTAGCGTGACAGAAAGCCATGATATTTACTTTATTGAGAAAATGGCAACACATCCTGGCTTATGTGTTGATTCAACTTCAGTTTTTTGGTTATTAACGAGTTATTACAGGCGTAGGAGAATCCCGAGACACAATAAACTACAGCTATCTGTTTATCTTTCTGTCTGTTAGGTGTGGAGATGATTAGATTTGATTTCAATTCAGCATCCCTTTATAATAAAATTATTTGTCATGCATCTAGATATCATTTTCATTCACAACGAAGAACTCCAGGGTTAATGTCAGGGTTGCATCGATACGGAGACTGGTATCATGGTATCAATCTGATCCCGTGCTCATTTACTCCTGCTTACTCTGATCCCACGTGAAACGATCCCACGCGAAGTAAGCGTAGACGACATGATCATTGATGGCAATCACATCAAAACAGACTTCATCTTAAACATAAAACTCAGCACAAGGCGTCCATGCGAAGCTTGGACGCTCACAAAAGCATCCATCCATCCATTTTCTGTACCGCGTATCCTACACAGGGTCACGGAGAGCCTGGAGTCTATCCCAGGGGACTCGGGGCACAAGGCAGGGGACACCCTGGACGGGGTGCCAAGCCATCACAGGGCACAATCACACACACACACACACACACACACACACGTGCACACACACACTCACGCAGTACGGACAATTTAGAAATGCCAATCAGACTACAACGCATGTCTTTGGTCTGGGGGAGGAAACCGGAGTACCTGGAGGACCCCTGAAGCACAGAGAGAACATGCAAACTCCACACACACACACACACACACACAGGGCAGAGGTGGGATTCGAACCCCTAACCCCCGGAGGTGAGAGGCAACAGTGCTAACCACAAAGCCTCCGTGCCCCCCCGCTCACTAAAGCATTAGAATGTGAATTTCGTATATTTTTGTGTTATATACACGTCACATTATATAATCTACCTGTGGTGTATTTCATAAAGCTCCATTTTTGCCCATGTGTTTTTCTTTCTTTCTTATGAACTTGCTAAGAGCGTAACATTTGCCTTTAAAAATGTACAAAACATAAGTTACAGTTACGTTTTCGAGATTTAAAAAAAAAAAAAAAAATCCAATCTCAGAAATAGATTTTTGATGGAAATTAGGCCGAAGAGAGTCACATTCGTCTGCCACACTAAAGTGGAGAGACGTGGAGCAGGGTTAAGCGGAGTCGAAACGGGAGATACGAACTGGAATGGTGTGAGTGCGTCTGCACTTTTTACTTTAGATATAGAGAAGAAGCTAATACTGCATTCCACTTAGCTCAGAAGAAGGAAGTTTCTTGGAAACTTGGAATTATGTCATTTTTTTTTTTACTTCTGTGCATTTGAGCTACAAAGTGTGTTGGTCTTTCGTTAGCTAGCCGGGTCGAATACCCAGCTCGTCTGTTTGATCAGACCAGGATGCAAGGTGCGGACGTGCTGAACAAACTCACTCCTGGTACGCCTTTTTTTTTTTTTTTTTCCTCCAGCCAAGCCATTCTCGGATTATGTGTGTGTGTGTTTAAAGGGTGTGTACTGAGATGCTCACCCGTCTCAGTTAAAGTTAAAGTATAACTGCTAGTGTTTCGGTTTAAAGGAGTTGGTGCGTGGTATAGATGTCGCTGTGTAATATCACGATGAGTTCTCAGTGACTTTATTATGTAATTTGAGTGGAATGACAGTGTAGTAGCTTTTTTCTTTTATGACATGATCATGTGTGCAGCACTTTCAGCAGGATGTCACATGGCAGTAGCCTGTAAACACCTGAAATCATGTAATGCGCAGATTACTTTACAGCTTAGACTAAAAGAATAATCAGCTGTTTTGCTTAATACTGAGATCATGATCAAGGTTCTATCTATCTATCTATCTATCTATCTATCCATCTATCTATCTATCTATCTGTCTGTGTAGTTATACCACAGCGCTGTTGAGTTCTCAAATCTGAGTGGACAGCACTGAATGTGTTAATTTTCTGTAACAGCAGACCTGACACAGGTTTATATTAATGCTCTTATCGTTTCAAATTTTATTTAACATATCTATTTAACATTTATGGAAGGAGTCTCCAGTGTCAGCGCTTTGTAACAGCAGGTTTTCAGAAACGGGGAAAGTCTTTAGGACAGAGTTTATGCTTTTTTAGGTACAGAGAATCAATAAATGTACTATAAATATAACTATAAGTAGATAAAAAGTATGATGTGTCATTCTTTAATAAATTAAAAAAGGAATAATAAGGGAATAAAACAGTAAAGAAATAAAGAACTTCAGATCTTCTTACTGGAAAATAATCCACTTCGGATCACATCACCTCGTCGCTGATCATTTTCCTTTAACAGCAAACCCCCAACTGTTTTGTTCATTTCTGAACTAATCCGCTGAGGCACACATTTTACGTGTGATCTTCTGGAAAGCGTCTTCAAGAGCTTTTAAAAAGCGCAGCTGAAGCAGCACTTCCAAAGTTCTCAACTTTTCAGAAAAGTCGTGAATAACACCAAGCACTTTTTTACTTTTCGACCGATCAGATCACACGTTGGTGGGGAAGCGAGGAAAAATCAATATGGCAGAAAATTAGTGTGGTTAGTGAGTGAATATAAAGAGATTTATGACATGCTGAATTGAAAATAGTTCACTGTCAATTTTCCAGCGTGTCAGTGTGACTAAAAATAACGACGTGTCACTTTTCTGTACGTGATGTAACGTCTCACTTTAGCTGTTGTTGCAGTATCACTAGTCTTTCTTTCATCTGCGTTACTGTTGAGCTTTTTAGCTGGTATTAGCTAAGACTCATCAGGGCGTTGCTATGGTTACAGTGTGAGCTGATTTTCAGCATCTTTTGATTGTTTGTGATGAAGCTGAAAAACTGAATGCCTTTAAAACGCGTGTAAGTATGCAGCTGTATTACAACCTGATTGCTGTGATGTTTAAGACAGCTCTAACATGTCTGTCATCCTCACAGAGCTTCTGATGGATGATGCGTACTGCGCTCTGTGAAGCATTGATGCTAGCGCTTAGTAAGTTAAACCAGGTTAGCAGTTAAACCTCTTTGTGAGACACACCTGTCTTCAAGAGGAGTGTTGCTAATTTCAGTTATGTGTGTGTGTGTGAATGAATGCGTTTTGTAAGCAGTTGTCAATACGGCCTTTTCATAACACAATAATAGTGTGACCTGTTTCTGTATAGGGTGGGATTTTTATTGAGTTGGAAAGCATTCAGGAGTCGCTGTCACTTGCGAGGATCTCGGCGCAAGTTGGCGTGTTTAGAAAGAGAAATTGTTTTTCTTTTTTTTTATCATCCAGAGAGAAGATGAGTAGAAACTGTGGCATTGTCAGGCGCACTAGACAGTTATCATTGGATGCATCTCAATCAGCTCCCTAGGTGTTGAATCAGTATATCGTGTCCATGAGTTCTGTTAAACTATGGAAAGGCTCACTACACACTGGGACACTGATGACTCAGTTTCCGGCGACATGACTACGTACTCACAGGCGGGACCCATATCTTTCTGACATTATACAGTATGTCATATATAAATTTGTTAGATTAATCACGCAGTTTCTGTCATGGTACATCAAGCAGGATCGTAGGCTAGCTAGTGAATTTTTAAAAATCATTAAACACTTAAGTCGTTAAACTGAAACAAACTGTATATAGAACATCAGATAAAGTTAAAAATCACTAACGTAAGTAATCATTTGAGAGCTACAACAACGATAACAAGCTGCTTACATTTGTAGATAAAGTTAGCTGAGAGTTCGTTCGCCATTTTCAGGAAATATGACGTCATTTCCAGTAAGGGAACATAGTGTGTATTGATGCTCCCAGGTGTTTGCGGTGCATTGTGGGATTTTTTTTAGGAAGTGAACATTCCAGTTCACTGGAAGGTTTTTGCAGTTGAGACAGCCCTTAAAATGGCCGACTCCCTGATCAGTGCCCTGACTACTGAAGTAGGGAGCTGATTGAGACGCCCGCTGTCAGTTTTCATCATGAAAAGACAGACGAACAGTAGAAGGAAAGAACAGCAGGACTGACCATTGAGCCACACACACGTCTACAGTGATGGATGTTATCAGGAGTGAATAGCACACGTATTTAACTTTTAATTAACTGTCTGATACCACATGCACATTTAAAAAAAACTGATTTGTATACTGTTAGTTAGAAATCTTGTAAAGTGATATAACTCTCACTCTCTCTCTCGCTTTCTCTGTCTCTCTCTGTCTGTTTCCATCAGTCCTAAATTAAATAGGCGTGGCCTCAGCTAAATTAGCCTTCGTGCACAATATCGAATCACGTTTTGTCACATTGACACCGATCCGAATCGTTTCTTCCTGACTCATTGGCCGATTGATCTCTTTCTCTCTTACAGCAGATTTTTGTTCTTCATCTCAAAAGGACACGCCCGTAATTATCGAGCGTCTGTGTCAGGCGTGTCATTAATACGTTGAATAAACAGGATTAGACAATTTGCTTCTATATAAACTTCCTGTTCCAGAGTCAGGTTGTTGTTTTTTTTTCCCTTGTATTTAATTTGTAAATATATAAACACTAAACCACAGCGCTGCTGAATTCTCAAACCTGATTGGTCAGAAGCTGATGATTAATTTTCTGTACCAGCAGCTCTGACGAGGCAAATCGCAGGTTTGTGTAAACACGCTTGTTCTAATGTGTTATCGTTTCTGTAGCACTTGGGGGGAAAAATTGATATACGTTGATAGAGTGAAGCTCGGAGATGTTTATCTAGCGTTTGTGGAAGGAGTCTCCAGTGTGAGTGCTTTGGAAGCAGTCAGAGGAAAAGCGCTAAGTTTTCTGCCATAGGAAGTCAGGGCAAGGCTTTTTATGCTGCATTTTTTTTTTGTGCTTGTTTACTGGTTTGTGGATTTTCCACAACATGAAATGTAACTATAAATGGAGAAAAAGTTTATTGTAATTCTTTAATAAATAAATAAATAAATATTTGTAATTGTGGGCAAATTGATGTGGTGTAAGAGGAATAAACCACATCAGGATCTTCTGTTAAAGGAAAATAATAGTCTAACTTCAGGGTGGTAACGCTAACTCCGCTTCATTACACCACCTTGTCACTGATTATTTTCCTGTAGCAGCACACCCCCCGAGTGTTTTATTCCTTACATTTTGCAGGGTTAAATTTGATATCTGTTAAGTGTAAGTTAGTACAATGTAGTACAATGTTTACTACAATTGAGTGCTTTGTTTCTACAGGGTTTGCAGTGTGAGGTGATGTGGCTCTGAAGGAGTGTGTGAGTGAGTGTGTGTGAGTGTGTGTTTGGGGTGATGGGTGCCAACACCAGCCAGGTGAGAGACCTGGCGGAGAGTCAGAGCATCCGCACTCTGATTGGTCCCGAGCCCATTTCAGAGAACGAGCCCTTCTGGAACCAGCTCATCTCATTCACCTTCACCAGCCCCTCCTGCAGGTGAGCACAACACACACACACACACACACACACACACACACACTTACACACTCATCAGTTTTATAGCACACAGCTTCCGGATACAAACTATAAATACAAACTTATTTCAAAATCGCTGTATATTGTCCCAGCATAAAAAAAGGTGTCTTAACATCTGGAGTATATGTCAGAGAAAATCATTTTCTTCAGGATGTTTGTGAAATCGCATGTGTAAGCTAATTCTTAGGAATGAAAAAGTCAGCCACTTTGGAACTCCACCCAAAAAACACATTACAAACCTATATATGGCTGTTTTTCCCCCCTAATTTTAGCTCTTTCCTCATCAAAGAGCTCATCAAAGAAAGTTTTCTCACTTGTCATTTTTGTTTCATATAAATTCATGTCCTACAGATGACCTGAAAATAAAACATGGCATGTTTAAATATTTCTGAAGTTGAGACGAAGCACATTTTCCCTTCAATAACGTTTTCTTAGCCTCCGTCTGGCTCTCAGCGGGAGGACACATTGCGTCATTTCCTCGCTCGCTGAGCCCGGTGTGTGCGCCTGCAGTAGTCTCTCTCTCTCTCTCTCTCTCTCTCTCTCTCTCTCCTCCTGGTTGACAGTCATTCACTCAGGAGCGAGACGCAGGTCAGAGGAGGTCAGCGTACCCTGTGTAGCTGTCACAGCTGTCACAGAAAAAGAGCCGAACCCTCTGCTATAGCAGCTGTTATTTACCATACGCGCCCAAATTCCTGCCAAGCCGCTTTCCGGATTTGCAAACGCACACATCTGGGTTGTGACTTAGCAAACTTTATTGCGCATTCGAACGCTAAACAGGCAAGGGAAAGTTTCCCTGTTAAACATCCTTGCTCACCATGTGACAGGGTTTAGAATTGACTACGACAGTTCCATTCAGCTGCCAGCTGACCTCATCTGGCAGGAGCCGCCGAGGCCGGTGAGCACATGGCGGACAGGCACGAGCTTTTATTACATCACAGACTGAACTGGAGACGCGATGGCAAGGCTTTTCTGAGTCTCAGGTGCATCAGAAGATTCAGATTCAGAAGCTCTGATCTCCGTTGGTGTGTGCAAACTGAAAAATTGCACACACAGTTAGTGGGTGTGTCGCAAGTGATCTAGAAATTCGGCGTGTAACAGTACATCGGGACACAAAAGTGACTGTGCTTCGTGGAAATCTGCGATTCACAACCTGGAAATCAGAATTTTATTAAGCATGCACTTTATACTGTTCAAGAGTCTATTTCAGACCTACCTCTGAGGCGGGAATACACTAAGGATGAAACACCGGTTGATTGCAGGTCGCTGATTACACACTCATTCATACCTAGGGGCAGTTTATCATAGCCAGTCCACCTACTGAGAAGGTGAGAAGAAACCCAAACAACACAGGGAGAACAAACGCACACGGACAATATCCTGAGCTCAGGACTGAAACTGTTCATATGAACAGTTTATAATATAAACTGTTAATATTGTGTGGGTTTTTTTTTTTTTTTTTTTTTTTGTCTTCTTGAGGCAGAAAACGCCTTACACTAATTTAATACCTGCCCTTCGGCGTTATTCATTCGCATGCAGTGGCTGATCCAAAGTGACTTTCAGGCTCCAGTAAACCACACAGCGGGTGTTAAATGAGTTTACGTGCATCGACATCACCCTGCATTTTGCGCCTTCAGGCTTAAAACAAAAGACGCAATTCTCAGTAGGCACTGTTCGTAAATCAGCATGTTTCTGCACTTTCTCCACCTAAATCAGGTCCTGAATGTAGAAACACATTCAACACTCTCCCTCTGGTTTACAGGGTGTTGCATAAGTATTTACCCCCCTTGAACTTTTCCACATGTTTAGTGTTACAGCCCAGAACTGAAATTGATTTAATGCAGATTATATGTTATGAATCTGCAAAAAATGGTGCATAATATTGAAATGAGGGTTAAAAATCAATAGTTCTAAAAATCCCTAAATTAGTTCTGGCTCAACCAGTTTCAAGTCTCCTGTAAAGACTGACGTTTGAATCGCGTTCTCTCAGTGTGATCCTAGCCGTAAATATCTGAGAGATGGATGTGTAAAATATCCCGAATTCTGAATTTACCTCCTTTATCTTGTCTGCTTGTTGTTTCAGTGCCGATGCCAAGCTCTTGGAGGAGGCGGTCATCCCCCTCGCCAAAACTTTAAGTATGTCCCATATTGTTTTATTCATCAGCTTGCTCTTTACACATTGAGGAACCTCATACAACAATGAAAATGTATTGTTGTTATATAGATTATATACATAAATGCAGCTTGTGAGTGAAAGATATATCATGTATCATAGACTTATTTTTAAAAATTTTTTTTTGTCATATTGCCCAGCTTCACAATAGCACACAAGTATATTGCTGTCGAATTAACATCTGGAATGTTCTGTGTTATGTTCAGGTTCAGAGGAAAACGTGCTGAGCTTAACGTGCAGTTGACATTTCTAATTATTTTAATCAAATACTTGGGTTTATATATAAATTTTTTTTAATCTTGTTTCTTTTAGTCAAGAACAATCCTAGATCGGGGAACTTCGGCGCCTTGGTGAGAGTGTTCCTGGGAAGAACCAAAGAGCTGAAGATCTCCACTGAATGTCAAGAGTGAGTACAGATGCAGATGCAGATACAGATGCAGTTCATTGATTCATTTTCAGGAGAAAATAATCGTGTCCATGAACATAATGCTTAAAGTAGTAACGAAAACTTCTAGTAGTAAAAAAAAAACTAGCAACAACTTCATATTGTGTGTAGGATTCAAGATATATCTTTAAAGCATTTTTTTAATGTATCTATTAAATTTGTATGTATGTGTGTATACATAAGTCATGCTCAGTACTTCCTGAGAACTCCTCCTGTGTTTCTGCAGTCAACTGTTCATCTGGCAGGCCCACAATGCCCTGTTCCTGGTGCGCTGCTTGCTCAAAGTCTTCATCAGAGACATGAGTGAGGAAGAGCTGCACTTACAGTTCAGCTACCACACGAGGGCGCCAGGATCCTGCGGTAACACAGATGCACATGCGCCCGCGCGCACACGCACACACATGCAGTTTAAGATCATTAAGTGCATTTATAGACAGCTTCAACATATATATATATTTTAACATATAAATGTTGAAAAAATCATTAGGTATTTATGGTCTAGTTCATGTAGACATGTTGTAGGTTATAGCACTGTGTATATTTTTAACATTAAGCGTTCAACAAGATACAAATTTCTTTCTCGTGTACTAGAGCTGCTCAATATGACAAAAACATTATACGATGGTTCTCAAAGGCATTTCTGTGATACACGATATGCATCACGATACACAAAAACCTGCAATGCAGTAATGGTGGGAAAAAACTGTTCAATGATTTATATAGGTTAACATACTATGTTTTTTAAAAAAAAATTTTTCATTTTTATTTGTCTATAATCTATATTTATAAAAAATATTTAAATAAAAAATGTTTAAAGATTAGAAATCTATAAAAAAAATAGTAACATTTTATAATTGTGAAGATTAAGTACCAAATGTTAACAAAATTTTAATTTAAATCTGTAATTCCATTAATTTCAAATCAATTTGTAATTCCATTTTAAAAAAACAAAACAAAAAAAAACACATACAAGAAATTGTAAAACAACAATTTTTATTAAACAGTCTCAATCTCAGAAAAGTATATTGCGCCATCTTTTATCGTGATATCGATGTTATATCATTGTATTGCCCAGCCCTATCTCTCACATATGTGCTGTATGTGTCGTTACCACAGTGCTGTTGAATTCTCAAAGCTGATTGGTCAGAAGGTGTTGAATTAATTTTCTATAACAGGTTTCTCTTAATGTACTCATTTGAATATATTATTGTTTCTGTGAGGAGACGTTTATTTAAAATGTATGGAAGGAGTTAGCTTGTTTCTCAGACGTTCCACAACGTTGAAGTGTTACTATAAATGGATAAAAAAAGATGTCATTCTTTAATAAATGCAAACTTATTAGTGTTGGCAAATTCCCGTGGTATAAGAGGAATAAAACACTTTCCTTTTATAGGAATATGATCATTTCCAGGGTGTGTCTCCCCACCCCGTCGTTGATTATTTTTCTCTAACCGCACACCCCCAGGTCTTCTGTTCCTTACATATTTTATATATATTTTGCTCTAAACACTTGAAGGATTACATATCAAGAAAGAAAGAAGCAGCGTCAATGTGCAGCATCAATGCTATAAAAATATTTTTTAGTTTAGTTTTTTTTTTTTTTTTTGCGAGAACATTTAATTATGCGTCTGTGTTTTTCCAGACATGAGCAGTGAAGATCTAATGGAGGAACTGATCTGTAACTTGGTTCATCTCATCGTGGAGGTGCCTCTCCTGTGAGTGACGGTTTTGAGTTTTTATTTATTTACTTTTTTTAGACATTCGAATTGTGTGTGTGTGTGTGTGTGTGTGTGTGTGTGTGTGTGTGTTTTTGTGCGCGTGTGTCGTGATATGTCATGAGGTTTTATCACCTAATGAGTAATGTGTATGGTGGCAGTTTGTGGCATTCCGGGTACGCACACTGTCTCACACTCATGTGAAGGTCGGTGAATAAGTGTACACTGAGTCACACTGTCAGCCTGCCCTGGACATTGTTTTTTTTTTTTTTTTTTTTTCCCCCCTTTTATTTATTTATTTATTTTTAGCTGTTGTTAGTTAAAGTTTCATTTTTTAACTTGTATTCCACAAAAGTTGTGTCAGTAGATAGACGAGTTCAATAAAAAGTCTGGAAGCTGCTTTAAGTCTGGTTTTTTTTTTTTTTTTTTTTTTTTGGTATTACAGTACATTTTTTAAAATTAATTTACTGTTTTTTTTTTTTTTAAATAAAGATTATATCATTTTTCAGTAAAACAAGTAAAAAGTATTATTTATTTAAAAGCAGGAAATCCCATTTTTCCATAAAAAAAAATGCTAACTAATATTGGCTCCAATGCAGATACTCAGTAATTGGTGCCTTCATACCATTTTTTTTTTTTTTTTTTTTTTTTTTTTTTTCTCCCCTCCATATTTTTACCATTAATTTGATCATTTCGAGGATAAAGTGGAAAACAGGCTCTCTTTGAGACAGGTGAAGCTTGTCAGGAACATACTGTGTCACAGGGCAGCGTAACACACCCTCAGGAAAGCGCTATCTGCCCTCTTACACATACATTAGCTCACAGAGGCTCACAATTGGCTAGTGACTCTGTGATTGACAGGAGAGACAGAGTAGGCACCTCCCACCGAGAGAGCACGGCCCTCTGACTGATGGCTGCTGTAGATGTAGCGGATCAGTTGTGTTTATTCACTGAACCTTTCCCTGACACCTGCGAAGAAGTGTTTTTCCGCACACTCTCTGCACACGGCTCGCATGAAGGCTGTCGTACATCACTCTGACCCTCTGCTGAGGCGGTGTCTCTCACATGCCTGAGTGGATACACCACTCCTGACCAGCCCTGAGAGCTTCATCATCCAGGCATCTGCTCCCAGGAGGACTGTGTGTGTGTTATTTATATATATATATATATATATATGTGTATGTGTGTATTAATGTTATTAGTGTTGAGAGAATGAAACTGTTCACTTGTTCACCGTTGTCTATGAGGACGAGGGTAGTATATGTCCAGTGTCCTGCTTTCGTCCCTCTCCTTCATGAATTGAAACTGTCTGTAATCTTCTCCGTGTCCTTGTCCTGTCTCCCCTTCATCATATCTACTACATTACAGCAAGATGAGGTCCTTAATGATGATCATGATGACTGTGGTCTGCTGTTCAAGCGTGAATGTCGTGTGTGTGTGGGTGTCTCTTTGTCTGTGTCTGTGTGTCTCTCTTTGTGTCTTTCTCTTTGTCTGTCTGTTTGTATGTGTGTGTGTTTGTGTCTCTGTGTGTTTGTGTGTGTGTCTCTCTTCTTCTCTGTCTGTCTCTCTCTCTCTCTCTCTGTGTCTCTTAGTCTCTGTATGCGTGTCTTTCTTTGTCTGTGTGTATCTCTTTGTCTGTGATTCTGTGTGTGTGTGTGTGAGTTGAAGGAATAGATTTTTTTCCTCTCTGTAACAAAGCTACAGCAGTGATTTTTGTAGACTCTACACAGACTAATACAGAACAGATTTGTCAGTAAAGATTGCACGTGGAGCCGTGAAACGGAGTGTTTTTTAAAGATCCTGTCAGCGCCTCTGCTGTGTTTTTATTAAAATTATAGAGAGGGACTAATAGATGAGATTTGGGGAAGGGGAGTGGGGTGATTCAGGCTCTTATAGCCTTTAAAAATGAAACACATTTTTATTGCTCAGTCCCAGCAGACATGAGTGGAATGTGTTTTATTTACTCTGGCTCCTGCTTATGGAACTCGGCTACAGCGAGCAGCTCCATTGTTAAAGCACGCAGAATGTTATTATTTTCGGTCCCTCTTTGTTGACATTTTGCTGATTTCCTAGCTACGTGCTCGTCAAAAGAATCTTGGGCCACGTTCAAAGGTCCTAAATGCTCTAAACTCGAGATGCTTTCTTTCTCCACAGCTTCCGCTTGTTCTGTAGACAGAGATTGTGTTATTGAGTTGTTATTGGGGACAGGAGGTGGTGAGGGAATTGTATTAGACCGGACAACAAGTGTAAATGAGAGTGTATTTATATAGGATGTACGATTCTGTGACTTTTTTTTTCTTTCCTTCTAACCATCAAAACACATGAGAAGTGGCCACAAGGGGGCAGAATGCAGCCACTTAAAAAAAAAAAAAAATTTTTGAGAAAATTGATGCATTTCATGATGCGGTAACTAAGTGGTTATTTTTTTTTTACTTCTTGACCAACCAGGTGACATGTTGGGGGAGATATATATTTTTTTTTCTACCCTCATTTTCTCTCCTAAATTGGTCTCCTGTCAATTTCCACCCACCAGCCAGCACGCAGCTATTACATGACAGCTACCACCCAGCTACCAGCGTGCTTCCTCCGAGACACTTGAACCCGGCCAACTGCATCTTTTCGAACTGCTGCTCGTGCTGCATCACAGGGCAGCGTAACAACACACTTGGCCGAAAGCGCTAGCTGCCCTCTTCTGCATACACGATCTCACAGACGCCTACGATTGGCTAGTGTCGCTGTGATTGACAGGTCAGAGAAAGTATCCCCCTCCCACTCAAATTTGGAGATTACCAGTTTTTGCTTCCTTGGCTCTTGAACTCTGTTCTGCCACTCAGGAGCCCACTGAGTGAATATTTGTTGATTTACGATATGGTGACAAATTTTTCTACGTTGCAGTGTAACTAAAACCAACAACGTATCTATTTTTGGGACGTCCGCCGCCAGCTAAACAAACATCCTCCTCAGCACCAGAGTTCCTTCAATCTTTATTTCATCTGCATTACTGATAATAATAAATGTGTTAAATCTTAAATCTAGTTAGCTGATACCTGCTAGGACTCGTAAGATCGTTGTTATGTTTGGTTTTTTTTTTCGGATCAGCACAAAAGTTGCTCTGTCTAGCACTTCTTTTGGGAAAAAAAGGAAAAAAAGCGCAGAAATTCAACTGAATGCAGCTCTTAGGCTTTTAATGATCTCGCTGTGTCTTCAGTTTTTCTCTTGGACTAAGCCACACTCATGAGTTTGTTCATTTCATTAAAGACTCTCTCAGTCTGTGTTTGGAAAAACCTGGCCCTCGAAGTTACATTAACTGTTCATTCAGTGTAAATAGTTTACACTATAAATGTGAAGCCATATGTGTCAGCAGGCCCTCGCGAGGACGTTACTGCTGACTCGATCATAATTAAATGAGTCCCACAAAATCATTAAGTGGTTAATTTGACTCCTTAAACTCGGTGCTAACTGCCAATTAAAGTAATTAAATGAACGCTCGTGCCAATAAGCAGGCAGGATTAATGTGAAATTACACAGCGGTTTTTGGCTTAGCAGTGCCAGAAAATGCTGGAAGATATTTGATGCGTCTGTGATTAAAAATGAATTGGAACTAACGACTCAATTGAGTTCACTTACTGCCTGCTAAATAATTATGAGACCTGAGAGCATTTCTCATTGTGTGTTAAACTTGAAATTTAACGTTTGTCATTTTTTTAGAGCTCTGCTTCTTGTGACATGAAGCAATATAAAGAAGATGCTTTAACAAGCCCCCTACTTTTCACCTAGCCCTGCTGCCTCTCTGAGTCGTTTTTTTTTTTTTGTTTGAGGAAGATAGCACAATTCTTCTCGTTTGAGGCGGAGCTAATTTTTGGTTCAGAAAAATCTAAACCAAATCCTGAATCAATGAAACGAATCTGTATTCAATTTCCCCAAAAATTTCCACAAAAACATGTTAATTGGTAAAGAGTTCAGTATGAAGCTTGCTCTGTTGTTAGTGATCTTTGTGCAGCTTTCCTTTTAGATATTTCATGTTTTTAGTTAAAACCATGTGTAATTGTTGATATGGTGAAGTTTTCTGCGAGGAGATCATTATTTAGCGTTTATTGAAGAAGTCTTTAACAGTCAGAGGAAAAGCTGTGCAGGGAAAAGACAGGACAGGAATTTACGCTTCATGATTTCTCAGTAACACGATAAGGTGTGCTTCTTTGGTTTTGATGAACTTCATGAGAAAAGCATAGAGGGAACGACTCTGTATAGCTGCTATAACATAAGCTGTAATGAGAACTATCTTGTTTCATGGATGCTGAACACATTAAATGTAACTATAAACAGATAAAAAGTATGGTGTGTCATTGTTTAATAAACGTTGGCACGTTGCTTGTGGTTCAAGAGAAATAAACACTACAGGAAATGCTGTTATAGGAAAATAATCGACTTCATGGTGGTAACAGTGACTCAGTGTCATCTCAGCATTTTGTCTTTGATTATTTTCCTATAACTGCATACTCCCAAGTGTTTATTGATTGCATAATGTACTGTATGTGATCACTGAGTTGGTGTAAACTGGCAACTGTGTAAGTTGCCAACAATAGCAGCAGTCCTGTGTGTGTGTGTGTGTGTGTGTGTGTGTGTGTGTGTGTGTGTGTGTGAGAAAGTAAAAGGTGTTTGTGCCAAGTGGAAGTGAAGCTGGAGCAGCTAGGGAAGGAAACAGTGAACAATGAGCAAGAGCTTTGAGTGTTGCAGGGGTCAGAGAGTTCGCTTCATCACGAGTACAATAAGCTACAGGCCTCAATGACTCAATGACTGCATATGAATTATGCTCAACATGAGTAATGTGAATGAACTCTGCTCACTAGCTCACATTAGCGCACATTAACACCACATTTTCCGATTTGTCTAAAAGGTGTTGCTCCTCTGCACTTCATTTATCAGCAATGCTTTACTGTAATAGACTCGTAACTAATTAACTCGGAACTGTATTGTAGCTCAGAGCGCTGTTTTAATGGAATGTGCGCTCTGTGTTTATGATGATGTGTAGCATCCTGCAGAGTTTTCAGACTTATTCCTTCTTTTTTCCCCTTCTTCATCTTCTTCTTCCTGCTGTTTCAGAGACATCACTTACAACATCCTGTTCGAGGCAGTGACCACCCTGCTGGTCCTGTTGTCCTATCAGCTGTTCCACAAGGACATTCTGAGGGAGGGGCATATCTATCGGTGCCTCACCAGGGGGCGATGGTGAGTGTGTGGACTGAATTTTGGTATTGCAAAATAAATGTACCTTAGGAAATATTAGCCCAGCTTGTGGAACACTTTTTACCAATTGGGACTGAATCATGTCTGAGTAGCATACGAAGTCCCGGTCATTTTTTTTTTAGGAATTTGGGTGCTTGAATGAGGAATAAAACACTTAGGGGTGTGCCGTTATAGGAAAATAATCAATGACAGTGTGGTGTGAAGAGTTATCACACTAAAGTTGATCATTTTCCAATAAAATAATGTCCTGGTTTGTTTTCTTCCTCTTACACCACAGAAATTTGACAAATGCTCCCAACACCATGCTTCATTTATCAAAGAATATCACATCGTTCTTTTTTTTTAAAAAAAATCACTTTATAGCTACGTTTAATGTTATGGAATGTCCGTACAAGGAGCTCTTCTTATCACTTACATTATAGCAGCTGTAAACATTCATTCCCTCACCAGCCTCACTTTTTTGATGTTAAGAAGACAAATCAATGAATCTCATCATGTTGCAGAGAAACCATACAGGGTTCTGTGTCAAAACACTTAAAGAGGTTTACCTACGATGGTTAGAAAGCACTGACACCGGAGACTCCTTCCGAAAATGCTAAATAAACGTCTCTTCAACGTACCAACAGTTTTTAACCTGTCTGTGACGTGTTTTTTATACAAGTCACTGTATAAGCCACTGTAGAAACAATTGCATATTAGAACGAGTGCATTAATATAAACCTCGCAGCCAGAACTATTGTCAGAGCTGCTGTTAAAGAAAATGAATCAACACCTTCTGACCAATCAGAATCGAGAATTCAGTCTGTTAAACCCGAACTTTTGCTGTAGCTAATAAAACCAGACCTAATAAAACCAACATATAAAAGCTGAGCCATCGTGATCTCGTCCAGTGCGTCTAGCTTGTGTTCAGCAAGTTTACTTTCACATGGATAACCTTGCCGTGGCCTTTGTGGCGCATAACGTCAAAACCATACAGTCTCATTTCCTATGCCTCCTTACTGTCGGAGGCAGACGGCCATTGACAGCATCCTGCCGTTCAGAATGGAAATTAGTGGCTTCATTAATTCAGCAGCTGTTCCACTCCTTAAGTTCATCCACGGGTCTCATTAGCATCATCATAGTGGCCTTGAAGTTCACCTCCCAGAGCTCAGTCAGCAAAGTGGAGCTGGAGTTATTTGGCTGGGGTACTTTGCTTGGCTTGGTTTTGGGTGCAGTACCGGGGCATCAGTGGTACTGCATTACAGCAATCACGCGCTTCAGCCTCACTCAGAACGTGACATTTTACTAGAGTGTCCAAAGGTGACATTGTTAGTTATTCGCTTCAGCTCTTCAGCTGTTCGGGTTACTTAAGACGATCAGTTTGGCACGTTTCATATCAGGTAGATCAAATCAAATCTCAGCTTTAATCCTATCATTCTGTCATTATAATGTAATTCTAATACTGCCTCTTAGGTAAGACTTTTCGTCTTTCGATTTTCTAACCAGCCAGTGTGTCCAATCCTGCTACACCGACCTTTTTATTTAAGGAGGTGAAACTCGAACCACTGGCACCATATCAGTTTGTGCACCAGAGCTTTCCCTCAGCAGCCGTCTTTTCCAGCCCGGATCAGGATAGACACTGCTTTCTCAGAATCGTTCCCACGTTCGGAGAAAAGCAACCTGCCAAGATCCGAGCTCTTGTCTCCAGCGAGCCAGTTCTACTCCGGTGGCCTGCAACAGGGTACGATTGGGTTTAACGTAAGACTCGGGGCAGGAGAGGACAGGAGATATTAGAGCGAGAACACTGAGACCTAGCAGCTTGGCTTTGGTTTGTGCGTTGTGTAACTGTGAGAGCTGTGTAGTCAGCGTGACTCTCGTGTTTTGAAGTGGTGTAATGGTCTGTGCCGGTTTGACTTTGTTTTTCTACTCGCTTTGTTTTCCATGTTGCGTTATTGCTTGGCGGGGAGCCAGGGCACATGGGAAAGCCTGTTAACCCTGTCACACTTGTTAACCCAAGCACGCACTTATTAACACATACACGTTTTAAAAACACGTACGATTATTCACACTTTCGTAAAATAAAACTGAATTGACGTCAGTTTTGCCGTAAATGTTCGATGGGATTAAAGTTGGTCAGATATTGAACTTGTGGTTGTTGTCCTAATGAAAGAATTTGTCCGAGATGTCCAGGATGTTGACCAGGATATCACTGTTGACCTCCCTAGATGTTCCACATAACATGTTTCTACCACCACTAGTACGGTGGTGCTATCTGCAGAATTAGAGTTTTCTGTCTCATCTTTGGACCAATATTTTCCTAATTCTTTCATTTTTTTCCTCTTTTTCCACTCTTCCATGAAGTCCTTGAAGATTATCGAGGCATGAAGTTCATCTTAAATGGCAGCCTCGGAGTTCTGCAGATCGTTCAGAGTGACGGATGAATCACACTAGCTGCTCTAACACTCATTAAGTTTTCAAGTTCACTGATTAAGTTAAGAAAGACGGCATGACCGGGATAGTGACGTTAGTTCTGCGCATGTTTCACTTCTTTATGATGGACTCGAACAGAGCTGCGCTGTACGTTCAGTGGCTCGGAGATGATCTTCCCAGACTCATGCTTTCTCTCATTTGGTCCCATAGCACAGCAGTTTGCCAATGATTATACATTTTTTAACTGAAAAATGAGGTCATACTTTTTATCCATTTATAGTTACATTCATGTCCATGAAACAAGTTAGTTCCTGTTAGCACTTGCATTATAGCAGCTATAAACAGTCATTTCCTCACCAAACTTTCCACCAAGCACAAAGGTCTGAAGTCTGATAACAACTTTACCTTTGATACTGGAGACTCCGTCCGAAAAATAAACTAACACACATTCTTTCAATCCATTTAAGTCATTGTGTAGGTTGTTACTCTAGGAATGATAACATGTATATTAGAAAGAGTGCGTTAATATAAACCTGTGATTTGCCTTTACCTGTCAGAGGAGCTGTTATGAAGAATTAATCAACACCTTCCGTGTATAGAAGCACACTTTCCCCAGAAGACTATAGCATGCATCTCTCAGCATGAATAATTCTCTGTGAATTAACACATTCAGCGTAGAACGCTGTGCTTTAGAGACAGAAATACACACTCGATTGTTGTACCTGTGTGAGAGGTATGTTATTTTCATGTATCTTTATCTAAGTGATACTTTTAAAATAGTCCTTCTCTATGTCATCATTTGTGAATTAACTCTAGTCCTACCCAAGATTCTGAACCAAGTTGGTCACATTTTGAACAGATCATATGTATCATATCAGTGGTATCGTCAAATATCGAATCGTTGCCTTATGAATTGAAACCGTATCGTATGGAAGCCCGAGATTTACACTGCTACTGTTAGTGTAACTCCGAGTGTGTTTCAGAGGCTTGTAAAATAATCCTAGCTGTTGTTTTGTCTTTCTTCTCTCTGTAGTCTGTCTCTGACGAGTCGCTTGGTGAAGACTCTGCTGTATAACTTCGTCCGGCAGGAGAAATGTCCTCCACCTGCAGCACACATCTTCCAGCCACAGGCAGACGGAGGAGGTCTGCTGTACGGCCTGGCCTCGGGGGTGGCCAGTGAGTAACACACACACACACACACGCACGCGTGCGCTGACACACACTCGCACTCCTATCTCGAGGGAGCTGTTCAGTAGCCAGGAGACAGTGGGAGCGTGGGAGTAATGCACACACACACTCGCACTCGCACTCCTATCTCAAGGGAGCTGTTCAGTAGCCAGGAGATGGTGGGAGTGTGGGAGTAATGCGTGCACACACACACACACACACACACACACACACATTCATACACATATTAAATGGAAAAGGCTACTGTTTGGTGCTACTGGAGCTGTAATGTAAAATAAATTGATGATGGGTGTGCAGGTAGTGTGTGTGTGTGTGTGTGTGTGTGTGTGTGTGTGTGTGTGAGAGAGCGAGAGAGAGAGATTCAGACATACAGTTTGCTAAGCTAATAGGTTTCATTAGTGTAGTAGTGAACTGTAGACACTCAGGGTAAGATGAACATTGTGTGATTGAGGTTTTTCTTCACACTTTTATTTATTGTGATGCTTTTTAGGTTGTGTGTGATGTAAGATTTTTTTTTTTTTTTTTTTTTTGACATAAATCTTATTTCCATCAGCAAACATTTTTTTCTGCTAGGCTTTTTTAAGCAATTTTTTAAATCAAAATAAACAAAAGTTGAAAGTGTTGTCGATAATTTGTAAAATGAAATGACATCGTTTCCATCTGCAATCTTTCAGTTTTTTTGTCCAAAAAGTAGTTTTTACGTGAAACTGACAAAGTCAGTATTTTGTAAAACAGTAACATTAATGGCATTTCCATAAAAAAAAAATGAAGCAATTTTTAAGCAACTGGAACAAATATTTTGTCAGTATTTTGTAAACATGACAAATACAGTTTACATCAGCACTTTTTTTACTTTTTAAAATTTTTTTAAATTGTTATTTAAAGCCCATTCAAGTCAAACTGGAAAAAGTCAATATTTTGTTAAAATGACATAAATGCAGTTTCCATCAGCAAACACTTTTAAGCACTAAACCTTTATTTAATAATTTAAAAAAAAAAAAAAAAAAAAAAAGTACCTCAGCTGGAAACTTGACTTTGGACTCACTTTCATTAATCAAAACTCAAAAATAGGGACTTGCACCGACTTTCACACAAGTCATTCTTTAACCAGTATGTGGAGTCTTATTTGGATCCAGACGTCTGTCCTCCGCCTTCGTTATCACTCCATCATGTTTTCACATCCAGTGTATTTTCTCTCCCAGTGGCAGGCTGGGTTCATGAGAGGGACACGTCAGATGATCTGTCAGCTCTGCTGAAGCTTCCCACGCCGTGTGAACTTACAGTATACTGTCAGAAACGTGCATCCAATACTCCTAACACCAGCCCCACACACACACACACGCGCGCGCACACACACACACACACACACACACACGAAGAAGAGATGCTTTGTATTACAGTGTCTGTCCGTAATATTTGTGCCGGTGTAGAATGAAAGAAAGGACATATGATCTTTAATCCTTCCTTCAGGAAGAAGGAATGAAGTTTGTTCTAAACCCCCACCCCTCTCTCTCTCTCTCTCTCTCTCTCTCTCTCTCTCTCTCTCTCTCTCTCTCTCTCTCGCTCTCTCTCTCTCTCTCTCTCTCTCTCTCTTTTGCTGGCGCTGTCTCTCATTCCTCAAGTCTGGTTCCAAGAAATATCTCTCAAACGTTTAAAAAAAAAAAAAAAAAAAAAAAGAGCTGTTAATCTGTTTTACGAATCTGATTGGTCGAAAGGTGTTGATTCAGTTTCTATAACAGCAGCTCTGACGGTAGTTTTGGATGTTTATTTTATTTTAATATGTTATCATTTCCATAGTAACAACGGAGACTCGTATGACAAATGCTCCACGTAAATGAAAAAATAAAATAAAATAATGCAAATCATTTTCGATTCATTTTTGGTGTGTGGATTCGACTCCGAAGCTTTGGGGTCGACTCTTAGTTTCCAGTCCCTGGACTTGGATATGAACTGAAAGCAGGATGACAGCTCGGTGACTTCACACACAAGATATTAAAATGTACATGTGTACGCTAAGAAAGTCAAAGCTGGTTGATTTAAATAGCTTAGCTGCTTGCTGACCAGCATGTTTTGACCAAAGTAGCACATGATAATGTTTTCTAGAACTTTTCCAGAAAAGAAAAATAAATACATCCTTAAATGTGAGATACAGTTAGAAAACTGCATAAGCTAGGACAACTCAAAAGAGAACACGACGGTTAATAAGCATGATTCAGCCTTGTGAAATATTACTCATACCAAACCATAAGCTATGTCATGAGGCCATGCCCTGAGTTCCCGGCAAGTTTTGTATTTTTATTTTTTGCATTTCTTGTCTCTGTTTTCTTAGAAAAATAAAAAAAGCAGATGTTTCAGTTGTGTCCTATAACACCTCAAAATGGTGCAGACAGACAGCTAATGAGATTATTAACATCTCTGACTCACAGGTGTGGAGTGTGTGTGTGTGTGTATGTGTGTATGTGTGTGTGTGTGTGTGTGTGTGTGTGTGTGTGTGTGTGTGGGCAAGTGAGTCAGCCTGTTCTGTGGATTCCAGACAACACGCTCTTATTGTCTGACAGGCAAAGCAGACGAGCTAAATGGAGAATTGAGCCTTCTCCCAGCGCATGCTTTCCCTATTCCTGTCCTCCATCCCAAACCACTTGCCAAGCGGAATTCCCACTCCAAATGCCAGAGCCGATCCTGTTTCCGATGCTGGGAGCTTTTGGCTCGGCGAGTGCCTGTGAGAATTCCCCGTTCCAGATTTGGCCACGGTGGAACCGTGTATCCTGTAACTCCAGGAATGAGGCTCGTTGCCTGAATGTGTTCCCGCTTAGGGCTTCTTGTCATTTCCGAGATACTAAAATCGCTGTGTTGGTTTGTTATCCATACTGCTCTCGTACCTTAGTGGTTTGATGTGTAGCTTTTGTAGGGTGAGATGCAAATTAAATCATTGTCTCATTTTCCTGAGTGGAGAAACGTCGTCTTTTATGCTTTGGAAGATAAATTTTTGGGACGTAAATCAAAACGGCAATCCTGAAAAAGTCGAGTCGATTTTATTTTACTGTCTTTCCATCCGTACGCATTAGGTCCTGACTGTTATATTACGGCTCTAAGGACTTCTCAGTATCAGTGGAAATCAGGCTGAAGCACCCTTAATGTTGATATGAGTGTTGCGTTAATGCTTAAAGTACAATTATGCTTTCTTGGAGCGCCGTGGCATCGTCAGGCTTTGCGACAATTGTTGTATATACGGAATAAGACACTTGGGGTTGTGCTGTTAAAGGAAATAATCACACCGAAGGACGTCCGGAAGTGGTTTATTCCTCTTAAATCACAACAATTTGCCAATGATTACGAGTTTGTATTTATTAAAGAATGGCACATCATACTTTTTATCCGTTTATACTTAACCTTTAACATTGTGGAACGTTCGTGAAACAAGTTAGTTCCTATAATTCCTTATGCTATAGAAGCTATAATCTTTCCCACACTTTCTCATGAAGTTAACGATAAGCTTGTCATGTTACCGAGAAACTGGAAAGACCTCCTTCCTGAAGACTTTCCACTGATGAAAAACTTACTCTGACTGTTACAAAGCTCTGGCACTGGAGACTCCTTCCGTAGATGCAAAGTAAACATTTCCTTACAGAAAACTCCTCCATATCAAGAATTATCCGTTTGTGTTTAGTAAATAACATCAAGTCAGCAAGTTTATTATTAGCCTTACATTACTTTAAATGTCCAACATCCAATTTGTTACTATAGAAACGATAACAGGCACGTTAGTATAAACCTCCGAGTTGCCTTGCAGCTGGAACTGCGTTCAGAGCTGCTGTTATGCAAAGTTAATCAACATCTTCTGACCAATTAGATCTGAGACTTCAACAGTGCTGTGGAATAAATTATTCTAAGATTGCGTATTCGTTATTGGTTGGAACTGTATATGCCTTGTTAGTTGCCTTTTAAGGAAAAAAGGGGCAGAGCCGAGCAGTATTCCAGCTGGGGCGGAGCTTATTTCTGGGCCAGAAAAATATAACAAAAACCTGAAATGAAAAAAGTACTGCGATCCTTTGCTTTGCAATATTGTTTTTTGTTTATATGTATATAATATTAACAAATTATATTTGTGATAATTTTAAGTCTGGAAATTTAAAAACATACACTGGTTGCTTGGTTGTAAAGGTCAATTTTCTGCAGCCTCCAGACCCACAGTGCAGCATTATAATATAGAAGTGCTGTGTATTGTATAAAGGTGTGTAAAGAGGACTCGTTCATGATGTGTGACGGGTATAAGACAAGTGTGATACACCTCTAACACCTCAGAATGGATGAAGAGCATGCAGGCTTGTTTTTCTGTGTTCAGAGTTAAAGAGAACCGTATTCATTACACATTCTTGTAATGAATCACTCCTCATATCTCTCCGAGCTCCAGATGTGCGCTGGCGTGTGTGCTGACCCACTGCACTGCTGTCTCGAGGCTGACTCGGCGTCTGTCCTCCGGATTAGTGCCGACTCCATCACTGTCCTGTCAGTCTGCATGAGGGCGAGGAACAAGGAGGTTGTGGAGCTGGAGGAAGGTCACGGGTGATGAGATAAAGAACCGTGGAGGTTATGGAGTGTGTGTCTCACAAGTGAGACAGTTTGACAGAAAAATTCTCTTCTTTATAACATGCTGAAGTTGACTTTCCGATTTAGAAACAGAGTGTACATATGAGGAGGTGAGAAAACTGGATAAACTAAAGCGCCGCCGCATCACGCTCTTTAGGTAGGTATGATACGAGGGCTAAATGCCACTGCACCACCATTAGCATTCTGTTTAAACCACTAACCAAACTGACAAAAAAGAAGCCTGATGAGCGAATTTGAAACTAACACACTCGGAACTTCATTACAAAATAAAATCTTGGACGCGCACGTTAATTATAAAGATTAATATGGACGTCATCCAGGAGGATTTTTCTTTTAAGAAACCAGACAGAAGGTGCTGATGTACACCTGTATTTTTTTTTTTTTTCCTCTGGCAGATGGCAATGCATGACTAAGTGCCCTACTGTCCTTCATGCGCACTGTTCTTGTAAGGAAAAATCTTGCTTCTTAGGAAATAAACAGCAAGGACTGTTTCAAATTCACTCACCGTAAAACTTTCTTACGCCACTTTTTTAGGAGAACCTAAAACATCAAAATGTGATGAATATGGCTGCATTCAGCTTTTTTCATGTTAGCAGTTGCAGCTACATAAAATTCCTTACTTAAGTGACTAACATGACTGAATGATGACAAGCTTTTAATGCTTAATTAATCATTAGTTATTAGTTCATAGCTATAAATAGTAAAGTTGTGGTTATGTTTTTCTCACTGGCGTTTCACGTGACCACTTTTGACTAGCATCACTGACTCCCTGACTAGATTCCAACTATCGCGACGGCTATCATTTCAGACTATTTAACTGTCTTTTGGGAAAACGTGGTGCCTGCACGGCTTTAAGATCGTTAGCTCTATTTACAGACCCGACTTTAGTTTTGACAGCGTTCCTGACCTTGGTAACGGGTGATTAAAAAAAATCTAGCAGCTACAGCCCACTGATAACCAGCGTCCAGGATTGTTTTCTGATTTAATGAAATTGCGTACACAACATGCGTTATGTTCGTCTGGCCACGCCCCCTTCCCCCTTCTTTTCTTTCCTCAAAGCCACGAGCAATACTATTGTCGATCGGCAGTAGTGAGGCATGATGATAGGATGATATCATGTTGCACACGAGTTAAATGGAATTGACTGAGTGTTACATTGCACTTTTCCATGTCGGAAGCTGGGTTTTTCCGAGTTCCGTGTACAATGGATTGCAGCATGAGACCCGAGAGGATAAATGCAATGACATTTCTATGAAAGTCAGCAAAACACTTCTATTTCTCGATTCAGCTAAATAATTTACATAAACAGCCACATTGTTTACAGAACTGGGGTTTTTAAGCTCACATTAAGCGCACAGCGTCCTGCCTTGCTAATGATTTGTCACATGCTCGACTTGCAAACTGCTCTGAAGCACGAGTCTTCGATGACCGTGACTAATCTATACCTCGCTCGTATGGGGTCAGCGCTCGGCTGGTCAATGGAGCCGTTTGCTCTTCCTGGTCAATTCCTCTGTCCCCCATTCACCCACTGAGGTATTGATTTCAGATCTGTAGACATTCTTTCTAGAGTACAGTGCCTTGTTTGTCTTTGCGTTTCCTTTTCAAATGCTCTCAAGATGTCAGCAATTCTGTTTGATGCAGAAATTCATACTTACATGAACAATCTCTTGTGTGAGTATATAGGAAGCAGAGGTTTACATCTGTGCTGTTCTGGGACACATTTCTCACTTGTCTGTTAGTTTATCTTTAAAATTTTCCAGTGTTGTGGTGATTAGTCATGGGCTGCGTCTCAGAACGAAACTTTGATGTTACATTTAAAAGTAATTACTAATTTACATGATTCAGAGGATTGGCACACACAGCTGTTGTTTTTTTTTTTTTTTTTTTTTTGGTTTATTTATTTATTTATTTATTTTTTATTCAAACCATAATTGTAAGGGAACTAGTTAGTGATAATCCTCAGAAACAGTCTACAGTAGTACAGAAGTATGAAATTTGGGACATTAGTTTGTCGCATCATAAAGTGCTGTATTGCCATCATTATTTACGTTGCTCTCACACCACAAGCACACGTGGTTTATTTTTTGCGTGAATAAATCAGGATACACGCTTGTGTACGTGTACATGTAGTTAAAAGCACGTACAAACCAGCTGAATGTGATCACGCAAGCTAATCACCAGATCACTAAGACAAGATCTGTGATTCTGCTGAGGCCCAAAATGAATCCTAAGCAGAGATGAATCGTGTGTTTTATTGTGACTTCTAAGTATTTCAGTGTTGTTCTGAGTGACTGTTTTTCACTGTAGAATTTCTCACCTTAATGTTGTTTTTTTTTCTCCTAAGAACACCTATTCTGTATTCTTTTCTATAAAATGATTAGCCTTAGCGTGCCAAAACGTTAGATATTTGAAGAAATAATGTAATTTATAACGTGTAATGAACGACTGTTTCCTTTTCTTTTCATTTCTTGGAATAATTCGTGGAATAACTGCATTGTAATGTAAGGCTGGGCAATAATATTGATCCTGTGATAAATTATGTCTCCATACACTTTTGTGAGATACCGTGGGTATCATGATCTTTTATAATTTAAGAAAAACTATCTCAGACTGGACACAGCTGATTTGATAGAGGTGATTTTTTTTTTTATACTGGTCTTTGTTTTTATTTATCTAATTACCTCCTTGTGAGAGTTACTGTAATGTCTGCAAAATTAAATTATCAGTGAACTCTCAGGTTTTTTGCTGGCAGTTAGTTAGCAAACCTACACATCGTGATGCTTATCGTGCACCGTCGAAACATCTTTAAGTATTGTGATATGATATTTTTGTCATATCACTCTCCCTTACTGTAATGACCCGTACTGTACTTTCAGTGTTTGCCAAAATATTACCATGATTATCATTTTAGACGTTTCCGTGCAGTGCGAACTTGTAGTCACTTCTCAGAATAAGAATTGTTCTGTGCTGTGTTGGACTCTCGGAGCGGAGCAGACCTGCCTGCCCTCAGTGCTGAGGTGAATCAATGAGGTCCAGACTGACTCTATCAATAATCTACAGCTCAGGCACCAGCTACAGCCACCAGGTCACTGAGGTCAGCGTGTGTGTGTGTGTGTGTGTGTGTGTGTGTGTGTGTGTGTGTGTTTCAAGGAGAGAGACATGGAGATAGGAATACATACACATGGAGGAAAAGTGATAGAGAATATGTGTGTGTGGGTGGGTGGGTGGATGTCCTAGGAAGATGGAGGAAAAAGTCCATGTCTGGATACGATAAGGTTTAGTGTGTGTGTGTGTGTGTGTGTGTGTGTGTGTGTGTGTGTGAGAGAGAGAGAGTGAGAGACTTTATCATAGATGTTAAGCAGAACTATAATGTCATTATCTGTCTGTGTTTGTCCAGACTGCAGGGTCACTGAGGTGAAAGTGTGTGTGTGTGTGTGTGTGTGTGTGTGTGTGTGTGTGTGTGGATAGGTTCTGGCTTGGAGAGAGAGACCTGGAATGCCCTGGTGAATATTTGTAGTCGGTGTGTGTCCGAGCTCCTGGAGGCCGCCACGACGTCATTTATTTGCAGCTCGTAAATAAAGCCGAGCGAGGTTCCACCACCTAGCCCGAGTAAACACGTAGCTCCACACGGACACGTTTACATGCGCGAGAGCGTCTCGAGCATCATGTGATTGATGGCTGGAGAAACGGAGCATCTGGGATAACACGTCACCCATCACTTAAAACACCAACACTGTTCCTCCTGTGTGTTTCGCTTCTACAGGAGTTTATAGTCCGTGTCACACACATGCTGATGTCACCGCTGAGAAAGTCACAGGCTGCGGGATGGAAACGTATTTTGAGTATAAATGTTATTCTGCCCTGTTTTCATCAACACCAATCAAGGTCTTATACACGATCGTAAATGGGCAGCCATCGTGTGTGTGTGTGTGTGTGTGTGTGTGTGTGTGTGTGTGTGTGTGTGTGTGTGTGTGTGTGTGTGAGAGGAGGCGAATCCAGTTTTTTGTCCTTTTAGTGTACATTTCTTCACACCCAGATTTTCAGATTTATTCTAAAGTTAAGTTAGAGTGAGTGTGCGCTGTGATGCTCACTGTACCATTTAATGATATTCTTTCTTTACGTAATAAATTGTTTGTGTAATGGTGTGAGTGGTCAGTGCAGCACACAGATTGTGTTATTGTGTGTGTGTGTGTGTGTGTGTGTGTCAGGGGAAGGGAAGCTGTCCAGACAGAACAAACAGCAGTGAGGTAAGCTGGAGCCGTGTTTTGGTGTGTGTGTGCGTGAATGCATGAATGAACACGAGACAGGTTATTTCTCAATCCGTTGGCATACAGACGTGTGACAAATTAAAGGAAAAGGCGGTGGCTCTATTGCGCTATAGAGGGCATTTATTTCTTTGCTTGCTTCAGCGTGATTTGAATTCGCTTGTCTCCTGAGAAGGAAACGTCACTGGAGATCTTCTGCCTGATCATCTTTATGCTATGAGGAAACATTTCTATCCGGATGGGCATAGTCTCTATCAGGATGACTCCGCCCCCATCGACAAGGCATGAGGGCTCACTGAATGGTTTGATGAGGATGTAAATGATGAAAATTATACACTATGGCGTTCACACTCACCAGATCTCAGTCTAATATATATATATTTGTAAGACCGCTCTCCATCATCATCATCATCATCATCATTGTTGAATCGATGCTACAGTGCATCAAAGATATTCTGTTCACTTTATATTGGTTTCTCCTTTAATTTGTCTCAGAACAATATGCACTTGATCACTGCATAAACAGTCATGATGTACGTGACCTCGTCTCCTACTTCTGATACAGCGTGACCTCGTCATGACCTCCATCACGTCGCCAGCGGAACAACGGAGCCAGCGTTTCACTGATATCGCCTTCCGATATCACCGCCACTTCAGCCACTTCCTTTACGATCTCTCTGTATTTTCACATTGCATTGTTCATGCTGTTGGACCAGAGACGCTGGGAACTGATTGGACAGAGCTTCAGAAAACAGACTGCTGTTTATTTTCCTTTTCTGCTTTTCACTACAGCTGTCCGATTCGAAGCTTCAATTCTAATTTCAATAACATTGAAGATGTAGCATTCGTATATTTGAATGAACGTTAGAAGTAGAGCTACACTGTGTTCGTATCACAGACAAAGGACAGAAGGGAAACTAGTTGCTTTCTTATACAAAGTGAATCACACGGAGACAAAAACAAATGTTATCACAAATTAATTTTTTCTTTACCAGCAGTAATATTCTCCTGTATTTAATATGTTGCTAGATTTTTCCTTTTTTTTTTTTTTTTTTTTTAAAACTTAAAAATCTTCCTAAATCTCACGTTGCTTCTGTTTACCATATATGCTCACTATTTAAGATGTCACAACATGTTATTTTATGTATGTAGTGCACAGCATGTGTAAAAATCCACCATCTTCCCCACACCTTAAATCCAAAATGGCTCCTTTTACTGTACATGCTCATTACTTAGGCTATATTTCTAATAGTGACTTTTTTTTTTTTAATTGGAAAGAGACATTACATCTTGGATTCCAGATTTAGGACCCCGTTTGTGGCGCTCACAGCTCCGATTAGAATTAATCATAGGATGTCAGGCTTTTTTTTTTTTTTGCAGCCTAAAACCTCAGAGTCAGCAGGAAATGGCAGCAAACGGTCACTTCAGGTTTTTTTTCCTGTTGATGTTTTTATGGGGTTTGTTTGCTAATCTTTTTGCTCAGGTTTGGCTCCGACCAGTGGGGCCATCATGTCTAACCACAAGTCATTAGCAGTGGAGACAGACATCCCAGCTATGCCACACACACACACACACACACACACAAAAGTGCTTAGTTTTATATTGGGCTGTACATAACCATGGGAAATAAATTCTTTATAGTCAGGCAGTCCGTGAACAAAGTCAGCATGCTGCTCACACACACACACACACACACACACACACACACACACACACACGGTCTTGCTGTGCTTTCTGTCTAAAACACACACCTAAAGCTTCACACAACATGCTATGAATGATCCATGCTCCAAGGCCAGCTAGTAGATTGATGGTGTTTGGAGCCAGTGTGTTTCTGGTGTCTGATTGATTACTCCATGTCACTCATGACCACATGACCTCCAGCTGGCTAAATGTACAAGACAGGGTTCGAGAGAGTGTGACACTGACTTCAGAGCAGCTCCAACCCCAGCATGCTAATTAGCGAGTGCTGTGTCCTCTAGATGGGGATAAAGATACACTGAGGCCTGTATTAAAGAGAGAAGTGCGCACTACAGCTCTTCTTTCTCTGCAGCAGATTTCATAAATGAGATGTGTGGCTTTGAATCATTTTTCCAACTAGCTGGAAGGTGATGCATATGTGTGTGTGTGTGTGTGTGTGTGTGTGTGTGTTTCACTCTGTCTGTGTGTCTCTCTCTCACTATGCCTGTGAGTCTCTTGTGTCTGTATATTTCTCTTTGTGTCTGTCAGTGTTTCTCTCTGTGTCTGTCTCTGTGTTTGAGTGTCTTTCTCTGTATATCATTGTGTCTGTCCCTGTGTTTGTGTGTCTGTGTGTGTCTCTCTGTGTGTCTCCGTGTATCTTTGTGTGTGTCTCTGTATGTCTGTCTTTGTCTCTCTCTGTATCTCTCTTTGCCTCTGTGTGTGTGTGTGTCACTTGAACATCTACCTTCCCATCATGTTACTGTAACTGTTGCAGTAGCAGATGTTCTGTAAAAACCCAAACAGATGTACATATTACAGTTAGTTCAAAGCAAAAATGATTTATGTATAGAATTCTAAATTATAAATGCATGCTTTGTGTCTCGTATTCGGGTATGTTCTAAATTATTAATTGGCTTCCTTGGATAGACCCACTCTTTCTGAAAAGCAGACCTATGTGCAAAATATAGGAGATGGCTGTTAGTCACTGTCAGTTAATAAATAAATAACAAAATAAATAAATAAATAAATGTGCTGAGGTTCTTGAGTCACAGTTTGGGCTTCCATCACCCTGACAGTGACCTTCATCCCAGGGCTTTTTAGAGGAAAACCCTGAGGCCAGTGACATCAGAGACGGATCTCAGGAGCCGGAATCCCGTATTAAAACAAAGCAAGTCCTGGAATTTGTGTTGCGATGCTTCCAGCATGACGGTCTTTTCCCAGAAACATCAAGTGCCCTGTAGCAACGCTTTCCATTATGCCGTATGATTACTGTGCAGAAGTGAAGGTGTGTCTGTGTCCTTTCATTTTCTGTCTCTGGGAAATGGGTGCAGTTGGGGAAATGATCATTTCTTAGATGTGCAGGGGACATGAATGAAATGTTCTGTGGCCTTTAATAAAGTGTTAGGGGGAAAAATGAATCCGATGGGAGTCCTATAACTCTTACTCCAGCTAAAAGCATGCTGAACATACAGAATCTTTTATTAAACTTTCATATCTCTCTCTCTTTCTCTCTCTCTTTCTTTGTCTCTGCCCATTTCTCTTTCTCAATCTGATTCTCTGTGACTCCCTTTCTGACTTTCTCTCTATCTTCACCTGTCTCTCTTTGTCTCTGTTTTTCTTTCTGTCTGGCACTTTGTCTCTCTCGCTCTCTCTCTCTCTCTCGCTCTCTCTCTCGCTCTCTCTCTCTCTCTCTCTGTGGTATCTTTCTCTTTCTCCCTGCGCTCTCTCATTTCATTCTCAATCTGTTTCTTTGTCTTTCTCTGTCTTTGTGTCTCTGTTTCCCTTTCTCTCTCTCTCTCTGTCTACCTGTGTGTCTTTATCTCTCCCTCTCTATGTCTCATTTGATGTCTGTCTGTCTGTCTGTCTGTCTCTCTCTCTCTCTCTCTCTCTCTCTCTCTGCTTGTTCAGGTGGATTATGGAGCGTATTTACGTTGGGAGGAGCCGGCAGCAAACCTGGGGCGGAGCAGGAACACAACCCATTACCGCTGTCCAATCAGAGCCTGTTATTACTGCTCGTCCTGGCCAATCTGACAGACGGCCCCGACTGGCCGAACCCTTACAGACAAGCGATCACCTGCTTCAAAAACACACAAGGTTCTCCATCTCCTCCATCTCAGATAGCAGCACAGATACTCGATCAGATGTCCTGAACATGGCCTGAGTTTATTTACTGTCCTGTTTTCCCCCTAATGCGCAGCAGATAATGACAAAGCCTGCACATTAGCTTAATGCTCAGTGCCCTGTGGAGCATCAGCAATGGGCTGATTATTTGTTTCTGAGAGAAGGACAAAAATGCCATTAACGAAGTTGTTATTTACTGAAAGTAGTGATTATACACAGCCTCTCAGCGCTATGTTTGGAAATGGCATCAACTCCATACGTGCATAAATAACTTTAATATTTGTTGTCACAACTTTTTTGAAGATTTCTCAAACTTAATTTTTACCAGTAGCAAATGTGTCTACTTTTTTTTTTTTTTTTTGCATGCATGCATGCATTCAGTGTGTGTGTGTGTTTGTGTGTTGCAGATACGTCGTCTATTCCCTCTCCGCAGCCGCACACATTTCAGATCAACTTTAACAGCCTGTACACGGCGCTGTGTGAGCAGCAGAGGTCGGACCAGGTGACGCTTCTGCTCTACACGCTGCTGCACCAGAACCCCAACATGAAGACCTACATGCTGTCCAGAACCGACATGGAGAATCTGGTGAGCACCCAAACTAACATGCGCTGGATGCTCTTATACCAGAGTGCTGTCGCATTCTCAATTCTGATTGATCAGAAGGTGTTGATTTAATTTTCTATAACAGCAGCAGGTTTATAATAACACACTCATTCTAATATGTTTGTTTCTGTAGTAACACAATACAGTATAGTGTGCATAATAACAACAAAGATAAATGTAACATCCCGGAAATTGTCGAGGTCGTGAAGTTTTCTGTAAGGAGATGTTTATTTCACATTTATGGAAGGAGTCTCCAGTGTCAGCGCTTTGTAACAGTCAGAGGTAAAGATGTGACTTTCAGACACAGGACAGTCTTTTGTGTTTTGCATTTTCTTGATAACAAGCTGGAATTTTTGTCTTAACTGCAAGAGAAAGTGCATGAACAAATCCTTATAGCTGTTATAAAGTAAGTGAACTTGTTTTGTGGACGTTCCATAACATTAAATATGACTATAAACGGATAAAAAGGCGTGTCTTCATGACGTGTCATTCATTAATACATAAAAATTGCTGTGGTGTAAGAGGAATAAAACACTCTATAATCAACTTCAGGGTGGTGACAGTAACTCCACTTCATATCGCTGATTATTTTCCTGTAAAAGCACACCCCTGAGTGTTTTTATTCCCGACATATTACATGTATTCAGTCTTTCTTTCTCTCCTCACCAGGTGATGCCAATTCTGGAGATCCTCTATCATGTTGAGGAGAGAAACTCCCACCATGTTTACATGGCCCTCATCATCCTCCTCATCCTCACCGAGGACGACACATTCAACCGCTCCATACATGAAGTGGTTAGTACATGCACGCACACACACACACACACACACACACACACACACACACACACACGCAGGTTTAACTGTCCCATCTGTTTGCTCTTCCACCTCACAAAGCACAGAGATGCGTTCTTGACCTAAACACAGAGTAAGCTGGTCAGATTCACGCAAGCTGCACCCTTATGACATTACGCCATTGTTATAGCGTTTTAATTAATAGTTAGTCTGAATCACTCCCGCCGTCGCCATTGACGCCCTACCCATGTAACAATACCTTTTGAAAGCATTTCCTGCCCCGACTTCCTGGGCTGTAAGGAGTGTTTCAGGTATTGTGTGTAATTCATCATAGCGTCTGTGATGTTTAGGGTGCAATAATTTGTGTATAACCACCCCACACCGGTTTGCCTCGTTTCTTCAGGATGTATGAACGCAGCACGCAGATGTGTGGCGCTTTCCTGAGACCAATTCATCATTCAACCCACCAATTAGTCAAAAATATAGTGCAAAGAATGCATCCCGTATCTAAACAACACCAATTAGTCAGTTTTAAAAAGATGTAGGCTACTGTATATCTTGTGTACATGCACACATATCGTGGTCTCTAGGCAGTCAGCACAGCTGTATGGTTTATTTTAAATCAGAGTTTTATTAAAAAAAAAAAACAGATTATTAAAAAATTCATGATGATTATGATTTTTTCCCCAAATCTTTTCCATGTAGGCTGTATGTTATATGAGCAGATCGATACAGGTGAATTTTTCTGCCATTTGCCGTGAGCTTTTGACCTCATACATCTGTAAAGCAACACACAGGATGTTTTTGTCCACAGCTTCATTTGAAATTCCAGTGAAGGGAATCAGACTTTCTGGTGCATTCATCCACCATTTAATAACTTTTTTTTTTTAAGAGCAAGATAGATTGTATAGAAAGACTGAACTAAGGTTTAGGATTCAAAATTGCTGAACAGTATGAACAACATGCAAAAAATAAATTATGGGTCAAAACTTTCTCATATTTTACACTTCAGTCAATTCACCAACAAACAGCACTCTAAAGTTAGAGGAAAAGATGTTGATTATTTTCCTACAACAGCACATCCACATAAGTTTTATTCCTCTTCTACCACACCAGTTTGCCAACAAGATTTCATTTTTTTGCTTGTTAAAGAATGAAACACCATACATTTTATCCATTTACAGTTACATTTAATGTTGTGGAATGTCTGTGAAACAGGTTGGTTCCAGTTATCACTTATGTTATAGCAGCTATAAATGTTATTCCATCACTAGCCTCTCTTTTTTTTTCTCTCTCTTCAAGTTAATAAGACAAAAAACACAGCAGAGAAACAGCAAAGTGTAAAACTCCTCCGTCACGAAGACTTGTCAGAAAACTCAGTGACCATTACAAAGCGCTGTCACTGGAGACTCCTTCCAAATATGCTAAATAAATGCATCCTCACAGGATGTTTTTTTTAAATCTTTGCTGCTGTTTCAAAATATTGGCACCAATTCAACCTGGTGACTCTTTAACCTTTAAAAATGTGTCGTGTGTATCTTTGTTAATGTGTGTCATTGTGTATGGTGGCTATCAGATGATTCAGAAGCACCCAGTGAGTCTCTCTTTCACCTTCTCTTTGTCTACCACTTCACCTTTCCTCTCTTTCCCTCTCATTCATACCATTCATGCTTTATATATTTGTACTTTTATGTTTCCGTGTTTATTTTTTTTCTGTAAAGAATTCTGACCAGCAATGATTAAATGAGATCTTTGCTTCTCTCTTTCTCTTTGTGTGTGTGTGTGTGTGTGTGTGTGTGTGTCAGATGCTGAAGAACATAAGCTGGTACACAGAGCGGGCTTTAACAGAGATTTCTCTGGGCAGTCTGTTAATCCTCGTGGTGATTCGCACCATCCAGTTCAACATGACCCGCACCAGGGTAAGACTCCTCCACACACTACCTCAACTACTTCTATTCCAGACAATACGGAATGATGGGAATAGAATAAAAACAAAGAAAAAGGCTGAAAAAAAGCAGGAAAAGCACATTGAAGCCATTGAACATCCAACATTCAGGTTGTCGGTTGCACTACGTTTGAGTGTACTGATTTTTATGAATATAAAGCTCATAAGTTAAATTTTTGGTACTTGAATTCTACATAGAGCACAGTTTTAGTTTTTTCATGCTGAATTTCAGTTCGAGTCTACGAACGTGCATTCGGGATGGAAGAAGAAAAGCATAAGATGGGTTTTAAGCAATTTCAGCAAGAATTATGGCCTTCTTTGTCTGATAGACATACAACTGTAAATCGTGATATTTTTCTTAGCTGTATGAAAATAATTTAATCCTGAGTGTGAGCACAAATTCTGATCGTTTGTGTTCTTCTTGTTATTTCTTTTCAGGATAAGTACCTGCACACAAACTGCTTAGCAGCTCTGGCCAACATGTCTGCCCAATTCCGCTGCCTCCACCAGTACGCTGCCCAGCGCATCATCAGGTGTGTGTGTGTGTGTGTGTGTTAGTTAACTGGCCACTGTCCAGTTTCACAGATGGCCTTATCTGCATCGATCCAGAGCCCTCGTCGAAAAGAGCAGCACCAGGAACTAGTAAAACAGACGTCCATACATATACTCACACCACGCACAAGGAAAATCAACATGTTTATCTGCTGAGTGGTGTACACACACGGATAAGATTTCAGCTCACAATGTTCCCGTCACTAATAATGACTTACAATGATGTTTGTCAAATTTTATTTGTCGGAAATTCAAGATGCATAATTCAGCCATTCATCAACAGCGTCACCTGAGCACGATGAGAGCTATTTAATGTGCAACATCATATTTATTTATAAGAGGAATTTTTTCCGAAGAAGCCAAACCAAAGGGAACATATGTGTCATTTGCCATTTATACTTTTTATTTTTTTATTTTTTTTTGCTTAGGTTTGTTATTGTTAGGTTTTTTAGCTTTGCTACATGTGTAATATTGTGCTTTCTTGATATGAAAATGACCACAAAGAGAGAAAGAAGATAAAATGAAAAGGGGAGAGGAAAAAAAAAAATCACACTCGCATATGGTAGCAGACACACTGCAGTGGCTGCGCTGCATTATTGGAAAATGCCGTGCTTGGAAGGTGCTCTTTCACCATTTATTCATCGTTTTATCATTTGCAGCTCTGTGAGCTTTGCCTTTTATGGAGATTTGTGGGCATGACTAAAAGTTGTGATTGCTGTCGGTGATTGACAGCTGATTTGCATTTTTCAGCATACGCACATGAGTATGAAGTAAATCAGCGTTCCTGAAACTTGTGTTATTTTTATTTTGTTTGTTTTTTTTTCTGAAAATATTTACACACAACTTTAGTGAAAGGTTGCTAAATGATGCTCATTGTTGTGTGTGTTGGTACACAACAGCAAGGTAAGCACAAATACAGTTCTTCCTCAATTCCTCAATGACTAGATTATAACTGTAATAATTTTTTTATTATTATTATTATTTTTTTAAATTTCTGCTTTAAGGAACTTCTGAAAGTTGAACATCGACATCCTTTGTAAAACCGGAACCCTGCAGCTGCATTCTTCCATATACTTATGGGATTTGTATGTTGCACAGATTTTGTAGCTCTTTAACGCCGAGTTTGTTTGTTTTTGGGTATGTCTGTGTTACTATGTGAATTATTTTCCTCGTCTTTGCTAGCCAGATTTGCCATGACTTCATTCAGAATGAAGAAACCAGCCCTGAGATGAGAGCGTAGCATGCTAGCAGGCGTCGAGTGTTGATCGTATGCCCTCATTCTGTCTTTCTTAAGTCGAGCATATGGACGGTTGTAATGTGTGTGGAGGGGAGAAGCAACGTGTTCTTGAATTTGATTGACCATCCTATTTTTCCAGCATTGACCTTTTTCCATCACTCATTGTCTCTGGCCGAGGAGCCGGCCATCCACTGCCAAGGTGTATTAGCAAGACGGCAACGACGTGTCGATTATTGGGAAGTGTGCAGCAATGATGGCAACGCCGTATTTGCCTTAGCAACTGCTCTGATGGCTGCGACGCAAGGGGCCAAGTGCCCTAATTACACATTCCAGCCTTGGATTAGTGCTGCTAGCGGTTAGCTCATGACACAGTCTGCGATGTGGCAGATTTCAGGCTCGTTGCAGAAAAGATGCCTTTTGGGTTTCAGTAAGATTTTCAGGTTTTCATGCTGTATATTACACACATTACAGCCTCTTTTATAGAAACCCATTAGAGGAAAGTGTAGCAAGGTTCTCTTACTCGAATTAGGAAAAGCAAACATTTGCTGGCACTCATTAATAAATGGAAATATTTTGCTATGCTAAGTGTTTTTTTTTTTTTGTTTGTTTTTTTCGAACTTTAGGCTCAACTTTCCTTTTCTCTCTGTGTGTGTGTGTGTGTGTGTTTTGTTCCTTTAGTGATTGTGTTTTTGCCCTGCTTTTCCTGTTCTGGTGTTTAGTTTGGCTCCAGTGTGTGTGTAGCTCAAGTTTAAGAGCATTTTCGTTCCCTGTATTCCCCAGCTTAATTGTGTGTGTGTGTGTGTGTGTGTGTGTGTGTGTGTGTGTGTGTGTGTGTGTGTGAGAGTGTGAGAGCTGGACTTCATTAATAAATGTCCATCAGCAGACCAACAAAAGACCCCAAAACATCAACAGCTACAACAGACACCCACCCATGAACACACAACCACCCTCACTGTGAAAAACATAGGAAAATCACTGTGATGCATACTGAAAGACAAACACAGCCATTTGATGACTACACACACACACACACACACACACACACACACACACACACTCTGCATGGCAGGACTGTTATAAATGTAATGTGGCTGTAGTCCACTTTCCACTACCCGTTATAGCCGTTTGCCAAGAAGCACTCTCTGCTTTCCTGTGCGCTGATCAGCTCCAGAGTTTTATGAGGCAGAGCGCTTGGCCGTGCATCACTTGTTTCTCTGCTCCCAGTTGCTTCAAGATCATGGAAATTTTTTTTATTGTTGGTTTAATCACGGCTGTTATGATGCTTTAAGCTCGCAATGGTAGCTTCGTAGGCTTGGACTTGATGCTGCTAAAACGGCTCAGTCTAGATCTGTGTTAGATTTTTGGATACAAAACTGTAAAAAAAAAAAAAAAAAAAAAAAAAAGGAGGGTTTTTTTTCCCAATAAATTCTGACTATATAGCCAAAAGTATGTGGACACCTGACCATCACACTCCTATGTGCTTCTTGAATATCCCATTCATTCCAAAACCATGGATATTCATAGTGGTGCTGCCATAACAGCCTGCACTCTTCTGGGAAGGCTTTCCACTAGATGTTGGAGCGTGGCTGTGGGGATTTGTGTTCATTCAGCTACAAGAGCATTAGTGAGATCAGGCGCTGATGTTGGCGAGGAGGTCTGGGGTGCAGTCGGTGCTCCAGTTCATCTCAAAGGTGTTCAGTGGGGTTGAGGTCAGGGCTCTGTGCAAGACATTGAGTTCTTCCACTCCAGCTTTGGTACACCATGTAGCTTCATGGAGCTCGCTTTGTGCACAGGGGCATTGTCATGCTGGAACAGGTTTGAGTCTCTTAGTTCCAGTGAAGGGAAATTGTAATTCTGCAGCATACAAACACATTCTATACAATTGTGTTCTTCCAACTTTGTGGCAACAGTTTGGGGAAGAACCACATATGGGTGTGATGGTCAGGTGTCCACATACTTTTGGGCATATAGTGTACATGGGTTAGTAGTACACTATTAAGTTGCATTATCATTGTTTTCCTTAATACGTGTACTGCCTCTAAACAGTATCTCAAGTATAACACTTAGTTCTTTAAGTCATAATATGATGAAATACTTGGGGTAGTGCTGTATAGAAAATGGGGTGGTGTGTTGATTATTTTCCTATAACAGCACATCATGGAGCGTTTTATTCCTCTTATACCAAAGCGATTTGCCAACGCTAACATTTTTTATTTATTAAAGAACACCATGTTGTACTTTTTAGCCATTTATAGTTAAGGGTAATGTTGTAAAATGTCCATGTCACTTAAGTCATGACACTTAACAGCTAGAAACAGTCACACCCTCACCAGCCTCTCGTTTTCTTTCTCCTGAAGTTAGTAAGGCAAAAAAAACACACACCTTGTCATGTTTTCAAGAAACCAGAAACACAAACTCTTGCCCGTTGCAGAAATCGTACTGACTGTTGATATGGTTAGGTTTTTCTGTGAGTAGACTGGAAGGAGTCTCCAGTGTCGGCACACTGCGATTTGTCTCAGTGTCAGAGCTGCTGTTATAGAAAATGTATGAACA